>NC_061095.1:53164104-53184104 GCF_015104395.2 Macrobrachium nipponense | reverse complement strand
AAAAAAATTTTTTATAAAAATTATGCAATAATTATGTTTTGCCCTCATTGCAGAGCTTGACTTTTTCTTGTATTGGAAGCAATAGATAATTAGCTTAAGTTATTTAACCGAAAATGAACTTTGATCAAAATCACCTGTGTAGAAGTTATGTATATCTCCTTGGTTTTTATTTGATTTTATTTCTTCCAAAAATATTTATCTCAATATAGTTATTGACATCGGATATGTAGGGTTTCTTCTTTCAGTTCTTATTGCCAAATTACTGTGTACTGCAGTTTAATTGCAGTGGAATGCAAAAGGCAGTTCTTGCACAGCACAACAGCAAAAACATTAATTCATATGAATTTGATTTTTTTTATTTTTTATTGAAAGGGGTTTTCATTAGGGTTTTTTCGCTCACGCTGATTCATCGTGTAATATCTCTGAGTACTTTAAATTCCTTGCAACAGAATGGGACTTACAGGCGATACAAAAAAGCAGAAAAAATTTAGAAAATATAGTTATGCATACATACATACGTATATATAATATATATATATATATATATATATATATATATATGTATATATATATATATATAATATATTACATATATATACTTATATACATACATACATATATAAACAAAGAGAAACTCATTACTGAGGTGCAGCAACGTATTCATTTTCAAAATCCAAGCCAAAGAGGACCAGACCTACATTCTTTGCTAACAATATTTGCGTTATACATTTCAATACAAGGGCCAACAGCTGCGCATAATGACACCTTCCAATTAGAAACAATCAGGCTATACAACGCAAGTCAAGCCCACTTTTTATCACAAGAGAAACTGACCAAATTCATACTTGGTGAAAGATTATAGAGAAGCAGTTCTTGTCCCTAGTGAGGTCTGCTGATCGTTTCCGCTCTTTTCCTCCGCTTAACTCTTTCAGAGCTGGAAACGTTGTAGCAACAACCATTATTTTGGGCTGAAGAAGCGAAGGAAAGGCAATAGAATTTCTTGTAAACTTCAAGTTTATTTTGTTTATGCTGTGTCTGGCTTTCGCTGCCTCCTGCTCTAGGTTGTGTGGTTTGAGTTTCTATGTTGATGTTGGTGGATATTGAATATGTTATGAAGTAGGCTTTTCGTTATATGATATGCTAAATACCTACATGTAAAAGCTTCTTTTAATCATGGTTAGCTCTTTGGAAATGCATGTAATGTTATTTGTCATATTGCCAGTTAGCTCGATTTTATTATTATTATTATTTTTTTTTTCTATCACAGTCCTCCAATTCGACTGGGTGGTATTTATAGTGTTAGGTTCCGGGTTGCATCCTGCCTCCTTAGGAGTCCATCACTTTTCTTACTATGTGCGCCGTTTCTAGGATCACACTCTTCTGCATGAGTCCTGGAGCTACTTCAGCCTCTAGTTTTTCTAGATTCCATTTCAGGGATCTTGGGATCATGCCTAGTGCTCCTATGATTATGGGTACGATTTCCACTGGTATATCCCATATCCTTCTTATTTCTATTTTCAGATGTTGATACTTATCCATTTTTTCTCTCTCTTTCTCTTCAACTCTGGTGTCCCATGGTATTGCGACATCAATGAGTGATACTTTCTTCTTGATTTGGTCAATCTACGTCATGTCTGGTCTATTTGCACGTATCACCCTATCTGTTTTGATACCATAGTCCCAGAGGATCTTTGCCTCATCGTTTTCTATCACTCCTTCAGGTTGGTGTTCGTACCACTTATTACTGCAAGGTAGCCGATGTTTCTTTGCACAGGCTCCAGTGGAGGGCTTTTGCCACAGAATCATGCCTCTTTTTGTACTGGTTCTGTGCAAGTGCCGGACATTCGCTTGCTATGTGGTTTATGGTCTCATTTTTCGTATTGCACTTCCTACATATGGGAGAGATGTTATTTCCGTCTATCGTTCTTTGAACATATCTGGTTCTTAGGGCCTGATCTTGTGCCGCTATTATCATTCCTTCAGTTTCCTTATTTAGCTCTCCCCTCTGTAGCCATTGCCACGTGCCATCGCTGGCTAGTTCTTTAGTCTGTCTCATGTATTGTCCGTGCATTGGTTTGTTGTGCCAGTCCTCTGTTCTGTTTGTCATTCTCGTGTCTTTGTATATTTGTGGGTCTTCTTCTACTTTTATTAGTCCTTCTTCCCATGCACTCTTTAGCCACTCGTCTTCACTGGTTTTCAGATATTGCCCCAGTGCTCTGTTCTCGATGTTGACGCAGTCCTCTATGCTTAGCAGTCCTCTCCCTCCTTCCTTTCGTGTTATGCATAGTCTGTCCGTATTTGCTCTTGGGTGTAGTGCTTTGTGTATTGTCATATGTTTCCTGGTTTTCTGATCTATGCTGCGGAGTTCTGCCTTCGTCCATTCCACTATTCCTGCGCTGTATCTGATTACTGGCACTGCCCATGTGTTTATGGCTTTTATCATATTTCCGCCATTGAGTTTTGACTTGAGTATCGCCTTGAGTCTCTGCATATATTCTTTCCTGATCGTGTCCTTCATCTCTTGGTGTTTTATATCCCCTCCTTCCATTATTCCCAGGTATTTGTATCCTGTCTCATCTATGTGTTTGATGTTGCTCCCATCTGGTAGCTTTATCCCTTCTGTTCTTGTTACTTTGATTATTATTATTATTATTATTATTATTATTATTATTATTGTTGTTGTTGTTGTTGTCCGAGCTTGTAGAGCGGGCAGGACGGAAAAAGAAATTAAGAAACACATATAAGAAAAATAACTAGAATAAAATAACTTGATTTATGTTGAGTTTAAAGTAATGAAGAGAACGTGAGGGACGAATCTGATTTCATAGGGAGAAAAGTGTATAAAAGTGAAACAAAACCTATGCTTAGAATACTGTGCAGTCAAATGCAGGATCTGTAGAGAAGATATTCAGATGAACATTTAACCTTAAAGGATCCTATAGTTTCCGATACATTATCGAATAGAAAAACAGGGAAGGACTTTTCATTATGGTTATGGACTCGCCTCTCACTCGAATCCACATAGGTGGAAGAGGAAGTCAAGTCCATTACAGAGGTTTTTTTGGGGAAAATGCTGCAACTTTTAACTCTAATCCCGGAAATGTGTCCATCGGCCCCACATAAAGGGAAAGCGTTGGACCTCACGAACCCATTATCAGCCTCGGTGGATATTTTGTCACTTTTCGTTTCTGCGTTTATTTTCTACTTATATTTTATCATATGTGTTTATGAATATTTTTCATCAGCTATGTTTGTGAATGTGCGTGTGTGCACGTGTGTGTGTGTAAGTGTATATCGTATTACTTTCCCGAGAGTCTACAGGCAGGACGTATCCAAACTGTGAGACCACCGGGATATTCGAAATATTTTCACTTTAATGATAAATATTTTTCACCGTCTAAAATGAAAAAAATTCCAGAATTCCAAAACTCCACTCACAGATTCCGGCCTGTGTTGATCGACTACGAGACCTCACCAATTCAGCTGTGGCTCTCTTACGGGAAATTCGTGAAAACTAAAAAAAAAAAAATCAGGCCTTCTTTGGACGACTTTCTTGGGAAGAACTCCTTTGCATGTTGCAGAGATGCACTGCAATATTGCCCTCTGTGTTTGTTTGTTTGTTTTGAAGCTGGTGTATTGTAACTTAATTTCTTAACTTCCATTATTACATATATTTTCATGATGGCGCTTTCATATATCACATTATGTTGACGAAACTTAAATCCTTTGAATGGTATGCTTAAATATGTAATTGTATTCTCTCTCTCTCTCTCTCTCTCTCTCTCTCTCTCTCTCTCTCTCTCTCTGGACCTCGAGTCTCGAACTAGACAAAGTGGAAAGGAAGATACGATCTGTTCCCCAAAATCCAGAACAGCCTCTGATGACCTCGTCTGATCGGGAGGTCCTCGACGAGGTCATCTTCTCTCCAACGGAGGGAGACCATTTATATGAGATACTCATATGATACTTTGTTTGCCTCTCTGTCTGTCTGTCTGTCAAAGACTGGTTAATTCTGGTTAACTATAAATTGCGTTTTATTAATTTTATTGATTTATATTAACTGGAAATTGTATCTGTACGCCAGGGATGCTGATGTCACAGGCTACAGACTTCCAGGTTCCCAGACATTCAGACTTTCTGATTTTGAGACTTCCAGGCTTTCAGACTATTTGACTTTTGAATTTCCAGGCTTCCAGACTTTTAGACGTTCAGATTTCAAGACTTCCAGGTTTCAAGACTTTTAGACTCCCAGGCTTCCAAGCTTCCAGACTTTTAGCCTTTTAGATTTCCAGGCTTCCCGGCTCACAGACTTGGGACGTTACGTACCCTCCTAGACCTCAGACTAAGGTAATGAAATTGACCAAACCTTTGTGAGGGTTTTTGATAAAAGAGGCTGGTCGGTCCCCGGGCTGGAAGAGGAGGTCAAAGAATCACACTGTCCACTGTGAGACGACTTTTATTCCCGGTTGGAAGTCTTCTGGATGACTTATTCCCTACTGAATGGTCTTTTTGTAGACTTTCACTTCCAGCTGAAGTCTCTCAGGTTTCTTACTGATACTGACCAGTCTTCATGAAGTCTTCCAGGCGTCTTTTATTCCCCGTCGGAAAAATATCGCCCTGAGGTCTTTCATTTCCAACTGTGGTCTTTTAATTATCTCCTGTTCATATAGACCAGTCTTCCTGTGGTCTTTGATTACCAATGCAAGTCTTGTACGACTTCCATTCTCAACTGGAAGTGCTCTTGGGGGAGTTCCTTCGAATCCAGGTAAAAAACTCAGGTAAAAAAGTCCCAATAATCTTTCCCCAAGGGTGAATTTCAACCCGATATGTGGATCCTTGTATCCACCTTTGCAGAGGCGTGTTTAGTACAAGCCCTTTTTGGGGGGATGACCGTAGAAACATAAACAAAAGACTGTCAATATCATAAAGATGAAGACCCTCAAGAGCTATTGCGAATATTTACCTGTGACTTGATTACCGGTCACCTTCCTTCTCTTGAAGATCGAGGAACCACCTGCGGTCACAGACTCCGCCAATTCAAAGCGGACCGAGAGTTGATTAGGCGAAGGTCGCCGGAAGTTCCGAACCCGACGAAGCAGATGAGCAGGAGAGAGAGAGAGAGAGAGAGAGAGAGAGAGAGAGAGAGAGAGAGAGAGAGAGAGTTAGGAAGGACGCCAACAGATCGTATAATTAGCGCAAGGAATAAAGAATGAGAAGAACAGGGAGAGAGAAAGGGACGAATAGAAGAGGAGGAGAAGGGGAAAGAAATAAAAGGAGTGATATGAGTAGAAGAAGAAGAAGATGAAATGAACATTTACTGAAATTGCGAATAACAATAAAAAAGGAAATAAAATGATAGAAATGTCCAATTTCTTGAATTTTTTTTTATTCTATCTAACTATTTGTTTATTATCTGTTCATTATCATTTGTTATCTGTACATAATTTCATGACTTGTAATCACATTCTTGCAATAAATCTTGACGAATTGAAAAAAAAAAAAAGCGAGAATAGTTTAAACAAAGACTGACGATTCCTCACTTTCCCGATCAGTTGAAAGTTCGGCCTGCCCAAATCCGGGAGGTTAAATGTGAGAGAGAGAGAGAGAGAGAGGATCCAGGCTTAAGGCGGGCTCGAACTTCCATCAGAGATGCTTTGAGGAAGTTCTTACAACTTTAATGAGATGTCAGGATTGCTCGGGAGATGTTTGTTTTCAATTTGGGCTGCCAGTCAAGTTAACATTCTCATACAAACATGTAAATATATATATATATATATATATATATATATATATATATATATATATATATAGATATATATATATATATATACACACACACAATTACGTATATATTAGAAAGCTAAGCAATTCTTATCAATATTGAAATAACTTTCCCAATAGCAAACGATATGAAAAAAGCGAAATAATATAAATAAAACTCCCCAGGATTTCATATGGAAAAAAAGAAAAGAAAGGAGCCACAACTCCCTCTTTTAGCTAAACAGAGAAGAGAAAAATGCGGTGAAAGTCTCAGCGATTTCTGAAGCGATTTCCCAAAATGAAGTGAAAAAATTCACACGATGTGTAAGGAGAGAAAAAGCGGGGCCATTTTTGCCACCTCACGGAGAATGGTCACGGGATTTTTGGGGAGTGAAAGCCTTGTTCGACCGAATTTTCTCGACTCTTATTAATAAGTTCGTCTCATGGGAAACTCCTCAAATAATTGACGGTATAATGATATTATGAAACACTTTCCTGTGTGGAAGAATCCAGACGGATTTCATTAATAAGTGATCTCTTATTTCCATGTTTCCCTTCACATTCCGATACTTATTCCAAATGAACATATTAATATTCTTTGGAAGCTTCTTGGATTTTACGTCAATGTTCCGTATGAATAGGGTTCATCACCTGAATAATAACAATGATAATAATAATGAAATTACATTTCTGTACACGGACTTTTTTTGCTTTTCAACAATGATCCAAAGTAGCTTTTATTTTAAAACAAATTTCTCCATAATGTTCAGTGCCTTGACATTTTTTGCAGTTTTGAAGTATCATCTATAATTTAGGATATTAACGATATTCAACAAATGGCAAAACCTTCCCTTATTATAATATTTATTTTATAAAAAAAAGTCCACATATTTCTCTCTTTTAGGAATTAATTAAATTCACCTTTTATGTCAATATCTTGGAGTGATCGGCTGCTTCTGGGATTAATTATAAAAATTAATGTGCTCCCATTATGACAGTTGGCGTCGGTGGAGTGTGAAAATGAAATTATTATAACGTATTTTTAAGAGTAATTATTTATTATTTATTTATTTGAGTCTTTATATGATTAGTTGCAAGGGGTTGAATATATATATATATATATATATATATATATATATATATATATATATATATATATATATATAATATATTAAAATAATAAACAAAACCTGGTTCCAGCATCCGAGTCCCGTTTTCACCCTACGGGAAATGAACAGTGTCCAGCTGCCTTCGTCATAAACCAATAATAGCTTCTGAAAGGACAAAGTTAGTATTCTGGGCCGCTTTTGAGAGAGGCGCCGCCGTTGTCAAGGGAATTGTTCTTTTTTTCCTCTTTTCCCCTTTTTCCGCTGAGTATTTTTTCAGTAAAAGGAGAAATGAAGTGGCAGAACAGGAGATAAGCGTCTACAAACTTTGTTATTATTATATCATATATATTTCTCTTCCGTTGAGTTTTTTCTAAGAAGGAGAATGAATTGATAGAAGGAGAGAGAGAGAGAGAGAGTCCAGATAAGCGTCTATAATTATTATTATTATTATTATTATTATTATTATTATTATTATTATTATAGTTATTATTGTAGGGAAAAAACTCTCTATCGCGAGATTATATATAATTTTCTAAGGGGTCCACAATAATAGAAAGTGTTAAGAGTCCGTGTATAATTTTTAAAACTTTATAGAAACCTCACGAACCCTTCCCTGGGTTCAGCTTCAGTCCAAATCTTTTTGTAAAGTTTTAAAAATTATACACGGGCTCTTAACACTTCTTATTATTGTGGACCCTTTAGAACATTATCATTATTATTATTATTATTATTTTTTTTTTGCTCTATCACAGTCCTCCAATTCGACTGGGTGGTATTTATAGTGTGGGGTTCCGGGTTGCATCCTGCCTCCTTAGGAGTCCATCACTTTTCTTACTATGTGTGCCGTTTCTAGGATCACACTCTTCTGCATGAGTCCTGGAGCTACTTCAGCGTCTAGTTTTTCTAGATTCCTTTTCAGGGATCTTGGGGATCGTGCCTAGTGCTCCTATGATTATGGGTACGATTTCCACTGGCATATCCATATCCTTCTTATTTCTATTTTCAGATCTTGATACTTATCCATTTTTCCCCTCTCTTTCTCTTCAACTCTGGTGTCCCATGGTATTGCGACATCAATGAGTGATACTTTCTTCTTGACTTTGTCAATCAACGTTACGTCTGGTCTATTTGCACGTATCACCCTCTCCGTTCTAATACCATAGTCCCAGAGGATCTTTGCCTGATCGTTTTCTATCACTCCCTCAGGTTGGTGCTCGTACCACTTATTACTGCAAGGTAGCTGATGTTTCTTGCACAGGCTCCAGTGGAGGGCTTTTTGCCACTGAATCATGCCTCTTTTTGTACTGGTTCTGTGCAAGTGCCGGGCATTCGCTTGCTATGTGGTTTATGGTTTCATTTTTCGTGTTGCACTTCCTACATATGGGAGAGATGTTATTTCCGTCTATCGTTCTTTGAACATATCTGGTTCTCAGGGCCTGATCTTGTGCCGCTGTTATCATTCCTTCAGTTTCCTTCTTTAGCTCTCCCTCAGTAGCCATTGCCATGTGTCATCGCTGGCTAGTTCTTTAGTCTGTCTCATGTATTGTCCGTGCATTGGTTTGTTGTGCCAGTCCTCTGTTCTGTCTGTCATTCTCCTGTCTCTGTATATTTCTGGGTCTTCGTCTACTTTTATTAGTCCTTCTTCCCATGCACTCTTTAGCCACTCGTCTTCACTGGTTTTCAGATATTGCCCCAGTGCTCTGTTTTCGATGTTGACGCAGTCCTCTATACTTAGTAGTCCTCTCCCTCCTTCCTTTCGTGTTATGTATAGTCTGTCCGTATTTGCTCTTGGGTGTAGTGCTTTGTGTATTGTCATATGTTTCCTGGTTTTCTGATCTATGCTACGGAGTTCTGGCTTTGTCCCTTCCACTATTCCTGCGCTGTATCTGATTACTGGCACTGCCCATGTGTTTATGGCTTTTAAAATATTTCCGGCGTTGAGTTTTGACTTGAGTATCGCCTTGAGTCGCTCTGCATATATTCTTTCCTGATCGTGTCCTTCATCTCTTGGTGTTTTATATCCCCTCCTTCCATTATTCCCAGGTATTTGTATCCAGTCTCATCTATGTGTTTGATGTTGCTCCCATCTGGTAGCTTTATCCCTTCAGTTCTCGTTACTTTGCCTTTTTGTATGTTGACTAAGGCGCATTTTTCTATTCCAAACTCCATCCTGATGTCCCCAGATACAATCCTTACAGTCTGGATTAGGGTATCTATTTCCTTGATGGTCTTACCATACAGCTTGATGTCGTCCATGAACATCAGATGGTTGATTCTGTTGCCTCTTTTCTTGAGTTGGTACCCGGCATCCATCTTCTGTAGTACTTTTGTCATGGAAATCATGGCTACTACGAAGAGTAGTGGGGACAGTGAGTCGCCCTGGAAGATCCCTCTCCTGATATTAACCTCTGCTAGTCTTATTCCAGAGCTTGTAAGTATTGTATTCCAGTTGCGCACTGTATTTTTGAGTAAGCTGATGGTGTTTTCCTCTGCCCCATATATTTTCAGGCATTCTATTAGCCATGTGTGTGGCATCATGTAATTATTATTATTATTATTATTATTATTATTATTATTATTATTATTATTATTATTATTATTACTAAAATTGTATATAAAAATACGTTATTTTTAAGTGTGTTCATAAAGCAAATACAATCTAAAAACATTGAATTAAGTGGCTGTACTGTAGGTCATTAAGTTGCTGGTGAATTTTTTATATTAATTTAGTGTGATTTAAAAAAGAGCAAAGTTAATACAACCAGGTGATAGCAACACAAAACTCTGCAGGGACAGACCTTAACACTAAGTTGCTGTTGACAAAATGACGATATTTTAATCTTGACATCGAATCGATTGGCCTCACTGCAGCTTCCTTGGATCTCTGGGCTTCGGATTTTATGTATCATTGAAATGCCTTTGACGGAGCACTGATCAAACTCATAAAAAAGTTTAAATCCGATGATATTTTTAGCCAGGAATTCTACAATGCTGGAAGTATGAAAGTCGGAAAGTCTGGAAATCTGGAAGTCTAAAAGTTGAAGGTAGAAATTAAAGGTGTCTTAGACGTAGCAAAAATCTCTCTCTCTCTCTCTCTCTCGCCTCTCTCTCTCTCTCTCTCTCTCGCTCTCTCCTCTCTCTATCCCTCTCCCTCTATTATTATATATTATAATAATATATATATATATATATATATATATATATTTATATATATATATAATATTTTTAGCTCTGAAAGTTTCACCGATTCATAATTGATCTGCGCCTTTACAAATTCCCTCGTCGTTATATTCTATAGAGAGAGAGAGAGAGAGAGAGAGAGAGAGAGAGACTGGAGTGCATTATTCTTCTGTTGCAAAAACGCAGCAGTTATCTGCAGTAGGTGGTTTGCCTGATAAGTCTTCGTCAAACAAAAGGTCTAGTGGATTGGTCTTTGTTTTCCCGTTCTGGGCTCCTAAACAATGGACAAGTTTTTACCGAATATTTGAGAGAGAGAGAGAGAGAGAGAGAGAGAGAGAGAGAGAGAGAGAGAGAGAGAGAGAATACGTTCCTAGTATGGTATATATTATATACCCTTGTCGTCATCTTTTATAGGTACTTTTTCACTTTGTAAGTAGATACTTTTGATATAAATAATATAAAGTATAATATATAATCAATTCCAGTATCTTTCAAATGCTTGTCACTTATCAACAGTTCCACAATATTGCCATTCGTGTTTTGACATCATAATATTCTAATTGCATATTTTCCTTTTTTGTAATTAGACTACAAAGACATTTAATTGCCTCTCTATTTCCAACAAACGTTTTCGATACGTTTCGTGATGAAACGTATGAGGAATTGGAGACGTTAAGAGATATTCGTGGCTTCATATGAAAAGTGTAGGTATGTTGATTGTCTGCTAGTAACTGCCTTGTTAATAGACATTAATAATAACGATAATATAGTAGAATTGGAAGGGGAAATCACGTATTATGTTTTAAAAAACCAAAACCAGGGGATACCTCATCATTACATCGAGAAGGCCACAGATTAAGTTCGTGTCCCGAATTCCTCATCTCTAGATAACGACGTCCATCCTCGGTAAATTGGCTATCCAGAACTTTTACCATTCTCGAGGTGTGACTTGAGTCTCCCATCATTTAGAGGCTCTGATCCTCTGGTCTGGAGCTGGAAGTTAGACTGAGAGAGAGAGAGAGAGAGAGAGAGAGAGAGAGAGAGAGAGAGAGAGAGAGAGAGAGTGGGAGAATTTTGTAATTCAAGAGATGGTCTATCTTATATTTTCAGCCAGAAATTCATTGTAACGTAGTGTTTTCATAAGGTCTGAAGACTTGGAAAAAATCCCTAGACTCAGAGATTTCTTTGAGAGAGCGTTGGTGTGCTTTTCATTGTTTCTTTTATAGTCTTTTAAATCTTGTGTCAAGCTGACAGTCATACTTCCCATGCCAAAGGTATCATTTAAGTGGAAGCTAAGTTCTTCTAAGTTCTTTTAGCCAAAGTGACAAATTCACAAATACCAAAGGATTACCAGCAATCTGGTCAAGACATAACTTAAGGGTGTCTGCAGAGTCCCTTCGGCCCCTGGCTGCATCCACTCTTTATCCTTTTACTTTACCTCCCTTCTCTTCCTCTCCTCAGTCTTGCTGTCTAACCTCTCTAACTATTAGTTCTTAGTGCATCTGTGGGGAGGGGGGGATTTCTCTCAGTTCTGCCTTTAGATCTTTGCAATTCATCTCATTTATTTCTTGCATCTCTTTATTGTAAGTATGTTCATGTCAACATGATGTATAACTTCTACGTATACATTTTCTAAACCCATCTTCATACCGGTTTATTTCCTATTCACAGGAACTATAAATTATTGTTACCATGGTTTGATCTAACGAAGTTTGAATCATCGTCCCGAGCAGATACGAAATCCCTGAGAAAAAAAAGTGGGGTGGGTGGGAGTGGGAGTGGGGGGACCTCAGCCGATCTCCCAGGAAAAGTTAGTGCTATCAGAGACGTATTCAGCCACTTCTTCGAGCAGAAACTGCCTTATCGTGGCTTTATCATCGTATTTCCTAACTCTGCACAGTCCTGGGTATTAGATATATTAGCTAAAATCGGCATTTATTTGTGTATGTTTTCCTTTACGAGGAATGTCAAAGAAGTATAAAGTACAACATTAGTATTTTATATTAAAATGGGATAGAAATTATAGGCACAAGTCTTCGTAACTTCATGTCATTCTGAGCAACATTCAGTTGCAACCAGTCAACTCCCGTTCAGTTGAAGCGCTCTTGCGCGTCCTTGTGCCATTCAGAAAAGTAATTCTCAAACGCACGTGGACTCTAGACTTCCAGTGAGGGTAGAGAACAACAGGCTTTGTGAAGCTCCCTCCTTTTCGTGCTGACTCTTCTGATAGGAGGACAGACACAGAGTCAGAAGTGGACTCATTTAATCCTTCTCCAATTGAGTCTTTGCAAATAATCCTGTTGGAAGGGATTTCCTTCTTGTGAATCCCAGCATTGGGCACTTTCGGTCATTCAGCCCTCAAAATAGTGAAGAGAGGGAGTTGGAGCGGTTGTGGTTGCACAGCAAGATAAAGAGATCCAGAAAATTTAGAAGATGAATTACAAGGAGAGAGAGAGAGAGAGAGAGAGAGAGAGAGAGAGAGAGAGAGAGAGAGAGGGGGGGGGGGGGTTAGTGGCATGGAAACTGGATCTAAAGGTGGAACAGATGGAAAAAAATTTAAGTTACCTTCAGAACTAAGAGTTCGAGGTGCTGGACAGCCTGACTGTAGAAAGGACCAAGGATGGAGGTCAAGTATAATGCTAAGAAATGGGCGTAGCTAGAGACCAAAGGGACTGTACGGCCTACAGTCAGCCACGTATACACAAAAACTCCTGTTTCAGACATAGATCGAACAAAAGCTGAGACGAGTCTCGGATAAAACAACCTTTTAGGTCATTAAGGTTTTTAGCTGTTGCGAGAGTCCGCTGCTTTTTTTTTTCTTTCTTTTTTTGACGAAATTATTCTTCTTCTTCTTCTTCTTCTTATCTCTGCCAGAAAAGTTTTCGTTAAAAAGAGAGGATTTCTCATTTTTCTTCATATGTCGTATTCGTCTTTTTAACAGATAGTAAATCTTACAAATCCTTTTCCAGAGTGGCGTTTATTTCTCTCTCTCTCTCTCTCTCTCTCTCTCTCTCTCTCTCTCTCTCTCTCTCTCTGTTTCAAATATTTGTTGCAAACTTTATCTTCACTTTCGTTTCGCGGTGACAAAAACTCTTAGAAAATTTATAAAGAAAAAGATAAAGAACTAATGAAGGGAATCTTATTTAGTTTGAACAGGTTTACCAGCGTCTTGGAACAGCATTATGTAACAGCAGACAACTGTAACGAGACAGACAGACAGACAGACAGACAGACAGGTCATTGAACAGATGACCCCAGGCAGCAAACAACGGTCAAAAAAGGTCGCTGGAAAAAAGTATGACTTAACTTGACCTTGTCAGAAAGAAATGCAAACGATCAGGCTTTGGAGTAACAGATACAGACTTCATGAATCGAAATACATTTAGATACCGAATACATCAAGAAAATGTTATATTTATATTAAAGGAGAAAAGGAATATTCCATATTCCCAGAGGGAGGACTGAAGGGCCCTTGGAATTCTTCAGAGTTTCCAGTGGACCCTAAGAAGTTTTCATAAGGCTATCCTGAGAGAGAGAGAGAGAGAGAGAGAGAGAGAGAATATAGAGACCTAGATCTAGAAGAGAGAGAGAGAGAGAAAGACAGAAGAGAGAGGAGAGACTAAAGCTATGAAGAGTAGAAGAGAGAGATAGAGAGAAATAAGAGAGAGAGAGACAAAGACTAAAGCTAGTAGAGGGAAGAGAGAGAGAGAGAGAGAGAGAGAGATCCTTCTAGACTTCAAAATAACTTTTCCATCCGACGATTCCTTCCCCAGCCTCAGGAACTGATAATTGACAGGACGGAAGAAAACCCACCAACCAACATCGCGACCATATTGATTAACTCTGCATCCATCTCGCTTTTATTGATCATTCTGCGTCGTCAATAATATATAAATTATTTATTTGTTATTTATGTTTCTCTTTGGATCACTGGACCCTGACTGAGGATTCCCTTGATGAGTATATTTGGTGCAGACCGAAAGGATATGGTGTCGACAGAGATTGATTATTTGGCATATTTAAACGAAATTCTGCTCCAAATAGCACACACACACACACACACACACACACACACTTCATTGCCATCATTTCGCGCAGAGTTAAGGTCCAAAATACCACAAAGAACTTACGGCCTGACTTTATGGTTTATTTTAGTATTTTAGGAAACTCCTTTCAACCTTCTTTTGGCCCACCCGGGGTGACCCACCAACCCCTTGTTAGTGTCCCTGTTATAGCTCACAGTTTTCTAGACCATCTTCTTTTTCTTCTTATTCTCTCTGTTGTAGGAGACCTTAAAGATATTCCATATTCCCAAAAGCCCCTTGTCTTCATGAGAGCTACATCGTCACATTCCTGAAGAGATTCCCGTTCCCAATTCCAGTTCCCAAAATTGCCTCCGGGTATGGACCAATCAGAGGCAACTGTCTGGTCACTTTATTCCTCTCGTGTTTCTGGAACCAATTATCCCTTCGGGTTTGCAAAGTGGGTCAGTTCTCCAGTTTCCTGGACTCTCTCTCTCTCTCTCTCTCTCTCTCTCTCTCTCTCTCTCTTTGTCATAACAAAATTATAACGGACCATAAATCGCTCGACACGGAAACGTAAAGTTTCTCGCATGACCACAAATATGACGATTCCCCTTTTCAATTACAATAATTTGTGGGACGAACTTTCAGTTTCAGTGAATAATTCATCCTCGGCATTTATTCCTCTTCATTTAACTCTCTTCCATATTAAGTCTGTTTGTACAATTTGTCACTCGTAACATTTCTCGTTTATTCGTGTTGTGGAAAAGTTTGAATTCACGAATATCTATCACTAAATCAGAATGGGTTTGATTGAGAAGGTCCTCGCTATAGAGTCGTTCCGAGGAGTTAGACATTATATGTATAATCTTTCCACGTCCGTTGTGGTCAATAAAAAGAAGCAAATTAATTTAGAAAATTTAAAGTAACAAAAACCAAATAGAATAGACTAACATAATGAGCGAAAATTTAATTGTAATAACTGCTGGAATTTGCTGAGTGGAAATCCCACCCTCTAGAGAGGAGAGACACAAATCCTCTACGAAATCTGTCTACGACTTGGAAAGTAGAATGGAAGAATCTTCATTTAGTCCTCCTCCTCCTCCTCCTCCTCCTGGCTTCAGTCAGTCTTTTCTGTGTAACTCGAGGTTCCAGAGTACCAGGAATGACTTTGACTCTGCTTTCTTTTCTCAGTTGTGACACCTGATATATATATATATATATATATATAGTATATATATATATATATATATATATATATATATATATATATATATATATATAATTTTTATGTGCTCTTCCTCGAAATTATTTCATAGCAGTGACCCTCTCAAACCCACTCGGAATTATTGAAATATATTCATGAATTCAAACATTTCCACAATATGAACAAACGAGAAGTTATATGAGTGACAAACTGTACAAACAGAGTAAAGACGGGAGGGGGTGAAATGAAGAGGAATGAATGACGGGGATGAATTATTATTCACTCAACGGGTGAAAGTTCGCCCATAAATCAGGTCATTGGATAGGACGGTGGTCATATTTATGGTCGACTGATTAATGACCCCTTGGAATTTCGGAAGGATAGATAGGGAGACGAAAATGTGTGTGAGAGAGAGAGAGAGAGAGAGAGAGAGAGAGAGAGAGAGAGAGAGAGAGAGAGAGAGAGTCCACCCATCTATAAATGGGCAGACATCGTCTGCTGTTACAAGATGGCTGTTAAAATGCTGTTTGAAAGTGGTACTGAAAATGCTGTAAGAGTGAAAAGATGCTGTTCTAAAATACCGTTGAAATGCTGTTCGAAAATGCCGTGAAATTGGTGCTCTAATGCTGTCCGAAAATGCTGTTTTAAAATTATCTTCGGAAATACTGTTAAAATGCGGTTCCAAAATGCTGTTAAAGTGCTGTTTGCAAGTGCTTTTGAAAATTTTGTTCGAAAATGCCGTATCATAATGTATTCTGTAGCTTGACGTCTTCTGGCTCTTGATTTATTCTGTAGTTTGATGTATTCTGTAGCTTGATGTATTCTGGACCTTGATTTATTCTGTAGTTTGATGTATTCTGTAGCTTGATGTATTCTGTGTCATGATGTATTCTGATGATGTATTCTGTATCTAAATATATTCTTCATCTTAATTTATGTTGTGTCTTGATATATACTGTAATTTATTTTGTCTCTTGATATATACTGTATTTTGATGTATTCTGCCTCTGCTGCTACAATGCCTGATTATTTAGTTTCATTTTGACCGGGTCAAGTTGGGAGATGATTGTGGATGACCTTTGTTTGACCTTTGTTTGCCACCTGCTGAGGTCATCTGTCCAGTGACTTCTCTGTCTGTCTGCTTTACACGTTCGGGTTTCGTATATTAAAAGAAATCTTGTTGTCCGAGGAATTTTTTTACAAACGGGCTCACATCGTCTGCTGTTAGAAATAGAAAAGTTCTGTGAAAAGGTGCTGTTCGAAAGTGCTGCTTAAAATGCTGCTCGAAATGCTGTTGAAAGTTTCTGTTCTAAAGTGCTGTCAAAAGATGCATGAAAATGCTGTTTATCGATACTGTCCGAAAATGTTGTGGAAAGATTATGTTAAATATACTGTTTGAAATTGCTGTTAAAGATGCTGTTAAAATTCTATTCGAAAACGCTGTGAAAATTATTTCCGAAAGTGCTGTTAACATACGATGGTGAAAATGTTGCCTGAAAGTGTTGTTAAAATGCTGTTCCAGAGGGCTATTAAAATGTTGTTGAAAGACGATGTTCAAAAGTGCTGTTAAAATGTTGTTCGAAATTCTTGTTAAAAGATGCTGTTCGGAAATGCTGTGTAAGAGTCTGTACGAAAATGTTAAACATACCGTTCGAAAATACTGTTAAAAGATGCTCTTCTAAAGTGCTGTTAAAAGGTTCAGTTCGAAAATACTGTTAAAAATGCTGTTCAGAAATGCTGTCCACCCTCAAGAATATTCCCTTCATTTATCCTTACTTTCTGCTTCAAAAATATTCTGCTATTTTGGAAGACATAGGATAAAAAAGGATTTGAACAGAGAGAGAGAGAGAGATAAGCGCCAATATGGAAAAGGATTGGCAAGATTTACTGTCCATTAAGAAGACGAATTCGACATAAGAAGAAAGATGAGGAACCCTTTCTTCTTTTCAAAAGACAAAAAACATTCCTGGGCAAGATAAGAAGAAGAATTTCGTTAAAAAAAAAAAAAAAAAAACTCAATGACTTAAAAAGTCCTTTGTATCCGAGACTCGTCTCCGCTTCTGTTCGATCTCCGCCTGGAGCACTGTAGGCATTACTATGGGATGTTTTTAGCGCCCCTTCGGCCCCTAGCTGCTGCAACCACTTTTTAGCCTTTTACTTGACCTCCATTCCCTGTTCCTTTCTTCAGCCTCGCTGTCCAACGCCTCTAACTATGACTTCTTAGGGTAACTGGGATTTTTTTTTTCTTTCAGTTCCTCCTCTAGATCTTGGGACTTCATCTCCTTTATTTCGTGGATCCCTTAATCTCGCTGTCCAACCTCTCCAACTCCCTTTAGGTTAGGTCTAAGGATGAGACTCTGTTGAGGAGCCTCCACAGTAGACTGATGTTGAGGCTTCAGAAAAGAGGCCACTTCTCTCTATTTTCTTTTCTTTTACCTGTCCCTGATTCAAACAACAATAAAAAAAACCCATATGCGGGGTGTGGGGGGGCGGGGTGGGGGAAAACGATTGAAATCAAATACATCAGAATTTTTCCCCTTGTGAACAAATAAAACTCCACATCACATGAACAAGTATATGTATTCTATCAAGAATGAAATACTACAGCCTCACCAACTAGACGCAGCTGAAACCAGCTTCTTAGATAAACAAAATGTTTGTTTTAACTTTCCAGCCCCAGTTTTTTTCTTTTCCTTTCATTATATGAAGTAAATCGCCTCAGAAGCGGTGAATGTTTACTTGGAAAATGAGCTTCCATTCGCCTAAAAGGAAGTTTGAGGCAACTGAACAAGAATTACAAGAAGTTGCAGTTGTATCGTTGATTCCGTAAAAGTTCGTCTGTGTACAAACGCTTTAATTACAGGTATCGAGTTTCGTTCCGCTTTTATTGGTTCAAAAAAAAAATTTGATGCTTGGGTGAACTTTGCAGAGTCAAGACTCCTGTGAAAGGTCTGTGGTCTCTGATACTCGTGTAACCTACGTAGATGTACAAGGTATACGCCTACATTTTGAATGTACCAGGTTTAGTTTTTAGTTTTTTTTTTTTCAAATAGTTTATTCGTGAACGAATCAAAGACCTTGTGTAATATGACAACGTGTGTGTAGGTGTGTGTGTGTGGACTGTAATCTTACCTTATTCTGCAATAGGTTACGTGATTATATCACAGGTTAATAGAGAAATATAGATTATTTTTATTGACTTTAATTGATAACTGCTAACGTCAAAAGATTTATCAAGATATTTTTAGGTAGCCATTCATTTTATTTCATGCTAATAAACCAATGACAATTATTATTTCATCATTTATTTACATAAATACACTCAGAGGTTATTAAACTTGAAACCACAAGCATGGAAAATATTTAATTTTAATTTTAATTTTTTATTTTTGGAATAATGAAGAGATACACAGAATTTACCCTGATTAATGTGCTACAAATTTCGTTTAAATTTTTATTTTTTGAATGATGAAAAGATACATAATTTAATCTTACCAATGTGTAAGCATTTTTATTTTTATTTAATTTTTAAAAATAAAAGATCCATATAATTTACCATGACTCGCTTAGAAAAATTTGCACAAAGAAGCCTCCCGGTAAATTAGGCGTCACAGTCTTTACGGTCAGAGCCTTGCGATGCCCTTGGAGCGTGAAAGTAATATATATTTTTATTGAAGATGAAAATTGCTTCCTCAGACTCCAGTTTCCGAGGTTTGCAAAGGAGGCGATGAAGAATTTTGAGGGACTTGATGAGTCGTGTTACGTCAAAACCGATTAGAGAAATGGAAAATGGTCTGAATTTTCGTACCCAGGAGAGAGAGAGAGAGAAGAGAGAGAGAGAGAGAGAGAGAGAGAGAGAGAGAGATAAATATCAATTCTCAGGCTCTTATAAACACTAACTTTCCTGGACTTAAGCAAAGTCTTGAGGCTCTTGTGAACTCTGAATAGTGATTAAGCTTCGAGGAGGAGAAGCTCAAGTAATAGAAATGTCTGCTCCACCACTAACCTCTCTCGAGGCAGAAGGGAATTACGAGAGTTTCCCCTCAACGAGAGAGAGAGAGAGAGAGAGAGAGAGAGAGAGAGAGAGAGACTCAAACCATATCCGGAATAGACTCCAGATTCAGGATTCATTTTCCATTCATTTGGTCTAGAAGACTTTTTGCCCGTGTTTGTGTGTTTACAACTCGGCTATGTGCTAGACCTCTCTGCTTTGCACATTTATTATTATCATTATTATTATTATTATTATTATTTTTATTATTAGATGAAACCTATTCACATGGAACAAGGAGCCCACCAAAGAGGCCATTCACTTGAAATTGAAGCTTCCAAAGTATGCTTGTTTCAACCTCCCACCGCAGACCCCACACTGCAGCAGTAACTGATCATGATACAGAGCCAGTGATTCTCCATCGCCCTGGAGGAGACGCGAACTAGCGACCTCTGAGTGCCATTTCGAGATACTAACCACTATACCAGCGGACCAGCTATGAGCACCTGTTCAGTAAGGAACTCGGGACATTGGCCCAGTAATATTGCAATGACAGTCCCTTTTTTTGAGCTCCAGGTGGCTGCCTTATCTATGACATAATTCACATTAGAAAGTAGGAGTTCGGAGCTCTTGATGTGTGATGCCTAATGATGAGGATTGATGAGATTCTTTAGATACAGATCATGACAAAGATGAAGCTCAGTGGACCTGGACTGCTAAGTGATCTGCAG
>NC_061095.1:53151604-53154104 GCF_015104395.2 Macrobrachium nipponense | reverse complement strand
ATTACACCAGTAGTCCCTTTTCGGGATGGGGGAGGGTATTGCCACCAGCGCACCTCACGTGGTGCACTGTTGGCATTAGTTAAGGGTCATTTGCAGAGCTTTTTGGGCCCCTGGACGCGACCCCTTTTATTCGTTTTACTCTTCCTCCCTTCATAGTCTCTCTGTTCCAGCTGACTTTCCTCAACCCTCTCCTGACAATTGATTCATAGATCAATTGCAAAATGTTTTCCTCCTGTTACGCCTTTCAAACTTTTCTATTCTTAATTTCCCTTTCAGGTCTGAATGCCCTCATAGGTCCCAGCGCTTGGCCTTTGGCCTAGATTCTGTATATTATATTATTTGTTCCATATTGCTGTCCAACCACTCCAACTCATTTTCAATTTTTCAAGAATTAAATGGCTGGAAGAGCCCCTTCAGTGCTTGGCTTCGTAGCGGATTTTTCATAATTCAATCGATCAGGAATCACTGAATAAATTCTTGAGTAACTTAATCCTTCTGGAATCTTCTGTCCGTGATAACATTCAACCATCGTGACATTCGGGAATTAATTACCAACGGAAATTGTTTAATATTCCAGTGGATTGCCTCTGATGGGAATCTGTTTGGAATATACAGCGCTTAAGCATCGTCGGTTCAGACTTTATTCATTCAATTGGCTTCGTGATATAAAAGTTCTCTGGAAATATTTCTGGTGGTTTATGTTGAGGCCTTCGATTATGCTGTATAAGTAGACGGTAGTCGAAATAGTACCTACTGCATATTATTATTATTATTATTATTATTATTATTATTATTATTATTATTATTATTATTATTATTATTATTATTATTTACCACAATTTAATAATTAATGGATCTTTGTTTATTAAAAAACTGGTCCCCTCACTGAACACCCATGCCACGTCTACACCTCTTTACCCCTCGTGAACTGTTTACGTTTTTGTTAGTCCTTCCTCTGTCTTCGCACTCAACGGTTGGTCCTTATTTGTATTTTTAACTATGATTGTTTTATTGTACCTTACATTGTGTATTTTAATATTGTAGATTAATTTTATTGTACTAATTAGATATTGTTACTTTTTAGCTTGAAAATGAGGCCTGCTGGTTGGCTTCGAAACGTTGCAACTTAATAAATATGAGTTCGTTAACCTGTTGTGTGCTTCCCCTGCCTTCATTGTATAGTTGGGTTTAGAGAAACCTCCGCCTGTTGAATACACACACACACACACACACACACACACACACACACACATATATATATATATATATATATATATATATATATATATATATATTCTCTAACATGGATAGCTCAGCTTATGAAACCACACAAAAAGCAAAGCAATCCCAGTCATTCTTGTCTTGAACAATGGAATGACTGACCCCTTGTATCAAATACTTCCAATTATAACATCCCCCCCCCCCCCCCCCCCCCCCCCCCCCCCCCTGAATAGGCCTCTCAATTTCGCCCTTTATTCCTAAGTGCAGCAATGAACGGCTCGCTTCGATTCTTAGTCGTTCTTGGGGTGAGGAAATGTCTGAGTCACAAATTGACTCAGTCAGTGAACTGAGTCATTATCTTGGAACTGAGTCATCACGTGGGAAGTGAGCCGTTACCTTGGAAGTGATTCATTTCCTTGGTAAGTGGTAATTTCCTTGGAACTGAGTTATTATTCGTTAACTTGGGAACTTGAGTTATTACCTTGTGAAGTGAGTCATTACCTTTGGAAGTGAGTCATTTCCTTGGGAAGTGAGTCATTTCCTTGAGAAGTGAGTCATTGCCTTAGGAAGTGAATTTCCCTTTGGAAGTGAATCATTACTTGGAATTGAACCATTACCTTGGAATTTATTCATTACCTTGGGAATTTAATCATTACCTTATGAACTGACTCATTACCTAGAAATATCGGCCATGAAGGAAATGGGACGAATTCGGTTCCTTTAATCTGCTGGATGATATTAATCCCTTCAGTCGTCGGTGATATTCGTCGATGCTTTTCACCTGACGACCTCGATAAGGGGACACTGGAATTATACCGTTTTGTCAGATGTTTTTCGTTATATTTTCTACTTATTCCCTTTAAGTGTACCACCGTTCATATTCTCTTTCTTCCATCTGACTTTCCTCAGCCCTCTCCTAACAATTGATTGATTGTGCAACTGCAAAAGGTTTTCCTCCTGTTACCCCTTTCAAACCTTTCTACTGTCAATTTCCACTTCAACACTGAATGACCTCATAGGTCCCAGCGTTGGAGTTTGGCCTAAATTCTATATTCTGTTCTATTCTGTTCTATTTGCTACTTAATGAATTTCAAAGAGAATTATCGAATTTACCCTTAGTTTAATTTTTCTCATTAAATTCCTCTTATGGCACCTACGTGGACAGGGATTTAAAAATGAAAGAGGAAATCATAAAACATTTCAAAAGGTTTTGAGTAGATGAGAATAATTGCCTCTGGGAATTCTTGTCAGCACCAACATTAATCTTATTATAAAAGTC
>NC_061095.1:53136604-53146604 GCF_015104395.2 Macrobrachium nipponense | reverse complement strand
TAATTATGGTACAGTTATTAATCTATAGCCTGAAATCATCGAAGATTCATAAAAGACCGAGATGGAAGAGCGTTTGGTAACCGCTGGTCTGTCGCAAAGGGTCACAAGCACCAAGAAACAGAGAGAGAGAGAGAGAGAGAGAGAGAGAGAGAGAGAGAGCGCGCACGCGAAGACGCCATGAGAACCCAAAATTGGAAGTATCAGGACCGGACGGAGGGAGAGCAAGAGAAGAAAGATAACTGGATACTAAGACGCAATGGAATGGTCGTGACTCGCGACCAATAGGATGGAATGGAGATAGACTGATAACGAGGGGAGAAGGGAATATATATAAATACTGAATATTCTGCGGACGACGTTGCTTATCGTGTGCTCGGTTATTGGGTTATTCTATTTCGACTCTTGTCTTGAAATGGACTGGTGATTAAAATAAGTCTCCAGTTAATGCAAATGATGAAATTCAGGCGGCAGGAAGGAAGTTCCATTGGCTTTTTATCGGTAGATATTTGTCCTGGATACGAAATAGATAATTTGAATTGTTTAGAACATGAACAAAACAAAGGATGATCGAACATTGGATAAATATGATTATTTCAAAAAGCTGTTTTAGACGAAACAATTTAGTCATCGGGAAGAAATAAAAGTACAAAATATCCATTTAATTCTCTCGTCTTCTTATGGTGTCATGAACGTGTTTCTTCAACAGTTCCCAAAAGTCATATAGAATGTGCCTGAATACCTGGTGAACTGTTGTCTCACTTCACTTTCTATATAAGAAAGTCTTTTAATCATAAATGTAATCTATGATTGACAAGAAACTGTTTACATATGAACTCAATTTGCAACAATAATTTTGTTATTATTCATCTAGTAAAGACTTCTTCATATCTGGATATCATTATATTTTTGGGGAAATTCACAGGTATTAAATGACGCTATTCTGGAATAATTGTGTCTCTTGAATATGATAAATGGTTTTGATGAAGATTCATATTCTGGGACATCAAATGTCGTTGCTGAAACCCAGAAGCCTCTGACTCTGGTGGTTAATAGGTTTGCACATTCTCCGTCCAGTATATAATATTGCATTCCATTTTCATCTCTCTCTCTCTCTCTCTCTCTCTCTCTCTCTCTCTCTCTCTCCTCTGCGTCTCTCTCTCGTCTCTCTCTATCTCTCTCTCTCTCCTCGCTTGGCGTTTTGTACCATTAGGAACAATGAAGGAGAGACCCTAGACAACTTGAAATCCAGATTTTGATATAAACAGAATTGTTGTTGACACAAACTTGAGTAAATGATTTATGAAATTGTTGTGACATTTTCACTTTAAACTCTCAGATGACTGACACAGAATTATAATTAATCGAAGTCACTTTCGTTCTGAAATGTGATGAATTTGATTATTTGCTTATGGAGAGAGAGAGAGACAGAGAGAGAGAAGAGAGAGAGAGAGAGAGAGAGAGAGAGAGAGAGAGAGAGAATAAGTTTCAGTGCAGACACAGTTACCTATATTAATAACACTGGTCAAAGTTTATTACAATATTATTAATAATAATCTTACAATTTTTTCCAGAACTTCTACATCGTCTCGGTTTTGGTGAGTGTTAATGCATTATCCTTTTATTTATTGGAAGGTGTTCTTGTTTAGTGTTAGTTTTTTAAGTACTTTATTGTTAAGTGCCATGTTGGGGGAGTATCTGCCTATTTCCTCTGTGAATTCCTCTCTATTCTGTAACTTTATCCTCTCAGAATGTTCAGTAATCCTAAATTTGTAGTTTTGTTTGTTTGTGGCCCTATTTCACCGGTTCTCTTAGCTATTATCATTATGATAATTATGAAAAGTGTTGCTGGATTTAATTTCACATTCATTATTTAGTAACATCATTGCAAACATACCAGTGTTCTTTTACAAAATATTTATTTAGTGCAAATAAATACCCCTTGCTTGCAATATTGAGCTATTCGTTATTCATTTTTTTCATTCATCTATAATAATAAATCGCTATTTATACTACATTAAGCATTCAAAGATGGTTTCTTGATGAGGCGCTAGAGCATTCATTTTGTTCTGCAGATTAACTAATATCTGACCCCAACATAATCATTATTACCAGGCTTCAGTTAAAAGATCAGAGGTATTGTATTACAACTGTCCTTCTTTTTTGGGGGATATGTTAGACACTATATGGTGATATTCACTTGGGAATTCGGTTCTTGCACTTCGACAGGAAATTGCACAACAGAGTCGAGATCGATTTGAATATCTTTCAGTGGCTGATGGGATTATTATTATTATTATTATTATTATTATTATTATTATTATATTATTATTATTATTATTATTATTATTATTATTATAAGTAATGGCTACTACAACAGCGTTACACTTGTAGAGATTCTTCTCTATTTTCCGAATAGCCGCTATTCGAAAAACAGTGAAGAATCTCCACAAGTGTAACGCTGCTGAAGTAGCCATTACTTTCAATAAAGTATGCTTGAGAGATGGTCTGCTTCCTAAGTACACTAATATTATTATTATCACTATTAGTTTTGCAATTTTAGTATTAATATTGTTATTATTATCAATGTTATTGTTTTTATTTTTATTATTATTATCATCACTGTTTCTGCACAATTTTAATAACTCATGATATTATTATTATTATTATTATTATTATTTTTTTTTTTTTTTTTGCTTTATCACAGTCCTCCAATTCGACTGGGTGGTATTTATAGTGTGGGGTTCCGGGTTGCATCCTGCCTCCTTAGGAGTCCATCACTTTTCTTACTATGTGCGCCGTTTCTAGGATCACACTCTTCTGCATGAGTCCTGGAGCTACTTCAGCGTCTAGTTTTTCTAGATTCCTTTTCAGGGATCTTGGGATCGTGCCTAGTGCTCCTATGATTATGGGTACGATTTCCACTGGCATATCCCATATCCGTCTTATTTCTATTTTCAGATCTTGATACTTATCCATTTTTTCCCTCTCTTTCTCCTCAACTCTGGTGTCCCATGGTATTGCGACATCAATGAGTGATACTTTCTTCTTGACTTTGTCAATCAACGTCACGTCTGGTCTGTTTGCACGTATCACCCTATCCGTTCTGATACCATAGTCCCAGAGGATCTTTGCCTGATCGTTTTCTATCACTCCTTCAGGTTGGTGCTCGTACCACTTATTACTGCAAGGTAGCTGATGTTTCTTGCACAGGCTCCAGTGGAGGGCTTTTGCCACTGAATCATGCCTCTTTTTGCACTGGTTCTGTGCAAGTGCCGGGCATTCACTTGCTATGTGGTTTATGGTTTCATTTTTCGTATTGCACTTCCTACATATGGGAGAGATGTTATTTCCGTCTATCGTACTTTGAACATATCTGGTTCTTAGGGCCTGATCTTGTGCCGCTGTTATCATTCCTTCAGTTTCCTTCTTTAGCTCTCCCCTCTGTAGCCATTGCCAATTGTCATCGCTGGCTAGTTCTTTAGTCTGTCTCATGTATTGTCCGTGCATTGGTTTGTTATGCCAGTCCTCTGTTCTTTCTGTCTTTCTCCTGTCTCTGTATATTTCTGGGTCTTCGTCTACTTTTATTAGTCCTTCTTCCCATGCACTCTTTAGCCACTCGTCTTCACTGGTTTTCAGGTATTGCCCCAGTGCTCTGTTTTCGATGTTGACGCAGTCCTCTATACTTAGTAGTCCTCTCCCTCCTTCCTTTCGTGTTATGTATAGTCTGTCCGTATTTGCTCTTGGGTGTAGTGCTTTGTGTATTGTCATTTGTTTCCTGGTTTTCTGATCTATGCTGCGGAGTTCTGCCTTCGTTCATTCCACTCTTCCTGCGCTGTATCTGATTACTGCTACTGCCCATGTGTTTATGGCTTTTATCATATTTCCGACGTTGAGTTTTGACTTGAGTATCGCCTTGAGTCTGCCTGCATATATTCTTTCCTGATCGTGTCCTTCATCTCGGTGTTTTTATATCTCCTCCTTCCATTATTCCCAGGTATTTGTATCCTGTCTCATCTATGTGTTTGATGTTGCTCCCATCTGGTAGCTTTATCCCTTCAGTTCTCGTTACTTTGCCTTTTTGTATGTTGACTAAGGCGCATTTTTCTATTCCAAACTCCATTATTATTATTATTATTATTATTATTATTATTATTATTATTATTATTATTATTATTAATCAAGCATCTTCCTCACCAGTCCTCCTTTATTACCCTTTTAGGAAACACTTTTATCTCCTATTTTATTGCGAAAGGAAGCTCCTTTTACACGGGAGATGAAGAGGCAGGATATTGTCCTGAGAAACATTACTTCCATTTTGCTGTCTACAACTGCTAAGACATTCTACCCAATGATATTTTGCCTAGTACTGTTTTAATTCCAGCATTTATGGCTATAAAAATCCTATCCTCTTTCTATTAAATTCCTTTCAGCAAACAAGATGGAGTTAGAATTAGGTTCATTAAATAATACTTACTTATATAAATTAACTAGCACGGTGATTATTGTATGATATTTTCTTTGGTGTATTCATAAGTGTTCGTGTAAAACAGGAAAGTGTTTTAATACCAGTATAATTAAATTTCTGGGGATCGAAGGAGAATTTTAGCCTCACGCAGTATGATAAAGCTTTCAGAATTCCACGTTTCATCTTTCAGGAACTCAGTTCTCAGTTCAGTTGCATTTCTCACTCAGAGAAACGAAGCACAACATCTCTTCCTGATGGAGAACAGGAGACCATTTCAGTTCCTGCATTTATATTCGATAACAACAAATATTAAACAAGAAACTCAAATGGAAAGGAATCTTGCTCAGATTATATAAACACCAGTACTTGAAAATCGAAACTGTAACCTAGATTAGCAATGAACATATTTCCATAAAAGTTAATATAAAAATAACATGAAATCGTTGTGTGTGTGAATAACTGCGTATCCTAACTACGCCCAATTTGCCTGAAACTTGATGGAGAACAGGCGACCATTTCAATTCCTGCATTTACATTCGACAACATCAAATATTTGACGTGAGGCTCAAGTGGAAAGGAATCTTGCTTAGATTATATAAACACCAGTACTTGGACACCGAAATTGTAACCTAGATTAGCAATGAACATATTTACATAAAAATTAATACAAAAATAACTTGAAATCGCCAAATTTACCTGAGACTTGAGAGATAAACAATTCATTAAAACCAAGCAGGAGTTATTAACTCTAACAGAGAGGCGGGTATGGGTGGGGTGGGGTGTGGATGGGGAAGGCAAACACTCCCTTCTTCATCTCAGACGATGTCCCATCATGTTCCTCTGTCTAGCCGCTGACTTTGTTGATGAGGAGAATAAATTAAAAGCAAAGTTTATAATCCTGTAATTTATGAAGGATGCTTAAACACGACCCAGAGGAGACAACAGGATATGAGAACAGTTATCTCTGGATTACCTTTCTAAGCAGCTTTCCTTTTCAGGTGAAAGTGAAAATGAAATTGCTTTGGTAATTTAAACACGAATGAAAATCGGGTTAATTAATATCACTTCAGAAGTTATGGAGGTTAAGCCTTTGCACACCCGAAGATCGATGGATGAATAAATATATAAATAAATATATATCATAGTCGAAAACCAGTCCTTGATCTCTGTCTCCTCTGAACAAGTTCGTAAATAGAATATAATTCAAATAACTTTTTAGGTTTCTGGAAAGAAAACTATTGAGCCGGCTTTGTCTGTCCGTCCGCAGTTTTTCCGTTCGCCTTTAGATCATAAGATTTAGTGATAGATAGATACATTGATAGATAGATGATGAATTTCGTAAATGTTCAGGACATCTGGTGAACCTAAGATCAAGTTCAGTGGCAAATAACACTAATGGATCTTACTCAGTTACCTATTATACCATGTTGAATGTAATCACCAATTACATTTTCAGGGTTGAATGATTACATTACCTTCATTACCAATTAATTCAATCCCTCCTCTTTCTCCTGATATAAATGTTAAGGTTAATTAGTCAATCTGCAACCCAAAATCTGTTAACAATTTACACTTATTCCTCAATGAATAAGCTCAGATGCTTTGAAATAATTTTTAAAAATCCCATTTAAATATTCAAGAGAGACTTCTTCTTAACTGCTAAACATGAAGTGTGAAATATTTAACATTTTTCTGCAATGTATATTACCATTACCATTTCCCTCGCTCCCATAAATCCCATCATGGAACATCCCATTTCCCGTCAGCCTTCCGAAGGGTTCAGTCTGAACTGAAACGGAATCTGTTTTGGTTCTCATTCTAAGAAAGGAAATCTGGCTGATGCTGCGTCAGCAACACCCGGGAACTGCCATCATAAATAGATGGAAATACATTCATGTAATTTCATGTAATTTAAGTGGAGTTGGAAAGGAAATGTGATTCATTACTCAAGGAAAACATCGTTGTCATATTTCCGCCATTGACGCAGAATCCCTGAAGGCAGATATAAACGTAAGGACAGAGCTGAGGTAAGAACATAGGTAGGGGTAAGTGAAGGGCAAAGGTGAGGGCAAGAGTAGGTGAGAGGCAAAGTCTAGGTAAAAGCAAGGTCAAGGATCAGGTCAGAAGGAAGGGGACCGAAGGACACCCATCCATCCAGTCTCCCTCCTTCGAAGTGACATTTACACCAGGACCTCCTCGTTCGACTAAAGTGCTCTCTCTCAGCTGCAGAAATGTTTCTCGCTAATTGAGATTTTTTTTACCTTGGGAAATGAACGGCGTCACTTTCGCCTGGGAAAAGTTATCTTTTTCTCTGGACTCGGGAACGTGCCAGTGGTTCTCTCTCTCTCTCTCTCTCTCTCTCTCTCTCTCTCTCTCTCTCTCTCTCTCTCTCATTATTATTATTATTAAAATAAATAATACCTTTTTTATCAGAATTTATATACCACTATAACCATGTCATCACATTCGATATCGTATTGAGTTAGAGCCAAAATAATGAATACTGAAATTTTCATTCACCGTATATCTCCCCCAACACAAACAACCGAACGTCAATAATGTGAAACGTTAATTCATTCATAAAAATATTATTCATTCATATAAACGGCGAATGGTACAGAATTCAGTGACAACTTACTGGCTTTCACAAACCATTTCGTTCTGATGTAGCGATATTTTGCCTCATTCGGGCTACATAAACAAAATATTTATACAAAAATGAATCAGTTTTCACCGTAATCCTAACTTAGTGACAGCGGGACTTTGCTCATTGAGATTCGAACATAATAATTATTACATTTGTACATCAATTCTGAATAAATAATCATAATCAATGCATACATTTCAATACAAAGGCTTAGTGAATGAAGGCTTAGATATATTATCAAGTCTTTTGATCCGTTGCTAATATATACTTATTAATGTTATTCTTTTTGTCTGTCGTTTTTTTTCAACTCAATTAACCCAACCATTACTCTCGTTTCTGTTTCATATTTTTCCATTAAAATAATTTTGAATAAATAATACTATGAGTTCTGGAAATATTATACGATACAAAAGGATCATTGTTACTAAAGGTATTAGAATTAAATAAACGATATATATATATATATATATATATATATATATATATATATATATATATATATGTGTGTGTGTGTATATATATATATATATATTATATATATGTGTGTGTGTGTGCGTGTGTATCTATATATATATATATATATATATATATATATATATATATATATATATATACATATATATATATATATACGTGTGTGTGTGTGTGTATGTATGTATGTATGTATGTATGTATGTATGTATGTATATACATATACGAATTATCACTTACCTTGCATAACACTGAGGGCAACAAAGGCATATCATATAAATGTTTCCTAGCTATCTATCATTACATAGCCATTATTCCTTTGATGATATTCCAAGCGATTCCCAATATGTCGGAATAAATTATATATTTTATGCGAGAGAAGAAATTCCTTAAAGTTTGAAAACCATTTCGACTAGAATAAAATTAGGAGAATTTTTAAATAAATCTGTGTGAGCCCTGGAAATTCTCATTGAAATGGAGGTCTCTCTCATTACATGGATTTCGATATCAATATAATTTTAATTGCATTCATTTATTCTCTCATACAAAAATGCTATGAAGAAAACTGGATTGCAAATCACAATCATTTTTCATTTTTCGTTGCATTTCTATCTCTCTCTCTCTCTCTCTCTCTCTCTCTCTCTCTCTCTCTCTCTCTCTCTCTCTCTCTCTTAGTTATTCCTATCATATAACAGCCGATGATATTAAATTCAATTTTTTCATTGCAATAGAAAGTCGTAGGGTCTTTGCAATTTCTGTACGTACCACATAGCATCCACACTGCCCACTACTTACAACTTCGATTGACTAATCCAGAATCCTCTAATATACGTAGCCATACAATTAAATGCAAAACCGAAATCATCTATGAAGATTTTAAGGTCATTGGTTATACAAACAACCCACAAGGACTGCTTATCCTTGAAACATTAAATATTAAACAACGAGTTCCTTCTCTGAACTGCCAAACAACCACTGTTCCCTTTATCTTTCTGAACTCTTTGCCTCTCTCGAAAATTATTTTGTACGTTTTGTTCTTAGTGCGTCTTTATCCTCTGTAATGGTAGGTTAACCTTCAGTGTTTTATTCATTTATTATTAGTAATTTTTTTTAAGTGTGTCTGTATTTAAGTATGTGTTCTGAATTTTACTATTTTGTTTCCAAGTGCGTCTTTGTTCATGTGTGTTTTCTGCTCATAACAATTTTATTTTTTATTTCGTTTTTATCAGTTTCCTTCGTCCGCTTTTTAAATTAAAGTCTTGTATATAGCTCTTTTAATTTTATATTGATATATTGTATTTTATTGTTGTAGATATCCCTGATGATGTAATTATGAATCACGAAAGCTTGGAATAAATGGCTACTGTGTCTTCTGCATCTGAATTCCTGCCCTTGATCTGGATGAGTAATATATATATATATATATATATATATATATATATATATATATATATATATATATATATATATATATGTGTGTGTGTGTGTGTGTGTGTGTGTGTGTGTGTGTGTGTGTGGGTGTGTGTGTATATAATATACAGGGAGAGAGAGAGAGGACTCTCCACATGTACCAATATCCCACGAGACTTCCGACATCCTTTTATTAGGACCCCTAATTTATTGCAAACACCGAAAAGGACCAACAAACGCATGTCCTTATTGTATCCCAGCCAGAAGAAGCGTTGTTATTGGGTCCTTTATAAATAGTTTTGCATTCCTATGTGTTATGAGCGCAAAATATTCTTAGTTAAGAAGAATGACTTCAATCAGTAGCACTTGACTTTATGGAACAAATCGAGAAAGGATAACTGACTGATGCCTCTCCTGAGATAACTGGTTGCTGTGAGTTCAAGATGCTTTGATAGAAATCAATTTAATGAAGATCTGTTAAGGAATTTGTTTGTCTTTATGTAATACATCAAAACTGCATTCAGGTGATGAGAAAAATCGGTCTTGTTACCATTATCATCATTAGGAGTAGAAGTGGTGGTTGTAGCTTCATGAAAAAGACTGAATATAAAAACCAATAGTTCGTGAACAAAATCAACAGACAGGCAAACTATAAGAAATAAAATTGAAGAAAGATCGATATGGCTGACGTAGGTAACTCCAGAAGGTCGAGGCCCGTGAGGGAGGAAGAGACGGCGCAGGAATAATTCATGTCGTAGAACATCTCCCCCGAAATATCATTCGTTCTAACTGCATTGGAAAGGTTACTCGCCATACTGCCTAGAAGGTAAAACAGGCCAACTAGGCAATTTAAAGCAAAAGTGGAAGATGTATGTTAAAGAACAGAATTGCTCTGTATAACTTAAGAAAACTTTCTTTCTAAATGAGGCATTTAGCAAATACGGAAATTTATCATAAAAATATTGTTGAGGATCTGTATACATGGGTGTTTTATCAGAGGTCGTTTT
>NC_061095.1:53066039-53136104 GCF_015104395.2 Macrobrachium nipponense | reverse complement strand
TTCGAATCCTACTGGCGACAGTTATGTAACAAATACTATTATTTATTTATTTATTTATTTATTTATGTAGATAAGTCAAAACGAGGATTCCGAGTTGTAAAGATACGTAAGGTTAAGATCAGATAGACAATGTATTTATTTGACTATATTCTTAATCGCAAGTTGTTCAGCAATTCCTGCTTTTTCCGTATATAAAAAAAATATCAGTTGTGTTATTCAAATACATTGTACACCTTTCTAGCAATAGTCTGCGTTGCATAATGCACCCATTCATTGCGAGTCGCTTTTTGAGAGAGGGAATATAATGACGCTGAAGACACTCACCTCTCTCTTCTCTCTCTCTCTCTCCTCTCTCTCTCTCTCTCTCTCTCTCTCTATCGTCCAATATCTGCTTTAATCTTTGAACAAATTATTTCCGTAATCATTTAATTTGCCTTACAGAAATTCATAATGATAACCATAATATTTATTCTGCATTGCACACTGACTGACAAGCTTTTGATTTTGGTTGCTGACCTAATGATAATATTAATAATAAAATCAAATAAAAAAATCCAGTCAAATTAGATCAGTCTAACACAGAACTTTAGGGATAACTCTCTCTCTCTCTCTCTCTCTCTCTCTCTCATTATTACCGAAAACATGCAAATCTCTCTTTATCATAATGAGAGCAGAACAGCCTCTAGGAAGCTCTCTTTATAAATGGTAATGTATCTTGACAGAATAATTATTGTTAATTTCAATGTGCATTGCGTCACCCGTCATAATTATTTAATAAGGCTAGTAGTGAATACATCTAATATTCAGATATACTTTTTCATTTGATCCATAAGAATATTTTTGTAGACTCTACGGAACAGCGTAACACATTTCAGCACATTCAAATTTCTCACCAACTATGAGACAATTATATATAGTAAATAATAAAATATCAATAATAATGATGTGTTCAGGATATTGTTTATATACAATATTATTAAAGATTGTGATGACTAGAAATCTGGTCATTCTGTATCACAGTTACTGCAGACTGTCTTCATATTCCTCATGTTAAAGAATATATTCATTCAAATGTAATAATCGCAAATCAGAGAGAGAGAGAGAGAGAGAGAGAGAGAGAGAGAGAGAGATAGAGAGAGAGAGAGAGTCTTCAGCATCATTAAATTCCTCTCAAAAGAGACTCCACTCTTAATGAACGCGAGCATTATGCAAAGCAGTATTTATATTGCAGGAAAAGTCTACAATGAATAGAAATGGTACCACGCAAGGTTTTATTTCAACTGGGAACTTCGAAATTAATAAAACTAAAAAAAATTGCTGAATACGACTTAAGGTTATAAGTAGGAAATCCGAAGCTACAACTTCCCTGAGTCTGTAGGATGTCAGAAAGCAGAACTTCCCTAGGTCAGTAGGAACTCAGAAGGTCAACTTCCCTGCCTCAGAAAATACAATGAAAAGCGGCCCCAAAAGAGCGGAACAACGATTTATTGACACTTTGAATGAAATCAACTTTATAAATGGGCCTATACCAAATACTTAAATAGCGAAACCATTACTCTGTCATGATTTATAACTAGACAAGGCACTAAACCAGCCAAGGTTTCTTACAAAGTGGAATACTCCTATTTAAAGTGAAACTGAATCCTTTAGGAGGTCTCTGAGAATGTGAATATAAATAGTCTACAAGTTAATGACTAGCCTCCCACTTAAAGGGGAAAAAAAACTAAAAGTTTTCAACTCTCCCACGTTCCACCGTTCAATTCAATTTCTTGTGTAACTGACGTGAAAGATGCTTCTCTCGGTGTAATTAATTATTAAAGGAATGAAATAGCATTCTGGGAAACATCCGCTCTGTTTCTGATCTTTCTCATTATTTTCCACCTTCGCCAGAGAGCCTGACTCAATTTCGCTCACTGGAAGTTTTGCTTTTCAATTTGTTTTCAGCTTATTCCCTTGGGCTTCCCCTCATGTGTTCTGCCATTAAGGTGAAAGGATGTTCCAATTAGGTGCCGCTTGCTAAGGAGAAATCATTTTTCCCCGAAGGTTTTTGTTTTGGGTTCTAACTGCTTTTGGGGAACTCACAATGAAGCTGTTTCTTACGTTGCCCGGGAGTTTCATTCACTTGTTGATTAGAGGTCAGCTGATATTGTCTTAAGCCACGTTTGAATTGTCAATATCCAAGTGTGATATCTAATATCTAATTATCCATCTATTAGATAGATATAGATATATATATACGATATATATATATATATATATATATATATATATATATATTATATATAAAGTAACAAAGTAAACAGCACTTCTCTCTTGTTGAAAACTTAACAACCAATTTTAGTACTGACCGATCGTGTTCTCCATCACCCTCTCCTTATTACTAGTTTCAACAAATATTGGGGAGGAACCCTAAGTTACAATGACATTGGATCCAGAAAGATAAATGGATACAGAAAACGTATTTCTGACTCTGCACTGGCTGTTATCCCTTGAGAGGTTTCTGAATAGTTGGGGCCAAATTCCATAAGTGTCTTGACGATTTAAATAACTGCTTGGGTAGAGACTCGATCCGAACTGAAAATAACAATACAATATTGGGTATATGAAACAAAGGATTTTATGGCGATTCTGGCCTGTTGTCGATCAGACGTCGAGTGGGGAGATATCGTGACTGCAGGAAGCAGTTACTTTCACTCTTGGTTCCAAATTATTCGTTTTTCCTCTTTTATATTCATTTGCATATCGTACTTCAGGTTAGTATCTCTCTCTCTCTCTCTCTCTCTCTCTCTCTCTCTCTCTCTCTCTCTCATATTTTGGAAAAACGGCTGAGAAAATCGGTGTGAAATGGTAACCGCTCGACTGACTTGACACGAAATTGACTCAATAACTTTGCTGAAGCCCCGAGGTGACACCACCTATTGCCACCAACAACATTAAGACCTCAGCTCCCGAGAGAGAGAGAGAGAGAGAGAGAGAGAGAGAGAGAGAGAGAGAGACTTGAAGTGGATGAAGTTGAGCCTTGACGTTTATGAAACTACGAAGTGTCATGTTGTCACACCAAGAAATTTTGTCATGTCACAAAGTGTCATCTTTGCAGACCACGACTTGTTGCGCTGTCACACTATGACGACCTATTTTGTCGCACATAGAAGTTTTATGCTGTCAGACCATTAAGTGTCATGTTACACTCTGTAAAGTCTATGCTGTTATACTAAGGTCTATATTGTCATACTAAAGTCTATGTTGTCATACTACGGTTTATGTTGTCACACTAAAATCATAATGCTGTCTGCCATGTCGTGTTATATTGTCACACCAATAAGTTCTTGTTGTCAGACCATGAAGGTCTGTGCATAACTCTTCCCTGCAATTGCAAGGTAGCAGCTGCCAGTGAATACAATTGACTCTGGTGTTTAGAGAGTTATATTTGCGAGGATGTGATTCAGAATCGATATTCTGCGTCTATGTTCAAAAACCTCCCAGCTACTGTAATTGTTAGAATTGTTCTTGGTTTATGAATGCATGAAAAAAATTATAATATTTTACTTTAAATCATTATTGCAGTCTGTACTTGAAAATATTATCCCATGTTTTAATTTTTGCTTTGAACGTTTCTTATGTTTATATTGTTCGTGTATGACCTAACCAACCTTACCTAACCTGAACCTTAACCTAACCAACCAACCTCACCAAACATTAACCTGACCTAGGGCAGTACCCTGTCCTCATCCTAATGATGACTTTAGTCTGAAAACATTCCATAAACTTAACCTTAATCTGAATGAAAACTATCAGTGAGATTAAGGTAATCTTATTTCAATTTTTGTATGTTAATTTTTTGTGTGTTTTCCCCCGAAAAACTCTCCACTTTCCCACAGTGGTCCTAGGAATTGTGGGAAATAATGGTGGGCCCACAGTCTCTCTAAAAGGTCTCATTTGCGAACGAATATAAATTTAACAGCTCTCAAAATAAAACTCAAAACTCAGGAAAATTACGTTTTCAAGTCCAAATGCAATAGTGGCTGTAAGTGAAATATTACCCAAAAATAATTTATACGATGAAATGCGTCCATATTATTTCATTAGGAATCTCTCTCTCTCTCTCTCTCTCTCTCTCTCTCTCTCTCTCTCTCTCTCTCTCTCTCTCTCTCTCTCACTCCTAAGCCTAATCGGAACTTACCTTCGCCAAGATATCTGGCTCATTTTACCTAATACAGGAAAATTACGTTATAACAAAAATACATTTTCCATCGTTACTTTAGCTTCGTCTTTTCTGTATTTCGTAAACATCGGTCGGCCACAAAGAAAGAGAGGGTGGTCTTCGGTTAACCTAACGGAGAATAAGAACATTCACGACGATGTAGTTACTTATTATGAAACATGGGATTATATATATATATATATATATATATATAGTATATATATATATATATATATATATATATATATTATATATATATATATATATATATATATATATATATATATATATATATATATATATATATATATATATATATATATATATATATATATATATATATATATGTATATATGTATATGTATATATGTATATATGTATATGATTGTATATGTATGTGTATATATATATATATATATATATATATATATATATATATATATATATATATATATATATATATATATATATATTTTAGGGCTTTTGCCTTGTATAATAAGGCGCCCTATGAGGTAATGTTTGACTTGCGATAATCTTACGCTAAGTCGGTTGGTATTGCACTTCCATATTCAATGGAGTGTCTTGGGGTTTGTAGATCACTTACGAAGTCGGTATTATCTTCTTTGGTTATGACGAAGATGTGTTAAACTCATGATGATTCGGTGATGAGGTTCTTGTAGAAAACACAAAGTATAAAAATATATATATTCTTCTTAGTTTACATGGTGAAGATCAGATATGATTGTACAAGTCTTCTAATGATGATAGCTTGATCGCTTCTGCCAATGTGATGGCTAATTCTATTCTCTCTACATGATAAAGCTTAGTAAAAGAGATACAGTTCTTCAATGACGATAGCTAACTCTATTCTGCTTCTACTACCATCTCCGTTACCAGTCATAAAGGAACAGACAGTAGCTCGAACATATGAACATACAATCAGATGACATAGTTACATACGAACATACAATCAAAATGAGACACACTACAGATCACGTAGGCCGTTTGAATTATAGGTCGCGGTAGTTGTCTCAAGCAGAGAGCTTGGACTAATGTTTTCAAAACAAATGAATGAACACAGGTGACGGCATGTTATCTTAGCCTACATACTTTATGGTATACGTCATCTTAGCGTCCCTGGTCTGATCACATTCCTGCAAGCAATCTGGTTGACCTCTTTAGTTTTAGTCTTTTATATAATGGACTAACATTCCATATTTTTTATTATATAATCATTACATAAAGCTCGGTCAGCTACCAAAACCAACCACTGAATATTACTCAAGCTTGACTTGCATTTGACTTATAGGAGTGTGATACAGACACTATGTGAAAATAGAAAGTACTTATAAGTAAAAAAAATTCATGGTGTACACAAATACAGATTCAAGTAATAAAATATTAGACATAATATGCATATGATATTCGTAAATAATAGTGATCACCTGATATATACAGATACAGTTTTTCACTTCATCTCATTAAGATACATATGCTACAGAAAATACTAATGTACTTTGATAATTGCATAGAATGAAGATTAACATGATAAAAAATCATATTTTAACTGATAAAAATTTCATATATGAATTGATAAAAAATTTTAATGTTTATGCTGATTGATTCGTTGATTTTTATGCTAACTGTTATATATCTGATTCATTAATCCATATACTAACTCATATATAACTGCAGATATTGGTAAGATAAAAGGTAACAGATTGATTATAGGCTACCTGATTTGTTTATACATATGTATATGGATTCATATAATTATGATTAATATATGTGCACTTAAAATAGATTCCTATTGCGTACACGCAAAGATATATATCGATTCTGTTATTTATGATCATTTATATATAGGATACATGATACTTTATATAGGATACATGACCGAGGTTATACTACTACACATTTAACTAGCGTTCGAACAACTTTTCGTCCATTACACAGTTCCAGACAACCACCTATAGCCAAATGAAATGGCCAATTCCATATGGTTAAAACAAGGGGAAAATTTACCTGGGCGGGGTCCAACATTCTATTTTGCGCTCATACTTGTTCTCTGCATCCTAAGCCACACGAATACGTTCGCGATGAATAAAATCACCCCCAGCACGGGTCCTTTGCCAGCAAAGTAGAGTTGAATATCCTTCTGGTCGTAATTGTCGGAAGTATGTCCCTTTTGTAGTCGATTTCCGACAGCCGCCGGAGCGTTCCGCATTAAAAAGAGATTAACGACGGGATACGGTGTCGGTCGAAGAAGTCCATGATGGTGCTTATTCCCTTCACATTGTAGGCGGTTGTTACTCGACTGCCGTCGTCTGCAGCAACGAACGATTTTTTGAAGTTGCGATGTGAAACTCTCGTACTGCAGGATACTGTAACAGGTTCCATTAATCAGCCTGCAAGTGAAATTATACTTGTCACAATGGCAAAGTAAATTCAGACAACATCCAAATACAGGGGGGGAGAAAGCATTTGGAACCAGACTTAACCCACATGAATTCGCTGATATTTGTGGAATTCAAAAGAGTCAGCTGTACAAACTTTTTTATCTATGGCATTAACAATGAGTGAACCTATCCAGGTCTATGAGGACTGTAAAAATATCCATAATTATAAAAAATAAACAGATATCAATACGAATCCCAAAGAAAATTCGATATTACTGGTAGTAAGTTACTAGACAAAGAAGTGGAAAACGGAGCTATTTGTAAGATTTCCAGGCAACATAAGAGTCAAAGAGAATATTAATCATGATTCTGTATTTCTCTATGCTAACTGAAATTAAGCTGTGATACAATCTGATCCTATGTGCCCCTAACAAAAGTTTCATATTCAATTTTCTCGCGCACATCCTCTGAGGTTAATTTTAAAAACTTTATTAATAGGCTAGAGATGCAACGAAAGAACCCACTATGTAAATAATTTCTATATAAACTTTGGGTTTTTTTCAAGAAAATGTGACATTTTCCCATGAATGTGATTTATTTGAATTGTCATAGTCTAATGTTGCAAGTAAATTTTTCATATACATGTCTTGATACTTCTAAATGTCCGTTTACCAAAGTCATAACTGATTTATTGACTCTAATTGTCTATGAGGTTCAGAAAAAAATTAATTCATTTTTTTTTTTTGTTGTTATAGAAAATTCTGTTTGCTTATTTTGTTTTATTCATTTTAAAATGATTGCAATCCTTAACTAATTGCATTGCACACACGGATAAGAATAGGTTATGAACCACATGTGAAGTTCATGAGCTATGCATTCCTCTCTCCAGTCAACCTGCTTCGCAAGCGGAGACGACACACACAGATGAAGCCTGAGTCAGCAGATTATTGAGGTTAAAAGGAACAAATGCTGATACGGCAATGATGACGTCGTCACTTGGCAGGAGATTGCTCTCAGCCAGCTAAGAGTTACGTTACTTGCTGTAATAAAATACGACTTTAGTATTTTCAAATGATATTTTTTTGTTTTAATTCTCCACCCACACGAGAAGAATGTCTGAAAAAAAAAAAACAGTACCAAAATTGAACAATATATTAGTTTCATGTTGGAAATCTGCATGATTGTAAATAAATGTAATTATGTTAAATTAGACATTCCTTATTCAAACTAATGAAAAAAGGGTTTCACATACAAATTTTATATATACTATTTGCCCTGTATAAGATTATTCGCATAGATATACATTTTCACTTCGAAACTTCCTGACTTTAAGATCTCTTTTATTTTATTTTATTTTATTTTATTTATTTATTTATTTATTTATTTATTTATTTTTTATTAGATTTTTTTGACTACGAATATAAATCACCGGGACAGACAATATGTCAGTAGGTTTTGATATGTGTTTGAACTTTTAGCTTATTTGTCATTACTAAAGCGTTAAGTTAGAGTTCAAATCTTTACGCATATATATTTGGATATTTAATTAACCTTTGGTTATGTTTTTTTTTATTGATTTTATCGTGATTCCTTTTTTGTTATAGTTTGTAACCCTTCCGACTTCTTACGGAGTGTATTATATTGACTCCACTTGTATCCATATTTTTTATATTTATTTATTTATATATATATTTTTTTATATATATTTGATAAATTAATGGTTGGCTTGAATATGTGGAAAAGTGTTCTAGCGGCGTACCGTATAAGGCTACTTGCGGTATCATTTCTACAGATACAAGATAGGAATGATAAAGGTATTTAAAACCGCGAGAACCGCTATAATCCAGTTCGGATCCAATATCACGAATGTTAACTCGTAACAAGATTGACCACTTTTTTATTTATCCGTATTCTACCAAACCGATTGACTCTGGGTTGATAAATATATTATTGATTTTCTTAATTGAAAGGAATTCACACAATATTAAGGAGATTATTGATTTACGCCACCCGAGTCAGATTATCATGTGTTGAATTCCATGTTTACTGATTTAGCACTCATAAATATTCCTAGCGCACTCAATTGCGGTCTTTGTTTTTAGTGCTATTAATTCTATATAACATGTCAAGGAACTATTAACGCTAAGAAGTGTTTATTTCCTCTGTCAGACTCGTAACTCTGTTAATAATTCTACGTATATTCTTTCAAGGATTGATTTGGCACAGGATAGGCCCCTAACTGACAGGTGTCTTAGTGTATCCCTTGTTTTCATGACACGTGTTACGATTAGTTATGTGCTTTTTATATCTGTAAGCATTGTAGGCCAGTAAAATAGTGATTTGGCTTTCTGTGACATAATAGGGAACCCTGGATGACGGAATGCAACCCGTTTAGGACGATTGGTATGAAAGAGATTATTACTACTACCTGGTCGTTAGTCATCTGCTGTGTTCTTCGGGTTTTCCTCGTCACGGACCTACATATAATATTACATTTGATTACATTATTCTGATACACATACCTTAAATATACTTTTGCTTTAGGGTTTCTGCTCGAAGTGTTTATTGTTTTTGCTTAGTCGCTGACCCTGTTTCCGTTCGAAGTGTTTATTATTTTGCTTATTGCTGCTGACTCTTGCTTTGTTCAGTTTGTAACAGTTCTGCGCTCCGACCCAGATATTCAATGCTCGCGATCTCTTGGGTTAAGGAATTTTCTTGTTTTGATACGGTTTTAACAATAGGCATGGATGTTTCTATATATATATTATATATATATATATATATATATATATATATATATATATATATATATATATAATATATATATATATATATATATATATATATTAGTTCAATTAATGGTTCCTTGCAGTATGGTGCGGGATTGCGGGATAATGCATCACCTATGATGTTTGCTTTCCCAGGTAGATATCTTAACTTGGCTTCAAAAACCTAAATGATCATTTGTCACCGAGTTCCTTTTGGACTGTGATTAAAGCCTTTGAAAAACTCGGTAAAGGACTCATGTTCAGTAAGGACTTTATCAGGATAGCCATAGATTATGAACTTAAAATGTACTATTGAGTTAAAGATACCTAGCCCTTCCTTGCCCTATTATGCATATTACTTTCAGAGGACTTTAGTTTACGTGAATAGAAAGCTATAGGAAAGAACTGTTATCATATTACTGAAGTAGTACCCTCTTACCCCCTTGGTCTTGAGGCGTCTGTTGCAATAAAAAAAAATTCCTTATTTAAATCAGGTATTTTTAAGTTAGGTGAGCTGCATTATTCTGCTTTTAAGATATCGAACGCCTGTTGATGCTTTTTAGACCATAATAAATCTACGCTCTTCTTCGTAAGATCTGTTAAAGGAGCTGTCATGATTGAAGAGTTACATATTTACATACGATTGTAATACCCACTACAGCGCCAAAGTGCTGCATCCCCCTTTTACGTTAATAGGTACCGGAAAGTTATGAATGGCCGACACCTTACCATGGACTACTTTCAGACCTTGACTAGACACATAAAACCTAGATAAACATGTTCGGTTTTTAAGAACTCACATTTAGATATTTTACTCTGAGATTATTTGTCTTTGTCTTTGTAGCACTAGCTCTAGTTTATGTGAATATACTTCTAAGGTGTTTAGAAAAGATTATAAAACCAACCATATAAGCATGTAGGGTATCCCCTACAAGTCTCCAAACACTATATTGTAATTGGGGCGCAACGTAAGCCGGAGGCATACGTAAAAATTGATAATGTCCCCTGAGTGTGCTGAAAACGGTGTATGAGGTACAATCACTTAGGTAATGGTATCTGGTAAAAGCCTTTAAGTAAGTCCAAGCTGGTGAAAAATTTATTCTAACCTAACAGAGATAAGATGTCGTTGGTACATGGCACTGGAAACTATCGGGAGTCGTTTCCTTGTTTAAGCGACAGAAATCTACGCAGATATGCCAAGTCCGATCTTTTATGGCATGACGTTTGAGGGAAAAATTGTATGGGCTTATTTGATATCCTAATGGCTCCTATTACTAACATTTTTCAACTTCGTCATTTATCTCTATTTTGAAATTTCATTGAGAGTCTATACGAAGGTATGTATATAGCTTTATGTTTGTCCTTAGACTGTATTTTGTTTTCAATGACATCCGTTTTTCTCCCAGAGATCACTCGCTAGTGGAGAAACTTCCTGGTATTCAGATAAAAGATAAAAAATTTTTTTTTGCTGAATCACCTCTGCTTGAATGACTTTACGGATATTACTTTAGATAGAGTATGAGAGATTCATCTACGACTGGTTGGGCGTGATTAAAAATTAGCAACAATAAAAGAAATGCGATATTTATATGTATAGGTTTTGTGGATTACTAGATTAACTTGTTGCTGCGAGTCAACGGTGTCTTGGCTTTGTTCACGGAAATCGTTATATTTCAGAGTGTCGGGAAGGATTAAAATTTCATATCCCAGCAAAGTCTTTTTACACGCACTAAGACTGTCGAGGGTGCATGCGTCTCGAGATTTTGCGTGCGACTGCGGTTGTGGGAGAATTCTGTTGGGTCATTTGAACAATATTACGATTTATGAGACAAATGTATGGTTCCTTTATATAAGTTATTATTTGATTAATTGTCTCTTTTTTGTTCAAACTGATTGTAATATGTTTGAAGGTTTTTAGGATTTTCCTTTGATAAACACGCCTTATTTTGCAGGATGTAAAATAATATTTTGTATACCCCTAGATGGATCTTACAATTACACTAGATACAGATCAATGTTTTTTATTACTATAGAGGTATCTGTAAGCGCTCGCTCATCCGGACTTCTCATTAGGGAAGTTCGAACAACAGACGGTGAGTCCATAAATACAGGATATTACGTGTACTAAAGGAATAAAACAAGATATTCTAATTTTACGGCGCGTACAGTCGGGCTTTATCCACCACTACTTATAATAACTTATTGTATTAAAATTACTAGAACCTGCTCTGATTACTTCATACTTTCGTGTGATGCATAGGGAAATTCCTTTTTAATTTTTCCAACATCGCTTTCTCTTTCCGCTGAACTCGCTTAAATGGAATGTGCTTTGCTTGCTACACTCGGCAGATTTAACTGACCTTGACCGCTTGACTAGATGACACAGTACCCAAGTTAGCTTAATCACGATTTGTTTGTTTCTGAAAGGGCTACTGTTTACCATCGGCAATGTATTATGTGTTTTTAGCATTCTGTTGTTGGTTACGTATAAAGCAACGAATGTATGAATGACAAACTATTAGGAGTTGAGCGATTACTATTAAGACAAGTTATCTCTACTGCATTCAATAATAACTGTTTGTACTTGCTGTTGTTTACTTCATTCTTTGCTAAAATTTGAAATAGTGAGGGATCCTGGTCAGCGCATTTAGCCTAATGAAAGTTTTTTATAGACATGTTATTCTTTGCAATCCAGCCATATTTTTAAAGTTAAGTTGAGTCATTGAGGTTCGATATTTTATATAACTCAAAAAACTCAAGGCTAAAACTGCGATCGGGACTTTGCAAAGGAGCATTAATGTCATGACCCGAAATAGTGTTACCTCTAATTTATCTAGATTTGTACGGGTGTTCCACTTGTTTTTGTGTGTTTTCTAATCATTACGGTGCTTAACGACCCTATCCATGCATCTGTATAAATACAGACGTCCACTGCGTAATTGCATATTCACTGTTTAATATGATTTGTTACGTAAGGGATTAATAATCACCCAAAATGATAAATTAACATAGTATATGATTATGATATTTCAGTAGAACTTCTGGAAACAGACACTCAAAGATAAAAACTCGCAGTAGCGAAATCTCAATGATGTAGATAATTTCTGTAAAAAAGTAAGATTAAGAATGTCTCGCAACTTCAGCCACAGGAATAACGAGTTTGATCTGCAAAGGAAACATTCAGTTACTCCAAATGAATACAAAATTGTACTTAGCTTGCTTTTGTGGGAAGTCACGGTGTTCCGATAACGACACACGGCCTTGGTCCTCCTTCTGTTTTTAGCGGATGACCTGGTTTGGCTTCAGTTTTCCCCGTGTGCGTTGTTCGATGATTCGAGCCCTTGAAGATCCGATGCTGCAGATGCGTTCGGTTTGTTTCTTGAAGTGCCGGAAACGCTCACTAACGATGTTTTCTTGAATGATTCTAATGAGAGACGAAGCTTGCGTTGCCGTAGGAAAAGGACACGTCGGTTTTGTTTCTTGAAGTTATTCACTAAACGATGATACTAAGTTGCTTGAAGAATCTCTTGCTTTCGTCGTCGTTGAAGAGTTCTTGTTGTTTTCTGAAGTCGCTCACTAAACGATGATAATAAGTTGCTTGAAGAATCTCTTGTTTTCGTCGTCGTTGACTTCTGAATGTTTATATTCATTATTCTGGTTTTTCTTCGGTAAGATGTAGAAGTTCTTCTGGGACGCTGCCACCACTTTTAGGGCTGTTGCCCTTGTATAATAAGGCGCCCCTATGAGGTAATGTTAGACTTGCGATAATCTTACGCTAAGTCGGTTGGTATTGCACTTCCATATTCAATGGAGTGTCTTGGGGTTTGTAGATCACTTACGAAGTCGGTATTATCTTCTTTGGTTATGACGAAGATGTGTTAAACTCATGATGATTCGGTGATGAGGTTCTTGTAGAAAACACAAAGTATAAAAATATATATATTCTTCTGAGTTTACATGGTGAAGATCAGGTATGATTGTACAAGTCTTATAATGACGATAGCTTGATCGCTTCTGCCAATGATGATGGCTAATTCTATTCTCTCTACATGATAAAGCTTAGATAAAGAGATACAGGTCTTCTAATGATGATAGCTAACTCTATTCTGCTTCTACTACCATCTCCGTTACCAGTCATAAAGGAACAGACAGTAGCTCGAACATATGAACATACAATCAGATGACATAGTTACATACGAACATACAATCAAAATGAGACACACTACAGATCACGTAGGCCGTTTGAATTATAGGTCGCGGTAGTTGTCTCAAGCAGAGAGCTTGGACTAATGTTTTCAAAACAAATGAATGAACACAGGTGACGGCATGTTATCTTAGCCTACATACTTTATGGTATATGTCATCTTAGCGTCTCTGGTCTGATCACATTCCTGCAAGCAATCTGGTTGACCTCTTTAGTTTTAGTCTTTTATATATATGGACTAACATTCCATATTTTTATTATGTAATCATTACATATATATTATATATATATATATATATATATATATATATATATATATATATATATATATATATATATATATATACTATATATATATATATATATATATATATATATAAATTTAAAGGTACTTACTGTTAAGAAAGGTAATTTATATAATTATTAATAAAAGGTCAAAACGTTCACTTTACCTTCTGATACTGTAGCGTTCCCTATTCCCATCTTCAAGTTCAATTGCCCTTAGGAACGTCATCAGCCGCGTTCCTGAGATGCCCCTTTGAGGGTAGCTTGCCCTTCAGCTGGTGAATGGGATTATTAAATACTCAGGTAGGGTTGTGAGATCCACAAGTGGCGAAGTTCCATAGAATTTGTGATTAATATCCAAAAGGTGTTTTAAATGAATGAGTTGGTTCATCTTGATGTTTCTGTCTAACAAGACACCTTCATCAAAGCCTTAGCACCCACGGCCAGTCCCTACCATCACCTCATCAGGTTGCTTTGAAGGATTACTTGGCACTGTACCTCTTGGCCATAGGTGTTCGTCTCCTTCTTACTGTTAACAAGTCCTTGATCCATTGCCGATACTGTGAAGTTCGCCTCGTTCACTCCCAAGGACGCTCCTTCAGTACTGCATTTCCTTCTTCGATCTTAGGACATTGCAGCCTTTCTCCAAAGGACTCTCCTCCAGTCCTACACTAACTTCTTTGATCGTAGGACACTGAATACTTTCGTCAGGCACGAAGACTCTTGAAACGAAAGCAATAAAATCGTTTCCCTCACAGATTGGTTTCTGTCTCTTCAGTTCTGGGCAATGAAGCGGTAGACTGATCGCCCATAAACACATGATTCTCTCAACTTATCTAACTTTCTGCTAAATCTTGTTAAGTTTGATGACTGAGGCCACATCAGCACAATTTGTACTTCATCTGGGTAAGGTTCCATCGAGAGAGATACTCCGGAAATGTGAGCAATTGAAGAAGGCAACAAGGAAGTTTGATTCGTTTGGGCAACACTTCACTCAAATCCACTCCAGACACAAGCTCACGAGGTACTGAAAGCGGAGGGGTGAGGCCGAGCCTCTCAGACAATGGGCGCCCAGAAGAGAAAGAATCGTTCTGAGTAGTGGCAAAAATTTGGCTTGATAAAAAGGCACAGCGTGAAATGCCTAATAAAATAATAAGCCAATATAATAATAATAAATAATAATAATAATTTAATTTAATAATAATAATAATAATAATAATACATAATATGAACATCGTTGAATAATGAACCAACAGCAGCATAGCAGTATAATAAGCATTTAAAAGTTTTATTCCAAAGTCGTAATATTCTAGAGATGATCAATTTGCCATAAATATTATCTTTGTCGTCCAATGAATCTTTTTGAGCTGATTCCATGAGGTGATAATATGATGCCATTTCAGTATTGCTACAACATCCGATTACATCCTTTGGCATTTTATAAATAATCTGGGCTTTATTTTGGGACTGTTTCAGTTGTTTCAGCTTGCCTGCCTCCCCTCCCACCTCCTCTGTCGCCCTGTCGTTTTTAAATTAATCGTTTTTTTTGATTATTTACAGTAATAAATGTATGACTATGTATGCATACACTTCCATACACAGTGTGCTGATGGATTATATAAGAGTGCGAGTTTTGATAATTATGCACCTTCTTATAAACAACACAAAACATTTATTACAAAAAAGGTTATATGATCTGACACATCAATATATCAGTCATCAAGTTATTCATGTATGCATACATATGCCTATTCATACTAATACACTAATACGGTTCGGAATTTGTTGAATGAAACCTATGTATGAATATTTTGGTATAAAAAGACACAAACAATCTTAAATCTTCAGGCTTAATAATAATAATTAATATATTTCAAACTCACGACTTGTACGAGTAACTGGCGGCGCAAAGGCCTGTGGTCGTCCACAATATAAAACCCAGTGGAAAAAAATCAGTTATAAGGTGTCATCTTGAAATGAATTAATTCGTGAACATTATACATAAACACACAATAATCATATAATCATATAATAGTCGATATAATCAAATTGATTACTAATTGTTTTACACTTAACCACAAGACAAGTGACTGAATTTTGCTCTTTTTTTTTTCTTTCTGGAAATATGGAGATAAGTGTGTTATTAAACTGAACTCTCTCTCTCCCTCTCTCTCTCCACAGGTGTGACACAGAGCCGGTACACAATCGGCCCCTCCACAGGGCTTAGGAGCGTCGTTCGGAAAGAAAGAAATCTGAGGTTCCTGAGGACGCGGCTTCCCCCAGGGAATATAATAGTGTTCGTCTTCCTCCAGAAGGTGAGGAAAGATTGACGCTCCTATATTATTATTATTATTATTATAATTATAGTAGTACATGGTATGGCTTTCATTTAGGTGAAGTAGTACTGTTATTATTATTATTATTATTATTATTATTATTATTCATTATTATTATTATTTTTTTTGTATGACATACTTTTTATGACTAAAATTATCATAGTTTTTAGTTGTAGGGGTTTGATGATATGGCATTATTTTAGATATATCATTATGATCATATATGAATAATAGTAGTTTTTATATTCCATTATTTTTGGTGATATTATTATTACTATCATTAGCAGTATTGTATGGTAGGGGGAGTGTTTCTGGTGGTGATATTACTAATATTATCATTATTGATAAAGTATGGCATTTCTGGTGGGATTGGATACATATTATATATATATATATATATATATATATATATATATATATATATATATATATATATATATATATATATATATATAATATGTGTGTGGTGTGTTGTGTGTGTGGAGGAGAGAGAGAGAGAAATATGGGAGGAGGGAGAGAGAGAGGAGAGAGAGAGAGAGAGAGAGAGAGAGAGAGGAGGTAGTCGTCTTGACCTATAGTTCACATAAAAAAAATCATGAGAATCTTTCAAATAAAAAATTGTAAACTGAAGCAAAAACACGATAAAGAAAAAGAATTATCTAGAGTATTTCTCGAATGTCAGTGACACTTCAATGGAATCGAAGTGAGACAGAGTTTTCTCTCTCTCTCTCTCTCTCTCTCCTCTCTCTCTCTCTCCAAGGGTCATGCCTCCTTTAAAAAGAAATGCGCCGAAGGGCACCAGACTCCTGCAGAAGTAGGGAAAATCCAAAGTGGCTTATGATGCAGGTCGAAAATTTTACAAGACGCCCGAGAGAGAGAGAGAAAGAGAGAGAGAGAGAGACTGTTGAAAGGAAACTGTTACATTGAAGGCGTTATAAAGTTCCCGAAGGCCAGAATCCCTTCTTCCCTTTGCACAGGATTCCTTCTCCCGGATATCCCAGGAAGGAGCGCGATCCTTCGCGCCCTTCTCGGGGTCCTGGGATTCCTTTAGACCCATTCCTGCTCCTGTCACACTCCTCCTGTTTGTGATGGAGGTTCCTGGGGGATGCTTTCGGGAATAAGAATAGTTTCAGCAGGTAAAGAATTGAAAGGGTGAATGTCTTTTATCATTTCTAACTATTTTTTTAGAATTCAATGAACTAGTATGTTTTATATAGGAAAAAGATTTCATTAAAAAGCGGGGAAAAATGCTTAAGCAAAGACTAAGCTCCTACCTAGAAAACGTTTCGAATTTTGGAATTTTCTTTATATCAGAAAAACAGGTTTTATAAAACATCTCAAACAAAATTAACTTGAAAAATGATTCAACAGAGACAAAGCTACAACTGAGAGTAATCGAGAAGAAGAAAACGACAATGACAGAGATAAGAAAACGAGAGACAAAGAAAGATTTAATTGAAAGGAGGCCTCCAGAGTTGTGTTTGTGTGTTTGTATGTATGCTTTTGTGTGTGTGTGTGTGTGTGTGTGTGTGTTTGCTCTTCAATGTCTCCCGTCAAAGGCTCAAGAGAAGTCCCTCTGAGTCCTAGCCACAAAGGCTGGCTATATCTGAAAGTTTTTTTTTTTCTTTTCTGCAGCCAACGACATAACAAAAGCAGCGTCATTCAACGAGATAAGCTTTTTTCTTTTATGTATGAAACGGTAAATGGGCATACAAATGATAGAGAAGTCAAGAACCGCCCACATACGCATATTTATTCCTCTTGGATAGATAAATTAAATGACCTAAGAAGAAAGAGATGCTGTAACAACAACAACAACAACAACAACAACAACAATAACAATAACAATAACAATAACAATAACAATAATAATAATAGTCAATATAAATTTCATAATATAATGAGTCTCTAAAATGGTGCAAAAACAATGATGATAATAATAAAAAAAAATTAAGAAAATAATAATAATAATAATAATAATAATAATAATAATAATAATAATAATAATAATAATAATAATAATAATAATAATAATAATAATCCCATCAGCCACTGAAAGAGATTTAAATCGACCTTGACCCTGCAGTGCAATTTCCCGTCGAAGCCCAAGAACCGAAATCCCCATTTTTGGAAACTTTCGCCCAACACCTCATAAAGACTTTAGTTCCCCTTATCCTCAGCCCTCATAAAAAGTCTTAAGTACCTCTTCAGGAGGGACTACATGCAGCCTTCCATATCCTGGGCTTCCTTTATTCTTCGCAGGACTTGGGAATGGGACATCAGGATCTCGTGAATCATCCACTTTCAGCAGAGTCCTTTCCTCGACTTCAACTTTTCATAGAGACATCGTTTCTCTACTTTTTTCTTTCATAATCGAGTCTTGAATTCTTAACGTAATTCTTCATTTTTCTTTATTTTTATTTTCCTTTTTTAAGTTATATTCATTTGGTGCTTTGTTCGTTATTGTTGAATTTACTGCAGAATATTTTAAATCCTTCCCCATCAATTATATACATATATTGTATATGTATATCAATACTTCTTCAGTTCCAGCTTCACAACGTCCTCAGGTAGGGAGGCTGTTCAGAGCACTGTCACGATTCCATAGCATCTCCTTCACCAAAGATTTTTCAAATCTTGTCTCCTGAAGGATTTACATAAATTCATTCTTAAGCATTTATTGAAATTTATGGAATGTAAAAGGAATAAACAAACAGGTCCCTTCTTCTTCAGAAGCAAGAAGTTATTGGATTTCGTTTCTGCAACGTAATTTGCCATCAAACACGACTTATAAATCCGGAAGGTCCAGAAAACGCACACACATACACACGCACATATACATGGCCTGACCAACTGAACATCATAATATTCTTTGGAAGCTTCTTTAATTTCAATTCAATGGCCCCTCTGGTGGGCTTATTGTTCCATTTGAAAAGGATTCATCTCCTGGATAATAATAATAATCTCTTTCCACATATGACTTTAGAGAGCGATTAATGAAATATCTGAATCACCACTAATTATTATTATTATTATTATTATTATTATTATTATTATGATTTAGAAAATGAACCGCTATTCACATGGAACAAGCCCACCAAAGGAGCCACTGACTTGAAATCCAAACTTCCGAAGAATATTATGATGTTTATTAGAAAGAAGTAGCAGAAGGCAATAAGAAATGCAGAAAGAGATCACTTACCAAAAAATATAAATAAATGAACAAATAAGTAAGATATAAGTAAATTATGAAAATATAAGGCGATTTGCATTAGGGCAGCAATACATCGCATTTTCGCCTATGAGTTTCGAAAACAAGTGAAATATCTGAATTTTTGCTAATGAATGTTCTAATTACATGTAATATTTGGGCAATAATATAAAACTGCACCGTCATTTCACAAGTGTGATCAATAACGTTGCAAACTCGAATTTCCTCGTTTTTATTTCCTGTTGTTCTGTCCCTGAAGCGACATAAACAATATTGCTCCGAATTCTCGATGCCCAGCGTTCTGCTGTAGGAGGCAGATGAAGGGAATCGGTGCAATTTGCAGATTCATGGAAGAACTCACCCTCTTGAATCTCTTCGGCTGAAACTTCATCTCTGAAAGGCCTCTCGAAGCTGTACCTTTGTTATTCATATGTCATTTGACTGCTTTTGGCTGGGAGACAGGACTTGCTCTCTTGCTTGATAGATTTTCTAGCTCGACAGATTTGTGTGCTTGCTTACTTGCTTGCTTGATATATTTGTTTGCTTGTTGGCTTGCTTTGCTACTTTGCTTGGTTTTTTGCTGTGCATGCTAGTATGCTTCCTTAATTGTTTTGCCTTGCTTTGTTTACATTGCTTGCTTGATTTTTTGCATGCTTTTCTGGCTTTATTTGCTTGCTTGCCTGCTTTACATGCTTTGCGTGCTTGCTTGCTTGTTTTGCTTGGCCTTTTTGCCAGCTTGCTTTGTTTGCTTTGCTTGCTTGCTTGTTTTGCTTGCTTTTCTGGCTTTATTTGCTCTTTATTTGCTTACTTGCCTGCTTTACATGCTTTGCGTGCTTGCTTGCTCGTTTTGCTTGGCTTTTTCGCTAGCTTGCTTTGTTTGCTTTGCTTGCCTGCTTGCGTGATTTGCTTGCTTACTTTGCTTGCATGGCTCGGTTCACTCTTCTTTGCTTATTTTGCATGTTTGTTTCATTTAATTATTCAATTAATAAGATAGTTTTTAATTTAACTCATGTTCATTCGTTTTCTTATTTATCATAATAATGTGTTTATCTATTGATTCATCTCCTCTCATAAAAAATCCTGATACTTCCACGTAAAGATAAAGGCATCAGAAACTCAATCCACATTATACAAACATTTGCAATCCTCTTGTATCTTGAGCATCGTCGATATTTCCTTACTGAGGCAGCTGACCTTCAATTTTATCTGGAGCTGAGATGTCGTCATCTCAAAGACTCCCAGACCAGCATCTTATTCCTTCTCGATCTCTTAAATCTTTTGCAGGCAGATTCAGTAGGAAATATTTCAGAGACAAAATTTAAGGACTTTTTGCTATCTTTTTATCTGTGAATTTGATGTTTGGAATAATAATAATAATAATATAATAATAATAATAATAATAATAATAATAATAATAATAATAAAATAATAATAATAATAATAATATTAATAATAATAATAATAATAATAATAATAATAATAATAATAATAATAATAATAATAATAATAACTGAAGGATAAAGCTACCAGATGAGCAACATCAAACACATAGATGAGACAGGATACAAATACCTGGGAATAATGGAAGAAGGAGATATAAAACACCAAGAGATGAAGGACACGATCAGGAAAGAATATATGCAGAGACTCAGGCGATACTCAAGTCAAAACTCAACGCCGGAAATATGATAAAAGCCATAAACACATGGGCAGTGCCAGTAATCAGATACAGCGCAGGAATAGTGGAATGGACGAAGGCAGAACTCCGCAGCATAGATCAGAAAACCAGGAAACAAATGACAATACACAAAGCACTACACCCAAGAGCAAATACGGACAGACTATACATAACACGAAAGGAAGGAGGGAGAGGACTACTAAGTATAGAGGCTGCGTCAACATCGAAAACAGAGCACTGGGGCAATATCTGAAACCAGTGAAGACGATGGCTAAATAGTGCATGGGAAGAAGGACTAATAAAAGTAGACGAAGACCCACAAATATACAGAGACAGGAGAAAGACAGAAAGAACAGAGGACTAGCACAACAAACCAATGCACGACAATACATGAGACAGACTAAAGAACTAGCCAGCGATGACAATTGGCAATGGCTACAGAGGGGAGAGCTAAGAAGGAACTGAAGGAATGATAACAGCGCACAAGATCAGGCCCTAAGAACCAGATATGTTCAAGATATGATAGACGGAAATAACATCTCTCCCATATGTAGGAAGTGCAATACGAAAAATGAAACCATAAACCACATAGCAAGTGAATGCCCGGCACTTGCACAGAACCAGTACAAAAAGAGGCATGATTCAGTGGCAAAAGCCCTCCACTGGAGCCTGTGCAAGAAACATCAGCTACCTTGCAGTAATAAGTGGTACGAGCATCAACCTGAAGGAGTGATAGAAAACGATCAGGCAAAGATCCTCTGGGACTATGGTATCAGAACGGATAGGGTGATACGTGCAACACCAGACGATGACGTTGATTGACAAAGTCAAGAAGAAAGTATCACTCATTGATGTCGCATACCATGGGCACCAGAGTTGAAGAGAAAGAGAGGGAAAAATTGGATAAGTATCAAGATCTGAAAATAGAAATAAGAAGGATATGGGATATGCCAGTGGAAATCGTACCCATAATCATAGGAGCACTAGGCACGATCCCAAGATCCTTGAAAAGGAATCTAGAAAAACTAGAGGCTGAAGTTGCTCCGGGCCTCATGCAAAAGAGTGTGATCCTAGAAACGGCACACATAGTAAGAAAAGTGATGGATCCTAAGGAGGCAGGATGCAACCCGGAACCCCACACTATAAATACCACCCAGTCGAATTGGAGGACTGTGATAGAGCAAAAAAAAAAAAAAAAAAAATTATAATAATAATAATAATAATAATAATAATGGAAGGAAGGGATATAAAACATCAAGAGATGAAGGACACGATCAGGAAAGAATACATGCAGAGACTCAAGGCGATACTCAAGTCAAAACTCAACGCCGGAAATATGATAAAAGCCATAAGCACATGGGCAGTGCAGGAATAGTCGAATAGACGAAGGCAGAACTTCGCAGCATAAACCAGAAACCGAGGAAACATATGACAATACACAAAGCACTACACCCAAGAGCAAATACGGACAGACTATACATAACACAAAAGGAAGGAGGGAAGGGACTACTAAGCATAGAGGACTGCGTCAACATCGAGAACAGAGCACTAGGGCAATATATGAAGACCAGTGAAGACGAGTGGCTAAAGAGTGTATGGGAAGAAGGACTGATAAAAGTAGACGAAGACTCAGAAATATACAGAGACAGGAGAAAGACAAGCAGAACAGAGGAATGGCATAACAAACCAATGCACGGACAATACATGAGACAGACTAAAGAACTAGCCAGCGATGACACGTGGCAATGGCTACTGAGGGGAGAGCTCAATAAGGAAACTGAAGGAATGATAACAGCGGCACAAGATCAGGCCCTAAGAACCAGATATGTTCAAAGAACGATACATGGAAATAACATCTCTCCACTATGGTGGAAGTGCAATACGAAAAATGAAACCATAAACCACATAGCAAGCGAATGTCCGGCACTTGCACAGAACCAGTACAAAAAGAGGCATGATTCAGTGGCAAAAGCCCTCCACTGGAGCCTGTGCAAGAAACATTAGTTACCATGCAGTAATAAGTGGTACGAGCACCAACCTGAGGGAGTGATAGAAAACAATCAGGCAAAGATCCTCTGGGACTATGGTATCAGAACAGATAGGGTGATACGTGCAAATAGACCAGACGTGACGTTGATTGACAAAGTCAAGAAGAAAGTATCACTCATTGATGTCGCAATACCATGGGACACCAGTGTTGAAGAGAAAGAGAGGGAAAAAATGGATAAGTATCATGATCTGAAAATAGAAATAAGAAGGATATGGGATATGCCAGTGGAAATTGTACCCATAATCATAGGAGCACTAGGCACGATCCCAAGATCCCTGAAAAGGAATCTAGAAAAACTGGAAGCTGAAGTAGCTCCAGGACTCATGCAGAAGAGTGTGATCCTAGAAACGGCGCACATAGTAAGAAAAGAGATGGACTCCAAAGGAGGCAGGATGCAACCCGGAATCCCACACTTTAAATACCACCCAGTCGAATTGGAGGACTGTGATAGAGCAAAAAAAAAAAAATAATAATAATCTTTTAAATTTCCTCCAGAAGAAGAGGCGTAAGAACTGGTTGAATGCTGCCTGAATTAAACAGGGTAGAAGTGTGTTGCTCCATAGAGAGGTGGGTGGGGGGAGGGGGGCATTAAACAGCGAGGAATAAGACTGACCTCAATCTTAGACCGAAATAAAACCTCCCAGTTGCGCTTTTGTCTTAATACTTCTGTTATTCTTTATAGTCCTTTCAAATTATGCGCCCACGTTGGCTGAGGGTTGTGTTATTGTTAGGTTAGTAATAAAAATCCTTTTTATGGATTTTTCACTGATAGGGTCTGCTTTGGCTTAGTCTAATGGCATGACGGTAAATTTTGTCCTTTTAAATACATATCCTACTGAGGTTATTTACGTTTCTGCTTCTCTTTAGGTAAATATATCTTAGTCCAGTCCTTTTTTGTTTAGCAATATCTTTCCTAATTTAATATTCTGCATCTTTTATGGAATTCTGATTCCAACTTGGTCGAATGATTCTTTAGTAAAATAGATTTCTATAGTGGTCTTTCCTTGATGCTTATCTGTTCTCGTGAGTGATGTCATCCATTCTTTCTCAAAATTCCCTCTCGTTAGGAAATCTTTGTTTGTTGCAAGTTTCATTCCGTCCTCCCAGAGTCACTGGGAGGACACGATTGTTTCTGGGAATGGGAACAATAGAAATCTGGTGTTCTGGATGCATTCCATGCTCGGTTCCGAAATATACTATAACTATGGATGCAACGGTATTCGCAGAAAAAACCTGAAGTAATGTTTAAACTTTCAATACTTGGAAGACGAATATTTACTACATCTCTCTGTCTCTCTGTCTCTGTCTCTCTCTCTCTCTCTCTCTCTCTCTCTCTCTCTCTCTCACACACACACACAGACGCAACGTTCACACCAAGATCTACCCTGAGGTGTCCACATTTCAACAGAAGGCCCAACCACGCGGGCAGCCTCACCAAAGGTAGTGTGTGTGTGTGTGTGTGTGTGAGAGAGAGAGAGAGAGAGAGAGAGAGAGAGAGAATGCAAATGAGATATGACAGACATTCCTCTTCTGTCGATGGAATTATTGCAGCCTCCACAACTGGAACACATTGAAGAGGAGGAAATATTGTGGCATTCATCCCCTTGACTTGATGTGGTTTCGTGTTCGTGTATTTGTGTAAGTGCATGTGTGTGTTTGAAGGGAGAGGGATCGTTTTATACATACACTCCAGACTGTTGTGTATTCTGGAAGAACTGGGTAACGTTACCAAAGGATTATGTGCTACCAAAGAGATTCAGAGTTAAGTACTTTAGTACCATTAAAGAAATCTCTCCCACGCAAAACTTGTGCACAGGTAGAATACTTACAAGATGCCCTGTCTATCATTGACCTTCTATTTCGTTATACGTAACCACTTGTGAGAACTCATAGAACAGAATTTTATAAATAGAATACTTACAGGTGCCCTATCTATCATGAACTTACTATTTCATAACATATAACTACTTGCAAGAACTTTGAACAGAATACTATAATACTTGATACCATTCAATGTTTTCATTCTCGTCTCCTTCTTCAAATACTACCCAGTTACAATAAACAGCTTCCCTTCACCGGATGTGGTTTGGGAGACCTGTCTGCTTTACTCATTTCCTCCTGGGTGGAGGAATAAAATTCGGATGGAAAAGGTCCTCAGGAATATCTGGGAATTCTATTCCAGCCCAGGTGGTCTTTGGTGGTCTCGTGTCTTGCTTTGTATTCAGTTCTGCTTTATATTTCGACTTGTACTTCGACTTACATTTCAATTAATATTTAGACATATTTTACTAATATTTCGACTTAGGTTGGGCTTATATTCGACTTTTATTTCGAATTGTAATAGACTTTTATTTCGACAGATAATCGACTTTTATTTAGACTTGTATTCGCCTTATATTTGACGTAAATTTCGACTTATATTCAACTTTTATTCGACTTATATTTGACTTATAATCGACCTATAAACGACTTATATTTCGACTTATATATTTGACATATAACATTAATTTCGAGAGCATTCGACTGTTCTTTAAAAAAAAAAAAACTTCAAAGCTAAACAATTCGTTTACAATAAAAGCCAATAAATTTTGCCGGCCAATTAGTGCTTTTCAAAGGCCAACAGTTTCCAGATTATTTAAACACCGAGTTGTAAAAGTGACTCTTTCATTGATCCTTCTGCTCATTTAGCAAATAAATCACTTTACTCTAAACGACTGATTGAAAGACAACGATTCAATTGTCATGAATTAAGTGGAATGTTGCTTTACATGCGAGTTAATTAATGATTGTTTGATCTTGTTTCTTACACCTATGGTTCCCAGGCGACTGATACTTTCCTTGGTGTCCAAAAATCGGTGAAAAAAATACTAATGCCACCGTAGGTATTCCTGTTGTTGAGGTAAAGAGAAAATAATCCATCATCCAACTGCTGGAATATTATGAGTCTCTCTCTTTTTTTCCAGGCTGACCATCCAATGAAATTAGGGTCCAGAACTTCTTAAAGTATCACTCACGCTGTTTATCACGAATTATATAAAAGTTTATCTATCCACCAGAGAAAAGGAAATGTACAAATCCTGGATGGGTGACTACCAGAAAACCCCAAATGACATCAGAGCCCAAAAAGTCCCTGAGGCAGGGCATGGGCCTCGCAGCTTCACCCCAACAACACTAACTGTCACCCAATAGGGCAGCAACTCGGGAAGTCTTCCCTCCTGAGGGAAAATGTTTATGGTGTCAAGAGCCTTCGTTAACATGGCAATACCCACCACAGTTGACGAACCATCAGGTTAGCAGACCTGATTAGGTCAAGGGAGACGCAACAGATTCCTCAAGAAACTGAATACAGTTATTTTCAAAACAGGAAGATGAAACTAGGAAAAACGTAGAACACACTGCATTGTCTAGAACATAAAAAAATGATGAGAAATAAGTGATTTTGATGATTCGTGCAGACCTCCTTAAAGTCACCTATCAAATTTGCAAATGAGTGCTCAGACACATCTTCAAGGAAATGTCTGTAGATGATTAGCGTCATATGTCCTGTGAGTTATTAGTAAAGATGAGTGAAACAAATGGAAATTGAATGACTTAGTATTGCAAGAAAGCAGTATTTTTTGCACTTCATAAATACTCTGTAAAAGAACACCGATGTTTTGCAATGATATCACTAAATTAATTAAATGAAATTAAATCCAATAAACATTTTTCATTATTATAATAATGATGGCATAAGAGATCCAGTCACAAAGGACCAAAAATAAACAAAACTACAAATTTAGGAATGCCTAAGATTAAGATTTTGTGAGAAGTGCAAGTCAAAAAATTGAAAGCAATTCACAGAGGAAAAAGGCAGAACCTCCCCCACCCCCCACCCCCACCCCAAATAAACAATAAAGTACTTTAAAAAGGCTAATGATAAAAACGAATACCTTACAATAAAAGAGTAATGCAGTAACACTCACCAAAAACCGAGACAATCCAGAATTTCTGAAAAAAAATTTAACATTATTGTTGAAAAATATTGTAATAAACTTTGATCAATGCTATTAATGCAGGTCACTGCTTCAGTATTGTAACTCTCTCTCTCTCTCTCTCTCTCTCTCTCTCTCTCTCTCTCTCTCTCTCTCCTAACACATATTAATGTAAGTCATAGTGTTTGTACTGTGAACTTATTTTTTTACTTTCTCTCGGGCAAAATGAAAACTATCGTTACAAAATCCATAAGCAAATAAACAAATTTATCCCATTTCAGAACGAGACTGACTATGAATAATTATAAGTCTCTGTCAGGCAGCTCAAAATTAAAGGTGAAAATGTCACAACAATTTCGTAAATCATTTACTCAGGTTTGTGTCAACAACAGTTCTCAGTTTATATCAGATTCAGGACTTCAAGTTATCTAGAATATTTTCTTCAATATTCCTAAAGATAAAAAAAAATCATCAAAGGAGAGAGAGAGAGAGAGAGAGAGAGAGAGAGAGAGAGAGAGAGAGAACAAAAATGGAACGCAATATTGTATACTCTACAATGAAAGTTCCAATATCATATTGCAATATGATATATGGTACCCACACTATCAAACGGATATTGCACAAATAGAGAGTGTACGAAGATCCTTTACAGCTAGAATAGAAAAAGTTAGGATCTTGACAACTGGGAAAGACTACAATTTTTAAAATTATATAGTCTAGAAAGGAGAGGAGAACGATACATGATAATTCAGGCATGGAAACAGATAGAAGGAATTGCCGAAAACATCATGGAGCTAAAAATATCAGAAAGAGCAAGCAGAGGTAGATTAATAGTGCCCAAAACTATACCAGGAAAAATAAGGAAAGCACACAGGACATTAATCCACTACGCACCGGCATCGACAATGCAGCGTCTATTCAGTGCGTTGCCAGCTCATCTGAGGAACATATCAGGAGTGAGCGTAGAAATGTTTAAGAATAAGCTCGACAAATATCTAAGCTGCATCCCAGACCATCCAAGATTGGAAGATGCAAAATATACCGGAAGATGCACTAGCAATTCTCTGGTAGACATTAGAGGTGCCTCACACTGAGGGACCTGGGGCAACCCGAACAAGATGTAAGGTCTCTCTCTCTCTCTCTCTCTCTCTCTCTCTCTCTCTCTCTCTCTGTTACTTAACGGACTTTGTTACTTATTACAAAGGCCAGACCCACAAGAGGGACTTTACTACCCAAGACCAGAAATGTCTCCACGTCACCTAAAGCCCAAAAGAGGTCACAGGTCAAAATTCACCTCCAACTCAGGTCAATTCTCACCTCTGCTGACCTTCACTTCAATGACCATTTCACCTAAAAAGGAGACGCCATTTCTCCAGAGAGCTCTGGAAGAAAGGAGGAGGAGGAGGAGGAGGCATTGGCTCGACAGTGAAGCGAATGGAAGTCTTCCTTAATGAAAGGTGCCAGATGTCTCCATAACAAGGCCATAACTTCTTCTTCTTCTCCTCCTCCTTCTTAGGCCCAGAAGGACATTGTCAACAGCCTCTTCTTTTTCTTAGAACTTCTTTTCAGGAAGGAGATGAAATGACAGTAGAGAGAGAGAGAGAGAGAGAGAGAGAGAGAGAGAGAGAGAGAACATCTGCTTCTGGGGTCTATTCAAGCACTGAAGTACTTAAAGATACAGCCAATTAGCCAGTATGTCCTCACTGAAGATCTCTGGCTGAGGTAGAATCATAGCATTCCAGCGGTTTCCACACTTACTGAGGTTAACACAGGTTTATTGTGTTAATGAAATAACTCGTAATATTCCAAATCATGAACAGTAACTACTCACAAATATATTACATTTTGGAAACACTGCCACAGTATTTCAGTCCCACGTAGTTATATCTCCCTTACTCATTTCATTGTAATGTATAATTATAATTACATCTGCCTCTTCATTATTAGATTCCCCTTTGCATTTTTAACGTATCATTAACCTGAATCTCATTTATATTCACATTAATATGCAAAAAGCACCGGATTTCACTTTCACCCTCAACCAGGATGATAAAGTCGGATTATTTTACTTCATTACATAACTTGTTTATATATATATATATATATATATATATATATATATATATATTATATATATATATGTGTGTGTGTGTGTGTGTGTGTGTGTGTGTGTGTGTGCGTGTGCGTGTGTGTGTGTGGTGTGTGTGTGTGTGTGAGAGAGAGAAAGAGAGAGGGGGAGCGAGGATACCCATTTTACTTAGGAATAAATTTTTATGCGGAAATGAAGTGTTCGAGAAAATGAAACGTTTATTTGAAATTAAATGTTCGCAGTAAATGGAGCATCAGAGGAGTAAACATTAAACACGATTTGGGAGAAATGAAACATTAGGGAAAACGAAATGTTTGGGAGAAATGAAACATTTAGGGAAAAATGAAATGTTTGGGGAAAATGATATGCTTATGGGAAGATAAAATGTTTAGGGAAAATGAGCCTTTTGGGGGAAACGGAAGAGAAGAGATTAAGGAGACACGTGACAAATGCGTCTTAAGCACCGTGTTTATCTGGTGAAGGCAGCTTATCTATCGCTGCATCAAAGCCTCTAAAGGAAGCAAACATCCTTCTACAAAAGCAAAGATCAGATAAACTGAAAGCAAACGAGCTACGTTTTTACACTGCAATTAACTAAGTAATGCCTACAGTGCACCGCTACACCTATACGGGTATAAAACCGTGGCAACCATCGACTCAATTAGTCCAGTTGCCAATTTTACTCAATAAAAATTGGAGCTCCGCAATAAGTCTTGAGCCTTCCAGAAATGAGTGACTGAAAGGCTTCCTGAGATTAATTAATAATGGTTTGATTCAAATCACGATTTCAAAGATAAATTAGTAAATTAACTTTTGTAAATTGAGGTTTATTGGTCGTTAAGAAACATTATGACGAGAGAGACAACACTAAAAGTCGTTTTTTGCAACCATCTCTGTCTATCAGAATCTGATGTACCTCAATCTCTAGTCAAATCGATATTTCAAATCGCTGACGAACACGTTTGATTCATGGTGCGATGAGAGATAACATCAGGAAAGAGAAATTTGACGTTCATTGGGTAAAGAGTCCTTTAGTAAAAAAAAAAAGTTAATAAATCAATAAAGGTATAAGTTACTCCCTTGCGATAACGAACGCATTTGGGAAAATACTGTATTAATCGGAATACGTCCAATTGTTGTTGAATGTTGATGATTATGAGAATTCGCTGGAGAGAGAGAGAGAGAGAGAGAGAGAGAGAGAGAGAGCCTGCTAAATTTTCATAATTTTTCAAAACTACTCTCTCTCTCTCTCTCTCTCTCTCTCTCTCTCAAAAGATGCCCTTGTAATTCACAGTGACCTAAGCGACCAAGTTCCCCCTAGATATCGGTCTAAAGCGAACATTCCTTTTATGCCATCAGAGCACACTCTGGAAGTCAAGCCAAATGTAAATTATTTCCTTTTTTATTTTCAGACAAACCTGAGACTATGTACACTTTCAGAATTTATATTACCGTTGTACACAAGACTGCGCATATATTTACATTTAGAATGTATATTATGGCTCATACGTAGGTGGTATTTTATTATGTTTACCTATGGTATAAAGTCTTTTGCATATTTAATATCTACCAGTTGCTGGGAAAGTCAAGAAAACTCGAGAATGTTAATTACTCAAGGGAGTCGTTAGTAACATTAAAAACAGGCTCGTTACAGCAAGTACCAAATTAATAGTAATATAAAAGTGACCGAAAATAACTTGCTCCAAGAATCAACTCATTATTTGTAGTCGTTAAACTGGGACTTGGTCTATTAACACCTTTTCAAGACGGATTTCACTTGAAACTCTTGAAACTGCATCCCTCAGACGAATCAACATTTTGCTATAACGAACATATAATTGAATAGCAGAGAGAGAGAGAGAGAGAGAGAGAGAGAGAGAGAGAGAGAGAGAGAGAGAGAGAGAGAGAGAGAGAGAGATTCAAGAATCACACTAGGGAGAAATAAATGCTCATGGCTCAGATGAAAGTTGAGTCTAGGGATCTACAAAAGCTCTATTTCCCATTTAGTGCGTTCCAGAACTTCTGTGTGTGTGTGTGATTGTTGGTGAGTGCAAAATTCTCTTCTAAAAAGGTGTTAGTAGTTTCGGAAGCGTTCCCAAATCTACAGCCTTTTAGGAAATTGGGATGAGATGAAATATGCAATTGATCTTTCTTTCCCGACAACGGGTAACTGAAACGGAAATGTCAGTCCAGCATTACAGTAATGAAACATTACAGTTTTTTATATAGTTGAAACATCTTACGAATCATTGTTGGCTGACACCTTTATTCAGCTCTGCCAGCCAATAATGATTGTATGATACATTCATGAATATCTGAGTGTTATGTATAGGTCTACGATATTGTGGATTTGGCTAATTATATATTAACATAGAAACTAATCTGTCAGTAGCCGACTCGAGACATAATATCACAAATGAGAGCATTTGTCCGCAATGGAACTACAACCAAAATCTTGACGAAATTCAAATAACCAAAGAAAAATTATGTCTTAAATGAAAACAACGCAGGTCTATTCTCTCGGTTAATAAGACAAACGTTTCAGAGATGAGGTCTATGATAAGTGACACTATCTTCCAAAACATAATGACTGTCATTGAAACCAGTCACCAACTTTGTCAACACTTTTTAAGTAGTGGAGATATCTAAACCATATCGCAACTTCACTTTCTTCGTTTATTTCCTTCACGAGGTAAAAAATGAACTCTTTAGGATCAGTCTGATATAAGGGACACTGTCACATCGCCTTTTCTTCTGCATTTCATCACTTCACAAAATTTCTGGAATCCCAGCCATGTCTGGGAATTATGATTCCAGCCGTTTGAATTTACAATACCAAGTCACCATTCTTTCATGGAACAGATGCACATGTTTGGGACGACACACACACACACACACACACATTCATAGCCATTACCCAACTTCTCTCGTAACTCAGAATCTCGAACATAATTCGGAGGAACCAGTTTTCGGAGACAGATGCAAACTTTCGCGCGCATGAAAATGAGACATTTTCAAACCGGGGATTTTCACCTGAATATTTCAGACTGGGCATTGCATTTGAAATGCTCTCTCTATTAGGACTTCTTTTTTTTTGGGGGGGGGAGGGGGTGGGTGGCGGTTGTGGGAGGGGAGGTGAGGGGGGAGGTCACTTGAAACCATGGCTCGATTTGGCTGCTGGAGAATCAATAATTCCGGGACTTCGTCTCCCATTCCTTTTCAATTTCGCTTTTTCAGAAAGATTCCTTTTCGGTCCAGCTACGGCCTTTGGACATTCGTTCGCTGAGTAATTTCTGATACACACACACACACACATACATACATACATTTGCCTGTATGTATATATGTATGTATTTATACATAGGTACACTCACATTAAACTATGACCCCATCGAAGCTACGATTCCATGAATCCCTCCCCCCTTTTCAGATCAAGAACATTAAGAAAATATAATGGAAAAAGCAGCCATCTGGTTATTTCGACTCCTGAGCAAATACTGCAGTTGGAAAAGGCTTACAGGATATTAGGAAAACAACTCCCTACTGACTGCTGTTGTAGATGGAACGTGAGGAAAGGATTTCTGTTAATTGTTTGAAGTGGAAACTGCATTTGTTTTTAACTTCGTTAAAATGTGTACGCTCGCTTTTGTTCGACTCGTAATTGAATTTCCTTTTTAGTTTGCCATTTCTTTGCCCTTCATTAATCATATTCAGATGTGTCAGTCCTAGAGAGAGAGAGAGAGAGAGAGAGAGAGAAGAGAGAGAGAGAGAGAGAGAGATCGTATATACCTCTACATAGCCTGGTGGAAACGCAAACTATTCTATTATTTATAACCAACCACAAACCTGAACTGAAGCGATTGAGTGACTGAGCGGAATATGAATATTTGCATAAAAGTGACTCTCCCGGATTTGTCAGATAACTGTAAAAGTTATTAAGTAAAAATAAAAAAAGGAGAGATGAAACTACACCGTGAAAACGGTTCCGTGAAATCCTGACTAAATGTATAGGGGGTTCCGGCCATGAGAGGGAGAGATCCAGACTTTTTTTTTAGGAGCGATGCAGATGTTCTGATGATGGAGATTCTCTCTCTCTCTCTCTCTCTCTCTCTCTCTCTCTCTCTCTCTCTCTCTGTCCTTGGATCATTCATGATATACTTAACTGTTATGGATCATTCCAGCTACGAATGAGACAGAAAGAAACGAGCGTCCAGACCTCTCTCTGGGGAAGTACACAAATCATCAGATGAACCAGGATGGTGTGTATTTATGTATATGTACGTATTTGTGTGTGTGTTCAGCACTGAAAAGAAATTGAGAGTAAAAGGATAGAAAGGCGTAACAGGCGGAGAAAATTTTGCAATTGATCTATGAATCAGTTGTCACGAGGAAGTTGAGGAAAGTAAGAAGGGAAGAGAGAGAATATGAAAGGAGGAATGGTAAAAGGAATGAAAGGGGTCGCGTCTAGGGGCCCAAGAGACACTGCAAATTACCTTTAACTAACGTGGTGCACTGGTGGCAATACCCTTCCCAACCCCGAGCGGCGACTGCTGATGCAATTGCGTATCATTTATGAATTATGAAATCGCAGTGTTATTGAAAATAAAAGTTAAAATTAGAAATAAAAATCAAAATTAGAAATAAAAATCAAAATTAAAAATCAAACTAAAATAATGATAAAATCTAAATTAATGATAAAATTTCAAATTAAAAATAAATCTTGAAATTTAAAATAAAATTTCAAATTAGAAATAAACATTAACATGCTCTGTTGTCGTCATTTCATCTTCACAAAAGATTCAATTTCCGCACAGAATATTATTAAAAACTCAAGTTTTTATTATATAATAAAATCTAAGACAAATTTTAAAAAATATTCCACGACAATTGGCAGCAGTTGCATGTTGCTAGCACTGAAATCGAGTGAACAAATTTATTCCATTTCAACATTAAACAATAACATAGGAAGCAATGCAAGGCAGCCTTTATGCACCGCCTACATAAACACATGAAAAAGCCACATGGGCGTCTCTCCATAAACACGTGTCTCATCCTACACATACTGGAGAAGGCCTCGGGAGTCCTTCTAGAACAAGAGACGAAGGATTCCCTCCAACCTCTACCGAAGGACTCTTGTGTTGAGGGAAAGCGGGAATAGGAAAAAAAAAAAGAAGGATAGCCTCCTTCATTCTCATGGAAGCAGTAAAGAACAAAGTGCTCGAAAAGAGAGAGAGAGAGAGAGAGAGAGAGAGAGAGAGAGAGAGAGAGAGAGAGAGAGAGAGAGAGAGAGAGAGAGAAACTTCCCTGCTATACTGGAATGAAACAAAAGAAAGGTGATCAAACTGAAATTGCCTTTTCAGATATGTGAGCAACTATGCTGTTAAGAGAGTCAATATGATTGTAGGAGAAGTTAACACATTTATTATCATATGCAGGAGGGGAGGAAATATTATTACGAAAGTTGAATTAAAACGCAGAAAATAATACAGTAGGAAATTGAATTGAAATTGAATATCCAAATACGTGAGCAAATATGATGTGATTATAGTTAATATCACTTTATCTTAAGTAAGAGGTCATTCAAGAACTTGGAAACCTTCGTAGGGGAGGAAATATGATGGAATTTCAATTAAAACCAGAAAATAATCCAAGAGGAGCCGAGAGGGAGCCATGGGGAATGTTTCCTTCATAAGTGGAATTATGAAAGCATTTGAAGACAACTGTTTCTCCATCTTCTTCCCCGTTGCTGCTCTTTGTCAGGTTTCCGACTGAATTCCAAAATGGTCCCGTTGGGACACAAAGCCGCCTTTTATTCTTCTGGTACTTCGTTGCATCTAAGTTAGATGTTATAATAAGTAGATCCGACAAAGACGGCAAAATTGTAATAATGGACAAAGACTTCTACCTCGACAAAATCAACCAGCTCCTTAGCGACACAAATACTTACGAAAAACTGACGAAAAAATCCCTCCATCCCAACGTTCCCACAGAAATTTTTTCGGGAAGTAAGATTAATTGTCCAAGACAAAAAGAGTATTGAACTATTAGAGAAATTTAAAGTAATTAATCCTAAATTACCCTACTTTTATGGTCTTCCCAAAACTCACAAAGACAATCTTCCATTCAGACCCATCGTTTCATGCGCCGGAGCTTTCAATTACAAAATTTCTAAATGGTTAGCTGGCCTCCTTTTTAGGCACTTTTTCTCCCAGTCACATCAAACATTCGGAAGACTTTTGTCACAAATTCAGAGAAGCACATATACCACTTCACAACATAAAACTTTTAAGCCTTGACGTAGACTCCCTATTCACAAAGTACCAGTACAGGACGTTCTTCAGTTTTTTAAGGGAAAAAATTATCCCCCTATTCAGATCATTTCCCTTGGCGCTTGGACAAAATAATAAAGTTAGTTTGAATTATGTGCATCTAATAACGTATTTTCATTCGTGGAATCATTCTACAAGCAAAATTCGGGTGTAGTATGGGTAGTCCTTTAAGTCCTATTTTAGCCAATCTGTACATGGAATACTTTGAAACTACAGTAATAAATGCAATAAAACCCAAAAACATGCTGTGGATGAGATACGTGGATGACATACTAACATTTTGGGATAATAAGTGGGGTAATTTTAATGAATTCCTCTCAAAATTAAAACGCATTAGTGCCCAGCATCAAATTTTAAAGTTGAAAGGGAAACAGACAACAAAATTCCTTTTCTTGATGTTTTAATAATCAGAGACACGACAGAATACAAATTTACCATATACAGAAAACCAACGTTCTCACTTTTCATATAATTCACTACTTTAGCTATCATGACATTACTATCAAGATAGGTGTAGCTAGCAACCTATTCTTAAGAGATTCTTACGAATTTGTTCCCCAGATTTTCCTGGAAAAAAGAATTTGAACTAATTCGCAAGCAACTTTCATCTTTAAAGTATCCTGACCATATAATTGAGAAAAGCAATTCAAAAAGCAAACGGAATTTCTACCGACCCCCTAAAGACAAGACCAGAGACACACCCAACAATAAAATAAAAATTCCCCACCTGGAGACGATTAAGAGAGTAACTCCACACCCTTGGGAAATCCAACCCTTTTGCATTTACCTACCCAAATACCTTAGCCAAATCCCTGATTAACGTCCAACAAAAGACATCTCCCAAAGACTCTGGGGTATATGAGATCCCATGCCAGGACTGTGACCAATCTTACATCGGATTTACAGGTAAATCACTTCCCCAGAGATTAATACAACACAAAACGGTCAGTTAGGTATGGACAACAGAACTCGGCTATTTTTCAACCATATAAAATGAACATAACCATAGAATAAACTGGAATATGTCACGTGTAATTTATAGCAGCAACTGCCGGTACAAGAGTCAAATGATGGAATCGGCCTTAATAAAAGAGAAGCAGGTAATGAACATCTCAAAAGGGGCTTGGATATCCGATATCGTCGACGCCAGTGTTCATTCAACCAACGCTTAAGAAGATTAAAGGAAGATTATCAGCGGGGGTGACCTAAATTGGCTTACTTGTGGACGAATCTCTTGGTATAAATAACCACCTTTTCTGTAAACTTTTCTCATTCATATACCTGAAGAGAGAGACAGCAGTCTCTGAATATAGTACTTTTCTCTCTACATTTTGGTGTTTTTATGGGCTCCTTTTATTAGATGGAATTCTGTTGTTACAGAACATTTTTAGTACCAGTCATATATATATATATATATATATATATATATAATATATATATATATATATATATATATATATATATATCTATGATCTTGGGTGATATATCATTACTGAATAGGATATACTTGAAGGTTATTTATTTCTAATACAAAATCACGGGCAAAAAGGCTTGTGTTTTCATAGGAATAGTATTCATAATGAATAAGACTTTTCATTTTCATTTGCATAAGTGTATTCTAAACGCACTCACGAGGTCTATTTGTGACAGTATACATACATCATTTTCTATATTTTTTATGTCAACACTTATTAGCAGACCACTCAACTGTAAGAATTATATATATACTATATATATATATATATATATATATATATATATATATATATATATATATAATATATATATATATATATATATGTATGCATGTATCTATATATATATATATATATATATATATATATAGATAATATATATATATATATATATATATATAATATATTCTTGGGTGATATTTTATTACTGAATAGGATATACTTGGAGGTTATTTATTTCTAATAGAAAATCATAGACTTGTGGTTTCATAGGAATAGTATTCATATTTATACTAATACTGTAATGGCAGACAACAGTAGTAGCGAAATAACTAAATAACAAGGAACAACACGACCACGTGGACGAGAGCACACTATAAAACAACGCACCAGTGGAATAAGCCATAGGTCAAGGTCAGGAAGGTAGGGCGAGTCCACCAGTGAGATTGAGGATTATGATAAAGGATTTACACACTTTTGTCGTCCGGGATCGGTCGGAAACGTCCATATTAGCAGTCCTACTAGCAAATTTTCTTGTTCATTTCTTATGTGCGTAGAAATAGAATGTATATCTTCTCATATACAAATCCCTGAAATAACCAATCCGTGTGTTGCAGGCCAAAGGATTCTTTTCATAATGTTTTAGGATATGAATCTTTTATAGTTACATTATTTACCTTTCGATAGTCTGTACACATTCTTGCACTTCCGTCAGGTTTGTCGACTAGGATACATGGGCTAGCCCATTCACTATGGCTTTCCTCTGCTAGTCCGTGTTTCAGTAAATAAGCAACTTCGGTCTTTAGCTGTTGTTGTTGCCTCGGTGACATTCTGTATGGACGCTGACTTATTGGAGTCTCTTCTCTCAACCTGATTTTATGCTGTACTCCTTTTATCCTTTTAGGATGGTCTGAAAACAGATCTGAAAAGTTTTGAATTAGCACTTTAAAATCATGCTGCTGTTCAGCAGATAAATGAATACATAATTTCCTAAATTTTTCATCATCACTCAAATAATCTGTATTTTTTAATCTAAGTTCAATTTCTTCTTCAACGTCTTTTTCATCATCCTCTTTTGCAATTGACAACACTCCACTGGATTCGTTATACTTCTTTAATTTGTTAATATGGAAAGTTTTAACTTTCGTCCGTCCTGTAGAAAATTGAATTCGATAATTAACATCACTTACTTTTTCCTTCACCTCCGTGGCAAGGTCCTATATAACTTTCTGTTAAAAACCTTACCAGCTTGTTAGGGAGATACACTAGAACCTTATCTCCTATGTCGAGTTCACGTTTTGCAGCCTTTTTGTCGTAATTTCTTTTCATCTCTTCTTGTACTACTTTGAGATTCTCATGTGCTACTTTCCATATTTTCTTTATTTTTTCCTTCATTTCTTGTAACGTGATAGATTCCTTCTCATCTGAAATCAACTGATTCTTTATCACCTCCATGGGTGACCTTTCCTGATTGACATATACTAACTGAAAAGGAGAATAACCCAACGATGAATGTACGCTATCACGAACGGCAAATAGCAACATTGGTATGTAGACATCCCATTCTTTTTCATTTTCACAACAGTACGTGCGAAGCATGGTTTTGAAGGTTCGATGAAATCGTTCGACCACTCCTTGGCTCTGTGGGTGATAAGGAGACGATAAGCAATGCTTAATATTCGACAGGCTAAAAATGAGGTAAACTTTCTAGACGTAAAGTTGGTTCCTTGGTCGGTTTTGAACTTCTTTTGGCAAACCTACCAGCGAGAAGAACTTGTTAAGCGCTTCAATAATCTTATCAGCACTCACAGTTCTTAAAGGAATAGCCCTCCTGCTGAAATCTGGTAGCACTACACATAATTGTCAGCAAATACTCGTTACCTTTGCTAGACCTAGGCAGAGGTCCTACACAATCCAAAACCAGTTTCTCAAAGGGTTCTCCTGGAACTTCAATGGGTTGCAATGGCATCACCTTAGGGTCATGTTGAGCTTTACCTACTTTTTGACATAAATCACAATTTTTACAATATTCACTACAATCTTTCTGCATCTTAGGCCAAAAAAATACCTTAATAATTTCTCATAAGTTTTGTTTATACCTAAATGACCAGAATAACTACAGTCATGGGCAATACCTAGAACAAAATTCCTATAACTACTTGGAATGACCACTTGTTCTACAACATCATTAACATTTCTACTCTTGAACTTCCTCATTAGGATTCCATCCTTTAAAAAGTAACACATGCCTTCCTTCTCGATATCATTTATATCAACAAGGGCATTATCTCTTATTACCTTCAAATTATCATCTTCAATTTGAGAGTTAACAAATTCTTCCTTATTAACTTTCAGCATTCGCAAAGGAGTACTGACTTTACTTACTGGTAGTGTTTCCGGACTATCTTTAAACAAGTTTTGTAAATCCAACCAAACTGTCGTCATCATTTACCTTTCCTTCGGCACTCTTACTTCTTGTAGTAACTGCACAAGCCAGGAAATAAGTTGGAAATGTACATTCAACTTCTGTAATAAATGAAGAATTAAAGGGTTTTTTCTGTCAAAATTGGATTACTGCTACCAAAAACTTTGTCTCCACATACATCATTTCCAAGAATAACTCTTCTCCTGACCGGGATTTTCTCTCACCAAAGCAATTTTAACATATCCCGAAATTAACGAAAGTTTCTAACCTTACTTCTACTAATGGAGCTGAAAATCCAGGTCCAAACCCACGCAGAAGTGCATTACTCTCCAGTATCCTTCCACTGGTCATACATATTTCTTATCATTACAGACTGTACCGCTCCGGTATCTCTTAACCACCTTACTTTCCTTTTTTCAACACAAGGGAGGTGTAACCAACCATATCCCATAAAAGGGTCATACAATTCAGTACCTTTGGATGTGGACTTCTCTTCAGGTAGTCTCACTCCATTTCCTTTTACAATATCCTCAATACAACCAACATTACTAACATTTTGAACATCATTGTTACCTATTTTGTAACCTATATTCTCATCAACATCACATATATTATTACTGTCGATGCTATCGTTACAATACCTCTTACCTGGCCTAAGGGGAGAAGCAAACAAACCAGGACTTCTGTCACCACATGCTTGTTGGTTGATTCAACAATGCAATGGTATTTTCAGGTTTATGAGACATCCTTAAAATGTACAGGTTTATCTTTAACTTTATTTACCACTTGAATTGGACGGTTTATTGTGCGATGTGGACAACTCCTACTGATGTGTCCTGGTTTGCCACAACTGAAACATACAAAATCTCTAAACTTTTCGCCTATATTTTGGTAACTAGGTGTAAACTGATCATTTACACTGGATCCTGCTTTTCCAGCACTAACACTAGGACCAGAACTATATTGACTTGCCCCTCTACTACCTCTATTAAAGGATTTATTATAGACTCCACGAGATGATACCTGTGAACTCGTAGTCTTACCTTGTGCTTTGTAATTTTGCCGCTCTTCCCAAACTCTGCTCCTTCCAATTTTAGGAGTGACGTCAGTATAATATAGCTTATGGGTCAATGCATAATTATCAGACAATCTAGTGGCTTCATCCACATTATCTACATCACGTTCATCCAAATATGTTTTAATAATTGGATTAATACCATCCTTGAACTGCTCAAGCAAGATAAGTTCCTGAAGTTTACCGAAATCACCATTAACTTCTCGGGCACTCATCCACCTATCATAACACAGGCGTTGTACCCGTGCATATTCCATATGAGTGCGACTGTCTTTTTATCCAGCTTCTGAACTTCTCTCTATACCTCTCTGGCACCCATTCATAAGCTTTCAAAACTTCAGATTTAACTCTCACATAATCCTTAGAATCATCTAAAGATAAGGCAGCAAATACTTCCCTAGCCTTTCCTCGAAAGGAGGTTTGAACCAACGTGCTCCATGACGTTCTCGGCCATTCACGCTGTTCTGCTACTTTCTCAAATTGTAAAAAAAATGCATCCACTTCATTTTCAACAAAAATTGGTACACTTTTTACTGCATTGTCTATTCTAAAAAGATTTTGGTATTTCTCTGGACTTTTCTTCTACGTCAGTTTTTCCCCAAGTTTCTTCATCTCTAGCTCTATCCTCTTTTGCTCAACTTCAATCTTCTTTTGCTCAACCTCTTTCTCAGCTTCTATCTTCCTAACCTTTTCAGCTCTCTCATTTTCTAACTTCTTTAGTTCAACAGCTTTCTCACTCTCCTTTTCAGCTCTCTCATTATCTAATCTAACTATTTGCAAATGAATCTGCATCTGCTCAACACTCATCCCTTCATAAAAAAGTTTGGACTTTTTTGGTTTAACCTTGCGTGACTTGGTTTTTTCACGTACGGCTTTGGCACCTTCCTCTTCACTTGCACTTCCCTCTGTATTATTCTCACTAGCGCTTTGCTGGCTATCAGTTCTTCCCTCTCCAAACTCATTTAGTAATCACCCTTCCTTATCAGACAAAATGCCTAAAAGTCATTAGCGCCTCACTTACTTTATTTGAGATTTCTTGCTTCCTTTCAGATTCTGATACTTCTACATTATAGTACCTAGCTAGAACAATCCAGTCTATTTTAGTTATACCTTCTAACTTTTCACCACTAGGACTACATATGAAATCTTTCAAATCAACATCTTTAATAACCTGCTCTCAAAATAACAGCAAGACAATATTATAGTACTAACAATATCACAACTCTCCCCCCTCTCTAAAGTACATGGAAGTACTGAAAAGCAATTAACAGTAGGGATACGTCAAGTTATGGTCGAATACGCTCGACATGAATAATGCAACAATTAATAAGGATACGTTCGGGTTTCGTTCGATAGAATGAGCAAAGAATGAGTAGGGATACGTTCGGGTTTCGTTCGACAGAATGAGCAAAGAATGAGTAGGGATACGTTCGGGTTTCGTTCGACAGGCCCCCATGTAACATATAAAAAATAAATCTCTCTATGGTAAGGATTTACGAGGAGAATATATCAGGAAACAGTGACAACCCACTATAACTTAAAATGTACTTTAATAACAATTAGTAAGGAAATTAAAGTCACAAACAGAACATTAAACAAATTACGGACGCAATACACAAAAGCAAAGACTCGCCATACAGCACTTCATCAAGACTATTCATCACTAATCACTGCATTTTATAGTATAATACCCAAGTCACAAAGCTTTACATCAACACAACATATAATTCACTGTAACATCAAAAAGTTAGTGGCAACCAACGTTACATCACACAAGAAAACGTCCAAATGGATAAACAATATATTACCATATATTCCTCAAAACTTGATACGCTATTATAATCACTTGTTTGTTTCAGCTCCAACGAAAATCATCGTTTTGGGCCTTTATATACCCGACTCACGCTAGACATCCATGGACCAAATATCATATTTCGGTACATTATCATTGGCGACTACCGCCTACGCCAAGCGCTACTGCCATCTGTTGTCTAGTGTACACACTTTTTTTGTATGCAAATATCAATTTTCAACCTTTTCTGCAATTTTACATTTAATAAATCAATATTCCTTTACAATATATATATATATATATATATATATATATATATATATATATATATATATATATATATATATATATATATGTATATATATATATATATATATATATATATATAATACATACATACATATATATGTATATTCATACATACATACATATATATAATATATATATATATATATATATATATATATATATTATATATATATATATATATATATATATATATATATATTATATATCGTTTATTTAATTCTAATACCTTTAGTAACATGATCCTTTGTATCGTATAATATTTCCAGAACTCATGGTATTATTTATTCAAAATCATTTTAATGGAAAAATATGAAACAGAAACAAGAGTAATGGTTTTGTTAATTGAGTTGAAAAAAAACACACATTCCTGATAACGACAGACAAAAAGAAAAACATTAATAAGTATATATTAGCAACGGATCAAAAGACTTGATAATATATCTAAGCCTTCATTCACTAAGCTTTGTATGAAATGTATGCATTGATTATGATTATTATTCAGAATTGATGTACAAATGTAATAATTAATTATTATATTCGAATCTCATGAGCAAAGCGCGCTGTCACAAATTAGGATTACGGTGAAAACAGATTCATTTTTGTATAAATATTTTGTTTATGTAGCCCGAATGAGGCAAAATATCGCTACATCAGAACGAAATGGTTTGTGAAAGCCAGTTAGTTGTCACTGAATTCTGTACCATTCGCCGTTTATATGAATGAATAATATTTTTATGAATGAATTAACGTTTCACATTATTGACGTTCGGTTGTTTGTGTTGGGGGAGATATATGGTGAATGAAAGTTTCAGTATTCATTATTTTGGCTCTAACTCAATACGATATCGAATGCGATTACATGGTTATAGTGGTATATAAATTCTGATAACAGAGCTATTATTTATTTTAATTATGATGAGAGAGAGAGAGAGAGAGAGAGAGAGAGAGAGAGAGAGAGAGAGAGAGAGAACCACTGGCACGTTCCCGAGTCCAGAGAAAAAGCTAACTTTTCCCAGGCGAAAGTGACGCCGTTCATTTCCCAAAGTAAAAAAAAAATCCCATTTAGCGAGAAACATTCCTGCAGCTGAGAGAGAGCACTTTGGTCGAACGAGGAGGTCCTGGTGTAAATGTCACTTCGAAGGAGGGAGACTGAATGGATGGGTGTCCTTCGGTCCCCTTCCTTCTGCCCTGATCCTTGACCTTGCTTTTACCTTGACTTTGCCTCTCACCCTACCCTTACCCTCACCTTTGCCCTTCACTTACCCCTACCTATGTTCTTACCTCAGCTCTGTCCTTACCTTTATGTCTGCCTTCAGGGATTCTGTGTCAATGGCGGAAATATGACAGCGATGTTTTCCTTGAGTAATGAATCACATTTCCTTTCCAACTCCACTTAAATTTCATGAAATTACATGAATATATTTCCATCTATTTATGATGGCAGTTCCCGGGTGTTGCTGACGCAGCATCAGCCAGATTTCCTTTCTTAGAGAACCAAAACAGATTCCGTTTCAGTTCAGACTGAACCTTTCGGAAGGCTGACGGGAAATGGGATGTTCCATGATGGGATTTATGGGAGCGAGGGAAATGGTAATGGTAATATACGTTGCAGAAAAATGTTAAATATTTCACACTATGTTTAGCAGTTAAGAAGAAGTCGCTCTTGAATATTTAAATGCGATTTTTAAAAATTATTTCAAAGCATCTGAGCTTATTCATTGAGGAATAAGTGTAAACATAGAGTTATTAATGCCACTAAGAAATTATTAACAGATTGTGGGTTGCAGATTGACTAATTAACCTTAACATTTATATCAGGAGAAAGAGGAGGGATTGAAATAATTGGTAATGAAGGTAATTCAATCATTCAACCCTGAAAATGTAATTGGTGATTACATTCAACATGGTATAATAGATAACTGAGTAAGATCCATTAGTGTTATTTGCCACTGAACTTGAGGTTATGTTCACCAGATGTCCTGAACATATACGAAATTCATCATCTATCTATCAATGTATCTATCTATCACTAAATCTTATGATCTAAAGGCGAACAGAAAAACTGCGGACAGAAACAAGTGCGGACGGACAGACAAAGCCGGCTCCAAGGACTGGTTTTCGACCTGTGATATATATTTATTTATTTATTTATTTATTTATTCATCCATCGATCCGCGGGTGTGCAAAGGCATAACCTCCATAACTTCTGAAGTGATATTAATTAACCCGATTTTCATTCGTGTTTAAATTACCAAAGCAATTTCATTTTCACTGTCACCTGAAAAGGAAAGCTGAATGGAAAGGTCATCCAGAGATAACTGTTCTCATATCCTGTTGTTTCCTCTGGGTCGTGTTTAAGCATCCTTCATAAATTACAAGATTATAAACTTTGCTTTTAATTTATTCTCCTCATCAACAAAGTCAGGGGCTAGACAGAGGAACATGATGGGACCTCCTCCAAGATGAAGAAGGGAGTGTTTGCCTTCGCCATCCAGACCCCCACCCCACCCCACCCCCACCCTCCTCTGCTTGGTTTTAATAAATTGTTTATCTCTCAAGTCTCAGGTAAATTAGGCGATTTCAAGTATTTTTGTATTAATTTTTATGTAAATATGTTCATTGTTAATCTAGGTTACAATTTCGGTGTCCAAGTACTGGTGTTTATATAATCTAAGCAAGATTCCTTTCCACTTGAGTCTCACGTCAAATATTTGATGTTGTCGAATGTAAATACAGGAATTGAAATGGTCGCCTGTTCTCCATCGAGTTTCAGGCAAATTGGGCATAGTTAGGACACGCAGTTATTCACACACACAACGATTTCATGTTATTTTTATATTAACTTTTATAGAAATATGTTCATTGCTAATCTAGGTTACAGTTTCGATTTTCAAGTCCTGGTGTTTATATAATCTAAGCAAGATTCCTTTCCATTTGAGTTTCTTGTTTAATATTTGTTGTTATCGAATATAAATGCAGGAACTGAAATGGTCTCCTGTGCTCCATCAGGAAGAGATGTTGTGCTTCGTTTCTCTGAGTGAGAAATGCAACTGAATTGAGAACTGAGTTCCTGAAAGATGGAACGTGGAATTCTGAAAGCTTTATCATACTGTGTGAGGCTAAAATTCTCCTTCGATCCCCAGAAATTTAATTAAACTGGTATTAAAACACTTTCCTGTTTTACACGAACACTTATGAATACACCAAAGAAAATATCATACAATAATCACCGTGCTAGTTAATTTATATAAGTAAGTATTATTTAATGAACCTAATTCTAACTCCATCTTGTTTGGTGAAAGGAATTTAATAGAAAGAGGATAGGATTTTTATAGCCATAAATGCTGGAATTAAAACAGTACTTAGCAAAATATCATTGGGTAGAATGTCTTAGCAGTTGGAGACAGCAAAATGGAAGTAATGTTTCTCAGGACAATATCCTGCCTCTTCATCTCCCGTGTAAAAGGAGCTCCCTTTCGCAATAAAATAGGAGATAAAAGTGTTTCCTAAAAGGGTAATAAAGGAGGACTGATGAGGGAGTTAGCGGAAAGCGACGCTCTTTTGTTCTGTTTATTCTTCTTCTTCCTTGTTCCGTCGTTTAAGGAATCGAGACTTTGGACTAAAGTCATCTCTCTCTCTCTCTCTCTCTATCTCTCTCTCTCTCTCTAGAACTTGCATGGTGTTGCCTATGTCAATTTACGCTTGCTAGAGGCAAAAACAGGAGATCTTGTGAAGTCTTGGAACAGTTTATCTTTGTGTGAATGAACATTGCCATGATACTCTCATTTCTTAGAATTCCCCATTACTCGTGGATAGATAAATTAAATGATTTGAGATTAAAGAGATGCTTTAATAATAATAATAATAATAATAATAATAATAATAATAATAATAATAATATCATGAGTTATTAAAATTGTGCAGAAACAGTGATGATAATAATAATAAAAATAAAAACAATAACATTGATAATAATAACAATATTAATACTAAAATTGCAAAACTAATAGTGATAATAATAATATTAGTGTACTTAGGAAGCAGACCCTCTCTCAAGCATACTTTATTGAAAGTAATGGTTACTTCAGCAGCGTTACACTTGTAGAGATTCTTCTCTGTTTTTCGAATAGCGGCTATTCGGAAAATAGAGAAGAATCTCTACAAGTGTAACGCTGCTGTAGTAGCCATTACTTATAATAATAATAATAATAATAATAATAATAATAATAATAATAATAAATAATAATAATCCCATCAGCCACTGAAAGAGATTCAAATCGACCTCGACTCTGTTGTGCAATTTCCTGTCGAAGTGCAAGAACCGAATTCCCAAGTGAATATCACCATATAATGTCTAACATATCCCCCCAAAAAGAAGGACAATTGTAATACAATACCTCTGATCTTCTAACTGAAGCCTGGTAATAATGATTATGTTGGGGTCAGATATTAGTTAATCTGCAGAACAAAATGAATGCTCTAGCGCCTCATCAAGAAACCATCTTTGAATGCTTAATGTAGTATAAATAGTGATTTATTATTATAGATGAATGAAAAAAATGAATAACGAATAGCTCAATATTGCAAGCAAGGGGTATTTATTTGCACTAAATAAATACTTTGTAAAAGAACACTGGTATGTTTGCAATGATGTTACTAAATAATGAATGTGAAATTAAATCCAGCAACACTTTTCATAATTATCATAATGATAATAGCTAAGAGAACCGGTGAAATAGGGCCACAAACAAACAAAACTACAAATTTAGGAATACTGAAAATTCTGAGAGGATAAAGTTACAGAATAGAGAGGAATTCACAGAGGAAATAGGCAGATACTCCCCCAACATGGTACTTAACAATAAAGTACTTAAAAAACTAACACTAAACAAGAACACCTTCCAATAAATAGAAGAGTAATGCATTAACACTCACCAAAACCGAGACGATGTAGAAGTTCTGGAAAAAATTGTAAGATTGTTATTAATAATATTGTCATAAACTTTGACCAGTGTTATTAATATAGGTAACTGTGTCTGCACTGAAACTTATTCTCTCTCTCTCTCTCTCTCTCTCTCTCTCTCTCTCTCTCTCTCTCTCTCTCTCCATAAGCAAATAATCAAATTCATCACATTTCAGAACGAAAGTGACTTCGATTAATTATAATTCTCTGTCAGTCATCTGAGAGTTTAAAGTGAAAATGTCACAACAATTTCATAAATCATTTACTCAAGTTTGTGTCAACAACAATTCTGTTTATATCAAAATCTGGATTTCAAGTTGTCTAGGGTCTCTCCTTCATTGTTCCTAATGGTACAAAACGCCAAGCGAGGAGAGAGAGAGAGAGAGAGAGAGAGAGATGAAAATGGAATGCAATATTATATACTGGACGGAGAATGCGCAAACCTATTAACCACCAGAGTCAGAGGCTTCTGGGTTTCAGCAACGACATTTGATGTCCCAGAATATGAATCTTCATCAAAACCATTTATCATATTCAAGAGACACAATTATTCCAGAATAGCGCCATTTAATACCTGTGAATTTCCCCAAAAATTTCCCCAAAAAATAATGATATCCAGATATGAAGAAGTCTTTACTAGATGAATAATAACAAAATTATTGTTGCAAATTGAGTTCATATGTAAACAGTTTCTTGTCAATCATAGATTACATTTATGATTAAAAGACTTTCTTATATAGAAAGTGAAGTGAGACAACAGTTCACCAGGTATTCAGGCACATTCTATATGACTTTTGGGAACTGTTGAAGAAACATGTTCATGACACCATAAGAAGACGAGAGAATTAAATGGATATTTTGTACTTTTATTTTTTCCTGATGACTAAATTGTTTCGTCTAAAGCAGCTTTTTGAAATAATCATATTTATCCAATGTTCGATCATCCTTTGTTTTGTTCATGTTCTAAACAATTCAAATTATCTATTTCGTATCCAGGACAAATATCTACCGATAAAAAGCCAATGGAACTTCCTTCCTGCCGCCTGAATTTCATCATTTGCATTAACTGGAGATTATTTTAATCACCAGTCCATTTCAAGACAAGAGTCGAAAAAGTAACAAATAGAATAACCCAATAACCGAGCACACGATAAGCAACGTCGTCCGCAGAATATTCAGTATTTATATATATTCCCTTCTCCCCTCGTTATCAGTCTATTTCCATTCCATCCTATTGGTCGCGAGTCACGAAAATTCCATTGCGTCTTAGTATCCAGTTATCTTTCTTCTCTTGCTCTCCCTCCGTCCGGTCCTGACACTTCCAATTTTGCGTTCTCATGGCGTCTTCGCGTGCGCTCTCTCTCTCTCTCTCTCTCTCTCTCTCTCTGTTTCTTGGTGCTTGTGACCCTTTGCGACAGACCAGCGGTTACCAAACGCTCTTCCATCTCGGTCTTTTATGAATCTTCGATGATTTCAGGCTATAGATTAATAACTGTACCATAATTATTCAGAGGATGAAGAACCCTGTTCATAAGGACCAAGGCCGCATGATAAGGTGTTCATTGGAAAGAAGTAACACAAGGTAATGGGAAACACAAAAGGAAGAGATAGCTTATTAAAAACAAAAGTTAAATTAACAAACTAATAAACGATACAAATTTTGATATAAACGCGCCTAGCAGCACAACCAGCTTTGAAGACAATCATTCATTTGAGAGCTTCGCTGCTTTGCTGTCTGCCATCTCTTATAAGGAAATATTTCAGTCTGTAACAAGTTTCCCAGCCTCTTCGAGAAATGCTAACTTTGGTCAGCCAATTTATACCGATACTCTGCTGACAGATGTTTGCCTCGTCCAGCGGACAGCCCTCTTGAACATCAACAATAAATTAATTTATCCAATCAGCTCCCTCTCATGAATTTTCACTCCACGATTCTCTCCTGGTTTCAAAATCATTCACACATTTTCCATAAGTCTTCATTCGTATACTTTTTTTTTTCCCAAACATCCACACAGTCTTGGCTTCCAGATGTCATTCTAGATCTCTTCGACTTCCAAGAAATCATTTCGGAACTTGATCACTTTTCTTTTTACGACACTTTTAGGGGAAGCTCTTGTGGCAATGGATGGAAGGATCGATTTAGTCCCTCACAAAAAGACCTCCAGGTTCATGAGGTGTTACGAGATAGACGGCCCAGGTTCACGATATATATATAGGCTGACAGATAGAGAGACAGACAGCCAGAGAGGGGAAGAGTGTTGATGAAGATTACAGTTTTAAACACATACACGAATATACTTTACACACACACACACACACACATATATATAGATTATATATATATATATATTATATATATATATATATATATATATATATATATATATATATATATATATATGATTACGTATAAATATCATGAAAGAAACGTACATGGTAAAAATTTTAGATAAAACTAGAAAACTAAAAACAGTTCAAAATCCACCATTTTGGCACAATTCCCAAGACGGTGGAGGAGCTACGCAAATTACATGAGTTGCCCAAAGTTATGCACCCCTGAGGTGGGCCACACCAGGTTTTATGTAAGACCTCCTGAGAGTGTGACCCTGAAAATAAAAATAAAAAAAAAAACATTAAAATGAATAGTTGGAGGTTCTTTTACGCTCACGGTTACACAGATGGGTTACTCAGTATAACGAAAATGGGTAAAAAAAGAAAAGAAAAAAAAAAAAAAGTATGAGAAATTGTAAGAAGCAGCGATGTTTTCTAGGATAAAGGATTTTATTCGGAAGTTTAAGTGTGAATGCGGCAGACTCTCTCTCTCTCTCTCTCTCTCTCTCTCTCTCTCTCTCTCTCTCTCTCTCATTACATATATACACGTACCATATTATTTTAGAGCATCGCCTGTTACCTATATTACAAGGTATTCCAATATCCTATCCAAGTCATTTATCAGTCTTCCCTTCATCTCATTCTCTCTTGATTATCGCATCTCCCATTTTTGAATCGAGTTCTCTTTCCCTCACTTCCTCTTCTTCTTCTTCTTCCTCTTCCTCTGTTATCAATGCATCCGTATTCCTTTTATTTATCTTTATTTCGTTATTCCCCTCCAATAATATATCCATGTCATCCCTGGCGTGACAGCTGTGCCATATATCAATATTTAGATTTAAATTCTGTATTTAAGTCGTCTTCTATCCCCAATCATTTGACCCTTATGTTGACTCTATGTACAATATTACTTTTATGATATCTATGTCTTTATTTCGTCTCTTGGTTGGTCCAGGGGTCCACATCAGGCCTCTTAACCCTTTCAGGATCTTGATATATCCCACGGGCTTCCATAGGTAAAGAGCCCGCGCTGGCATAAAGCCAACCAAGAGTACAGTGATTTTGTAATGTTTTTTCTAAGTATATTCACAAGAAATGTAAAGATAAAGATAAATTAAATTAAGGTGAAAAGAAACATTCACCTTCACATATCAAGTAACAGACAGCTCCAAAAACATTTTTGAGACCGTATTACACCCCCCCCTCACCGACCACCCCTTCCACCCCAACCCCCTTTCATTTGAGAGACGGTCATCGGAAAAAACTTTGTTCTTCTTGCAAAGTCAATTCATCCGGACTGTCGATGATAAAATTCGGGTGGGCGATGACCCATCTCCGTGTCCAATGTGTCGAAAAAGTTAGACTTCACTGAAAGGGATTTTATAGAATCTATATATTTTTTTTCTTTTGTATGAAAAGGTCTTTGATTTTGAGGCAATGGATTGAAAGGTAGTTCAAGTGAGTAGTCAAAAGTAAAGTTGGATGGAATAATTGATATTTTTAATCAAATTTAATACTGAAGACAAAAAATTCAAATTTTCTGTGGAATTATATGATTCCGTGAAAAAGATTTTTCTGTTATGATAAGCTGTTAATTTTGAAAAAATAAACTAAGAGGTAGCTGAATAGCATAGCCAGAAGTCAAGTTTGATGGAATAGTTGCTATTATGAATCACATATTTACAAACTAAAATTACATTGAATTAAAATAAAGAGTTGCAAAATATTGTACAAAAACTACCCAAGACAAACAGAGCTGGAATGTTCCACGGCCATCTGCTGACGGCTTTGATGTCATAGTCAATATTGATACCGGATGAAACAACTAATTTTTTATTGAAACGTCCTTTTGACTGAAATGAGGATAATAGCGTCGATTTTTAACGGGCATTTACAAACGTATGACTGCTATTCCTGATTGTGATAGTTTGCTTCTTCATGATTTCATCTCCGTCTTTACGTTGCAAGTATTGTAAATTCATTCACTTTATAGATACATTCACACAAACACATAAGTCCATACATACATACATAATACACGCACACACACACACACACACACACACACAAAACACATATATATATATATATATATATATATATAATATATATATATATATATATATGTGTGTGTGTGTGTGTGTGTGTGTGTGTGTGTGTGTGCGTGTATTATGTATGTATGTATGGCACACACACACACACACATATATATATATATATATATATATATATGTGTGTGTGTGTGTGTGTGTGTGTGTGTGTGTGTGTGTCGTGTGTGTTTGCGTGCCTTCCTGGAAGTGAAGTGTGGCAGTTGAATATTACTTAAAAACGACCACTGAGATGAATTACGTACTTAGTACAAAAGACAAGAATTGAAAGGATATTAAATTTATGTATTTATTTATATAATGATTTATTTATGAAAGAATCGCACTATAAAGTAAAAACGACCTGGAATCTACAAAATCTCTACGAACTCCTAAGAACCTTCAAGTGTCCTCTAGAAAGTAAAATTACTTGGAGGAAACAGAAAAAGAATCAGGCCTCGACGATATTATATAAAACAGCTCCAAGGCGGCACCAGCCATCAACACCGCCCCCCCCCCCCCCCCTCATCCTTAAGCTCCAACTCGAAGGAACTTCTTCCATAGAAAGTGAAAATAAAATTCGTCATTATCTCTCCGTGAGGGGAGTGATTGGGAGTATGGGAGTAGTTGTGGCAGTGGATGGGAGTAAGGAAGTAGTTGGTGGATTGGGTGGGATTAATTGTGTGAGTTGATGGGAGTAGTGTTGGGAGTGAATGGGAGTAGTTGTGGGAGTGGATGGGAGTACTTGTGGGGAGTAGATAGGAGTATGGAAGTAGTTGAGGGATTGGATGGGATTAATTGTGTGAGTTGATGGGAGTAGTGTTGAGAGTAGATGGGAATAGTTCTTGATTGTGTGTCGGAGTAGTTATGAGTAGTTACGTGTATGGGAGTAATTAAGGGGAGTGGATGGGAGTAGTTGTGGGGAGTGGATGGAAATAGAGAAGGATAGTGGATGGGAATAGTGAAGTGGGGTGGGAGGGAGTGAGTAGAGGGGAAAAGATTACACGATTTCATTTTGAAAATGAAAATTAATATATATTTTTAATTCGGTATTTCTTAGACTGTACAAACCAACATTTACGTATATATCATATAATATAGAAGGCGTGTGTATATTTTAGCATAGCAAGAACCATCATGGAAGGTTCTCGAAACTCGTGAAATTATTTTTAAAAAGAATCCAACAATCCATCATTATCACGGGAAAGGATTCCAGGGTAGGACAAAAAATACACGAAACTTAAAACAAGAAAAACTAATTCCCAAAGAAAGGACGTCAATCCTAAGTAATCCCTGAGAATGATAAATTAGCTGTATATCTATAATACTTCTCTATTATTATTTCTATCACCATTGTCTCCAGCCTATCATTAATAACAAACAGTTCTGAAGAAATTCGTCCCTAAAGGAATTTAAATTCATAAAACACAAACACACAAATACACACACAAAATGCAAATACCGCAAAGTATTACGACCTATAGTTGCCACACGTTGTAACAATTCATCTCCATTGGGTTGGACCAGTCCGTAGGCCCACACCAGATTTCCTATTACTCTTCAGCCTAATCTCAGGGCGAGATTGAGACAAAGTCAGCTTCACCTACCAAAGCGAGAACCGAGTGGAAGTGCAGCCGTTGGCGTCAGGTCTCGTGAAGTAGGAGCGAGAAATTCGAGAGGACTGAATCAAGGTGTTATATGGATATACGGGATCCGGGTGGAGACACTTTGCCCAATAAAATCCACAGAAACACAGTTGTAGTTTCTTGTGTTAAAAGTTTATGGCGGCTTCTACTATTGTGACTGGGTTTACGGTTGTGTTGTTGTAAAGCTGTCATGGGGAATGTGGTGGGGCTCAGCCTTCCTTCATTAAGGAAGAAAGAGGAAGTTGGTTAGAGTTTGTATAAACAACAAGAATAAAAACAAGTGAAAAATGCTATCGAGTTTTCTGTACAGCGTATAATGCTGTATGAAACTCTCAGCCATGCCCCATAAAACTCTCAGTCACCCGTGGTGGCCTGCGTTGCGTTGTCAAACGCACGATCATGACTATATTTAATCTTGAATAAAATAAAAGCAACTGAGGCTAGAGGGCTGCAATTTGGTATGTTTGATGACTGGAGGGTGGAAGATCAACAGACAAGTAGCCACCTCAGTAGTTGTCTTTTACAGAAAGTTACAAAAGAAGCAAAAAAGGGAGAACTGTATTTTTGAGCATGATGACCCAGAATCCACAATAAAAAAAAACATGCGAATAAGTTTAATCCCAAAAGGATTATTAACAACCAGATTAGCGAAATAACACCGTGAGCAGAGGACAAGACATTTCATGAATCGTGAAACTGACAAAATACTGAGAAGATTCTCATACGTGAATAACCTCAAGTCAAACTTCATGTTTTTAAATGTACGTACTTAATGGCAACTAGATAAAGAGGAGTGATATAAATATGAGTGTTTCTGCAAAGTCAGTATTTTAATTCTGTCTTTAATTGTGCTCACTAATTAGCTCAGCTGTTACGACTCAATAGTTCCCCGCTTAATTAAAGGTTCTGGGAATATTTGCAAATTCGGACAGGTATGGGAGTCAAATTTAAATATATATATATATATATATATATATATATATATATATATATATATATATATATATATATATATATATATAGTATATATAATATTATAATATATATATATATATATATCGTGTGTATGTGCGCTTGTACGTAAGAGTGTTTCCAGCTGTGTTTATGTCAAACAAGAGCCTTCAGTATATATATATATATATATATATATATATATATATATATATAATATATATATATATATATATATATATAATCATGCTCTGAAGGTTTGCCACGGAGTGTCAGCTATTCGGCAACCTTGTCAAGTTTTATGGGGAATATTCCTTTTAAATACCTTTCTCTCTCTCTCTCTCTCTCTCTCTCTCTCTCTCTCTCTCATAGCTTTAAATATTAGGCCATTCCGGGGCGACAGGTGGAGGAAATAAGGAAACTGACTCCATGACTCCCTCACCAAGTTATATTGGAGGGAAATAAAGCCTTCATCACCCTCCCTCCTACAAAAAGTAAACACCATCACATTGCTTAGTTAAGGAACCCGGATGTGGGATCGTGAAATGTCGTCTTTCCCTGGACGACTGTAATGGAATTTTATTTTGCCTTTTGTTATATTTCAGCAACATTTTCGTTACACCAGAACGTAAATAGATGTGCATATGAATTTATATTTGTACGTATATTAACATAAATATGATCAAGAACAAGATATTATTTATAAAGGTGGTAAAAACATTAAATTTGAAGGTGAACCAGTTTAAAATATTGATGTAAAAAAATGCTATGGTGACGATGCCAGGTAATTGAATATAAATAATGCAAAATTAACATTGATAAATACTGGGCTTTTCTCAACAATGACATATTTATGATATGTAATGATCGTCATAATAAGTGAAAGAAACTTGGGAATATTGAAAGAAACAATGCCACAGTGACAATGATGAAATAGAAGTATTGTAAAACTGACATTAATAATTATAATCATAACAAGTGAAAGGGAACAAATAAAATGAAATGACAAACAGCAAATCAAATCAAACAAAGATTAGAGACGCTCTTGATGATCTTTGATAGCTCAGAGGGAATATAGAATGCCTGGAGAAGTTTTATGGGTTGTGGACCCCTTGGCATATAACAACACAACATTTTATCTTAAACAATAATCATGAATCAAGAATGCTCAGTTGCATATTTTATGAACCAAACAAATCAGGTTTATATAACCTATCTAGAAATATGTTGAATTTTAATAAAACTTGCCCAGAACAGATCTGCTTTTACTTCAGTGTAATAGGTTACGAGAACAGGAGAGAAGAGGATATAATAGAATATAGTACTTAGGCCAAACGCCAAGCGCTGGAACCTATGAGGTCTTCAGCATTGAAACAGAAATTGACAGTAAAAAGGTTTGAAAGGCGTAATATGAGGAAAACCTCGCAGTTGCACTATAAATAATTGTTAGGAGAGGGTTGATAAAAGTAAGATGGAAGAAAGAGAATGTGAAAAGAAGTGCAGTAAAAGGAATGAAATAGGTTGCAAATAGGGGCTGAAGGAATGCTGCAAAAAGTCTTAAGTAATGCCTGTAGGAGGGGGAGGAGGAAAAGGAAGAAGCGGAAATGGAATAAGAAGGGGAGCAAATGCTTTCCACGATGACTTTTTCCTCCATTCATTAGTTTGAACGTTGGGACCTTTCAGGCTAATTACACTGGGGGTGGAATTTCTGTGGTTCGACTGATAAAGAGTTTCTTCGAAGCTCTCTCTCTCTCTCTCTCTCTCTCTCTTAATTTATCTCCCAAGACAGATAAAGTTTCGAAGCTAGGGTCAACATCTTAGCTTTCCCTCTTTGTCATAGAGAGAGAGAGAGAGAGGAAGAGAGAGAGAGAGAGACTTTTCTTCGAAGCTATAGTCAACATCTTGGCTCTCTCTCTCTCTCTGATAGACAGTCATACAGTGTGTATATCATCAATCATCTCACTCACTTTTCATTTATATCCCATTTTCTCTTCACCTCCTCCTTCCTTCCTCCCTTGTTAAATTACCCTCAGTTCTCATTAATTCCTTCTCCTCTTCAGTCACAATTTCCTGTCCTTGTCCCCCCACTGACAGAAGGAACTGAATTCCCTCTAATCCAATTCCAGCGTCTTCAGGTGAAAGGAATGAGGCCTCGTTCTTTCCCACAAAAGGTGACACTCGTCTGACAACTGTTTTTATGAACCAATTAAGCAATTTAATATTCATTTCCCCGTCTCCCAGAAGAGGCCAAAATGGAATAGTTGATTTTCTCCTCTTTTATTCAGTTCGAGGAAAGGAGGGAGGAAGGGAGGAGCTTTTTGAGGGTGACAGAAATATTATTGTCTGGAGAAACGTCTGTTTCCCCTTTGCACAAACAAGTCTGTCCGTCTGTTTTAGGAACTGCGTCTTGAGTGACTTAGTGGATAGATTAAACGAGTTTTCAGGGGTAAATAAAGAATAAACAAGATTTTGGGCGTTGATTATGAAGGACAAACGAGATTTTGTGGATTAACTAAAATGCAAATGCATTTGGGACGCTTATTAACAAAGAATAAATTATATTTGGGGGATTCTAAGGAGATATTAACGAGGGTTTGGTTGTTAATAAAGAATAAACGAATAAATGAATAATTGCAAAGAATGGAAGAGAGAGAGAGAGAGAGAGAGAGGAGAGAGAGAGAGAGAGAAGAGAGAGAGAGAGAGAGAGAGAGACTTGGGACCTTGACAACAAAGAACTCATTATATTTTGGTGATAAGAAAATATAAACGAGAAAGTACATAATAGATTTTGTGGTCAATGACAAAGGACAAACGAGACTCTTGGAATTAACTTGAGAGGAAAAACATATCAGGGTTTATCAACAAAGATTAGATTCTATTTTGGGGATAAGAAAATATAAACGAGATTTCTGGGTAAAGAGAAAGAGTGTACCTACTATGTACAGGATTCTGGGGTTAATGACAAAGGATTCAAGAGTGTCGGGAAGGTTAACGAAAGAGAATATAGGTTTCGGGGCTTATCAACAAAGAACAAATTATATTTTGGCGACAGAAAAATACAAGAGAGACTTTTGAGTCAAAAAGAAAAACTGCCAAAATTTTGTTGGCTAATGAAAAATGAGAATTTCATGGATAAGTATAAACAAGATTTAGGCGTTAAATGACAAAGAAAGAATGAGAGAAATATTAAGCAAGATTTATGGGGTTAACAACTAAGAAGAAGCGAGATTTGGTAGGCTTACGACAAAGAATCTGCTAAGAACAAACGAGACAGAATTCACTACAAGATGGCTGCAGACAGCGAACCAGCAACAGCAAATTCATGGTTTGTAAAGGACCATTTAAATTAAACATAGTCGTATTTTATTTATATAGTCAGATAATAAACAGGAAATACCGTTTGATGTTGAATTCACGATAAAATGTTACTTTAAACCGTCATCTCATTTTGGACTTGAATATATAATGTTCCTGTGTTTTCAATTATGCTTTGAACTTTTCTGACGTTGGTTTATTTAGTTGTAAAGTTTTATATATTACCATCACCACAACCATAAGCACCGTGTTCAGTAAAACATAAAGAAAAGACGGTAAATATCTCGCAACGGTAATTTTGCGATAGATCTGAACACGAGTTTCTTGCTGATCATGTGAAGGAGACTTTCGATAGCAATTTAACTTTTATATTATAATAAATAATATTTTAAACTAAAATAATACTAAATTTATTATACACAGTGGCTCACATGACCCCTAAGACCAATCGGCTACCCCATATACACAAAAACACTTGTGTAGTATATTGATATTAAATTAACTTTCATATTTAAGTGGTTTCGTTCCAAGTGTCGAATCTGAGGCTCTGAGCAAAGGAGCCGTTGACAGAACAGCGTCAGAAACTCGGAGAGGTTGAATAGCGGTTTTTTTCAGTCCTTAAATGGGAACTGCCTGTTTGCTGAGGCCTAAGGTACGTTATTTCCATTAGAATAAGGTACGCCATTTTTAGGTGCGGTACGGTATGTTAATGTAAGTACGCCATTTTTAGCTACGGCACGGTATGTTACTATACGGTACGCCATTCTTAGCTACGGTACGGTATGTTAATGCACGTATGCCATTTTTAGCTACGGTACGATATGTTAATGCACGGTACGCCCTTTTTAGCTACAGTACGATGGTTGTTAGCGTACGGTACGGTATTTATTAGTATAATTTATGCATTTTTTTCAGGTACGGTACGATATTTTTAAGGTGTTGTACGGCATTTCCACTTGTGTACGGTACATTTTTCGGATACGGTATGGTACAGTATTTCTGTTAGTATACGGTGCAACATTTTTCAGTAAGGTTGAGAATAAATAGACCGTACCGTACTTTCAACCATTGTTTCCAGTTGCTATCCAACAAAAATTTATTTTATCTTATTCGATCATTTGTTTATATTACTATATTATTATATTTTCTTAAGATATCTGTCATTTACGTCTCTGGCTGATAATAGCGTTCCTCTATCGACAGTTCTATTGTAACTGTATTTATAAATGGGGAGAGTTACAGTAACCATGATATTGGAGTAGGCCTCTATTAGCAAGAGATTTTTCATATTTTTAACCCATATACGTATATATATATAGTATATATATATATATATATATATATATATATATATATATATATATATATATATATAATGACAAGTATCAATGTAGATTCAGTTATAAAGATGCGTAAGGTTACGATGAAACAGATCATGTATTCATCCTCTTATAACATTTGATTATATTCATAATTTCAAGTCGTATTCAGCAATTCCTCATTGATTTATTTTACTAACGAGGTTCCCAGTTTAAGAATAGAAAACCTTGCGTGGTGTTATTCATATCCATTGTCGACCTTTGCTGCAATATTCTGCTTTTCATGGAGCACACGTTCATTAAGAGTGAGTCACTTTTTGAGAGAGATATTTAATGACGTTGAAGAAATCTCTCTCTCTCTCTCTATCTCTCTCTCCATCTCTCTCTCTTCGTCTCTCTCTCTCTCTCGCTCTCTCGTCCAATATCTGCTTTAATCTTTGAACAAAATGATTTCCGTAATTATTTACCCTTCCGGACAACAGAGATTCATAATGAACCATATTTAGTAATTAATTTTCGTTCTGCATCGCATACGGAGAAGTTGTGTTTTCGACTGCTGACCTCATGATAATAACAATTAATATAATCCATTAACAACTTCCAGTTAAATAGATCTGTCTTACGCACGACTTTAGAGAGTCTCTCTCCAAATCTCTCATTAACACATTGAGAACAATGCAGTCTCTCTGGAGCTCTTTTTATAGATGGTATATAATGTATTTGGACGGGAAAATGATTGTTCATTTCTATGTGCAATGCAATAGGCTACCCATCATACAATAATAATAATAATAATAATAATAATAATAATAATAATAATAATAATAATAATAACATTTAGTAGTTAATAGCCTACCTGTAATATGCAATAGATGGTTCCTAATTATGATAAAACAAAAAAGACTTTGACAAAACTCTACGGGACTGGTGTGACAATTTTCCGGATATGCAAATTTCGTACAGGCCATCAATGATAATATATAATTACATAATAGAATGTGAATAATAATGATGTGTTCAGGATACTGTTTATATACAATGCTATTAAAGATGATGACTAGAAACCTGGCCATTATGTATCACAGTTACCGGAGACTATCTTCATCTTATTATGTTAAAGAATAAATTCAATTAAAATAATCACAAATCAGAGAGAAAGAGAGTCTTCAGCCCCATGAAATCACTCTCTCAAAAAGCGACTCCACTCTTAATGAACGATTGCATCATGCAAAGCAGCAGATTGCATTGCATGAGAGGTCAACTTTGGATAAGAATAACTCCAGGGAAGGTTTTGATTTAGCGGGAACTTCGTCACGAATAAAACAAACAAGGAATTGCTGAATAAGACTTAAGATTACGAGTAGGAAGTCAAAAGGTACAACTTCCCTCAGGGAGTTGGAAGTCAGAAAGCACAACTTCCTGAATCAGAAAGTACCATAAAAACCGGCCCAAAAAGAGTGGAGGAGAAACGATATATTGAAACTTTTAATGGATTGGCTTCAGAAATGAACGTATACCGAACATTTAAATAGGAAAAACCATTGTGTGTCCCGTTATATTACTAGACAAACCAGTAAACTAACTGGCTAAGTGTTCTGACAAATTGGAATATTCCTATTTAAATCGAAACTGATTCCATTAGAATATCTGGGAGAATTTGAGAAACAGATCGTCTACAAGTTGATGCCTACTCGCCCACTTCAAAGAAAGTCTCAATTTTCTAAACACTCCCTCGTTCCAACCGTTAAAATTCAATATCCCTGTGTAACGGACGTGAAAGATCCCGCTCTCGTTGTAACTAACTGTAAAAGGGCTGAAATAACATTCCTGGGAAGCATCCTCTCTGCTTCTGATCTTTCTAATTCTTTTCCACCTTCCCTCCTGAAAGCCTGACGCAATTTCCCTCATCTAGAAGTTCTTTTTATGTTTTAATTTCAGTTTATTCCCAGGGTTTCCCCGCACGTGTGTATCTTCCATTAAAGCGAAAGGATGTTCCCAATTTAGGTGCCGCTTGTTAAGGAGAAATCATTTCCCCCCCTTTACCCCCCCTAAGTTTTTTTGTCCTCTTTGTTTTGGGTTCTAACTGCTTTTGGTGCAACTCACAATGAAGCTGTTTTCTGACGCTGTCTTGGGAGTTTCATTCACTTGTTGTTGATTAGAGGTCAGCTGATATAGTCTTAGGCTACGTTTGAATTGGTAATATTCAAGTGTGATATCTAACTATCTAACCATTATATATCTATATATATTATATATATATATATATATATATATATATATATATATATATATATATATATATATTATATATATACCTAAAGTAACAAAGTAAACTGTACGTCTCTCGTTGTTTTGAAAAACTGTTGACAACCAATTTAGTACTGACCGATTGAGTTCTCCATTACCTTCTTGTTACCGGTTGCTACAAATATTGGGGAGGAACCCTAAGTTACAATGGCATTGGATCCACAAAGATAAACGGATATAGGCAACGTATTTCTGACGCTGCACTGGCTGTTATCCATAGAGATGTTTCTGGAATAGTTGAGGCCAAAGTCCATAAGTGTCTTGACGCTTACAGCGATTGTCATATATCTATATGTTCCCTGTAACGATTAAAATAACTGCTTGGGTAGAGACTCGATCCGAAATGAAAATAACAATACAATATTGGGTATATAAAACAAGGATTTTATGAAGATTATGGCCTGCTGTCGATCAGACGTCGAGTGGGGAGATTATCGTGCCTGCAGGAAGCAGTTACTTTCACTCTAGTTCCAAATTATTGGTTTTTCCTCTTTTATAAATTCAATTGCATATTGCACTTAAGGTTAGTCTCTCGCTCTCTCCCGCCCCCCCCCCTCTTCTCTCTCTCTCTCTCTCTCTCTCTCTCTCTCTCTCTCTCTCTCTCTCATATTTAGGAAAAACGGCTGAGAAAATCGGTGTGAAATGGAATCCACTCGACTGACTTGACACGAAATTGACTCAATAACTTTGCTGAAGCCCCGAGGCGACACCACCCACCAACAACATTACGACCTCAGCTCCCGAGAGAGAGACAGAGAGAGAGAGAGCATAAGTTCAGCCTTGACGTTTATAGAACCACGAAGTGTCATGTTGTCACACCCAGAAATTTTGTCATGACACGTTAAAGTGTCATCTTTGCAGACCACGAAGTATTGCGCTGTTACACTATGATGGCCCATTTTGAGAGAGAATTTCACTAACCGAAGGCTCCTTCATCCCCCAAGTAAACAAATTACCCACCGACAAAAAATCTCCCTGGAGGAAGAAAGCCTCGATGGCCTTTGTCATTCCTCATCAGCGTCCAGCTCCGAGGTGCAGAGAGAGAGAGAGGTAGAGAGAGAGAATGTTATCCATTAATTTCATTTGGGACACGCAACTGCAGCTACAAAGGACGAAGAGACGATTTTTCTTCTATCAAAGTTTAGAGAAGCAGAAGGAGAGTCTGAGGTGCCATCTCGTTTTGACTGCAATTTTTTATTTGCATGTTGTATCTGTCATTTCACTGAATGACGCACGGTTTCAATTGACTTTTATCTTAAAACCGCTTTATAGTTTTTTATTTTACTGTTAGTTTAACGAATGTTACATCACAAAACTAAATTTCTTATTATAATTATTTGCTTATTTTAGCATCATTTTAATATTGTACAAATTAATATTATTGACAGCCCAGATGATGGTAAAGGATTGCAGAAACGTCCGTGGAAATAAAAAGAAGAAATGATTTCCGGTCATCTACCTGTCCTGTTTATAAACGTCTATAGAATTTCCTCTCTAGGAATTGTGGGAATGGGAACCAGTTTTTAGGAATACAGGACCCTCTACCTTTGCTGCTTATTATTCAGCACCAGAATCAAACGTCTGTGAAACTCCTCTGAAATTCACAAGGAATTGTGGGAATGGGAATCAGTTTTTGGGAATATAGATGAAATGAGACACTTGAGGGAAGATGAATGATTCCACAGAGAGAAGGAACACCGCTGTCAATAGTGAGAAGGGAAAGAATTTTCATTTATTAAGCAAGAATTCGGGACTGAAAACGCCTTTTTTTTTTTTTTTTTTTTTTTTTTTTTTTCACAATGAAGTACTGACTGAAAAAAAATTAACATTATCTGAAGGCTAAGATCTCAGGTCTGCCGTCCACCAGAGATCTCAGCTTTAATGATATTGCAATAATTGAATTTACTAGATGGTTAATTTGTCGCTATTTATATTCATCTCTCATTTCTTGCACAAGTTTTAGTTTAATTTATCGGAAATTTAAAAAGTTAATCTTTACGTAAAGTGCAAAAATAACGCAAATACTGAAAATACGTAATTACATTTTAATTGCAAAGAAGCGAGGATAAGCATAATTTTCGTGGCTGGCTGAAATTTTACCGTGTTCAGGCTTTTGTTTCGCGTTGGTGGTCTGAATAAAACAAATATTCTGTTTTTGGCTTCATTCTGGCATTAGCTGGCAGAGGAGGGATTGTGTTGCCTACTGACATGATTATTTTGTAGTAGTCAGCTGTGGAAAAATTATATATTTTCTGGCTTGTAGGCTATATTTTATGTATGTAAACAAAAGTTAAGTATACCTTAGTTTAACCAGACCACTGGGCTGATTAACAGCTCTCCCAGGGCTGGCCCGAAGGATTAGATATTTTTACGTGGCTAGGAACCAATTGGTCACCTAGCAACGGGACTTACAGCTTATTGTGGTATCCGAACCACACTATATCGAGAAATGAATTTCTATCACCAGAAATATATTTTTCTGACTCCGCGTTGGCAAAGCCAGGAATCGAAGTGCGGACCACCGGATTGGTAGCCGAGCGCGAAAACCTCTCGTCCAGCGAGGAACTGTAAGTATATATACAGATGTGTGATATATATATACATATATATATATAATATATATATATTATATATATATATATATATATATATATATTATATAGATATTATCAGGTAAAAAATAAGAGACAGGGTGTAGGTCCTGACCGGTTTCGGCTTTATTTTCAAGCCATTGACAAAGGACTGATACATAGTATTAGAATTCACGAGTATATATACTACAAAGACAGTACTGACGAGCATACACGCAACCGTTTGAGACTGCAGATCCACCCACAGGCAGGTGTCAAGGTAGGAGTGGCTTTCAAAAATCATTAGGCTAAAATTTACAATAAATTCTCAAGGGATACTACCGCTTAGGGTACAAGTCCACACCTGACAGGTGTCAGGGAGGCGGGGTGGACATCTCATTACCACTACTGCCCCCTTTAGTGTGTTTACAAATATAATAATCCTATTTTTCATATATCTCTACAGCCTACCTTAAAATTTAAACAGTTTACAAATTTCTTTTGATATTAAAGGATCAAGTTTATACATTCCTTGACTGATGTTCATATTATTGTTGTAACTTTCTTTTATAAAACTAGATTCAATGATATTCCTTTCCAATACATTATTAGAACACACCAGCTTTTTTGCCCCTTCCCAGTTAATAGCATGATTGTTCTCACTAACATGTACAAATATACTATCTCCCTGTGCATATCTCACACATTGTTTATGTTGTTCTATTCTTTTTTTCCATGCTTTCCTCCCGTTTGACCAATGTAAAAGTTGTCACAAGACTTACCGGGATTTTATATACACATCCTTTAATATCAAAATAAATTTGTAACTGTTTAAATTTTAAGATAGGCTGTAGAGATATATGAAAAATAGGATTTATCATATTTGTCTAAACAAATATATAGATATATATGAGATATATATATAGATATAAGATATATAGTACTATATATATATATAGATATATCTATATATATCTATATATAGTAGATATATATATATATACTATATATATATATATATAGATATATATATATATATATATATCCTATATATATATATATATATCTAGATATATATATATATATATATATATATTTATATATGATATTATATATCTAATATATATATATATATATATTATATATATATGTATAATCTCTAATATATATATCTATATTCGTATTATCTATATAGTATATATAGATATAATATAATATATATATAGATATATATATATATATATATATATATATATATATCTATATATATATATGATATATATAAGATATATATATATATATAAGAGATATATATATATATATATATATATAGTATATATATATAATATATCCTATAGATTATATATATATATATATAGGATATATATACATGTGTATAGATATATATATCTATATATATATATATATATATAGATATATATATATATATATTGCAATTGCCACATTGTAAAGTTACTGTAAAAATACTTCTAAAACACTATAGTTCCCAGAAAGGTTGGTAGAAATCGGCCCTTTATTATTGCAGGGCATAAAAGTTAAATAAATGAACATACTTTACTAATAAAATTGCTAGTGCCAAACCGATGTATTACATAAATGTTTTTCTGACGGAAAAAGCAAATCTCCAAATGGATTTCCTCGCTATCAATGATCAAGTTCTCCATTTGAGAGAGATATGAAGTATTGGCACTTTCGTCTCCCTCTCGTGATCACTGGACAGGATAATGGGTAATTAGATCCATTACCAGTTTAATGGATTTTATTATTATTATATTACTATAATTATTAATAGACGATGAGCCTTATTCATAGGGCAGAAGCTCACTACAGGGTCACCGACTTGATAATTCAAGAAACTTCCGCAGAATATTAAGGTGTTCATTAGGAAGAAGTAACAGAAGGTAATAGGAAACACAAAGAAAAGAGATCTCACTTATCAAAAAATAAAAGAATTATGAAAGTAATAAATAGACAAAAATGTAAGCCAATTATTAAACTGTAAGGAGATAAGTACGAGGGTAGGGCTGCAATGCATCTTCGCTTAGACTTCTGAAGCAGTTCCAATTGCATGACTTCATCAGTAGGGAGGCTGTTCCCAACGGTGAGAGAAGGAACAAAGGACCTCTGGAACCCTGAAGAAGTTCGACACCGAGGGAGACCAAACATTGGTGCTTCTGCTGTTACTCGTGACCATCTTTTTCTTTCCATTAAAAAAAAAAAAAACATTTCATCTCTGCATGTTATCAGCTACAGTATTCAAGAGAGAGTTAAATTCAGCGATGACGGGAATAAATAATATATTCTGTATTTCATATATTAGTCATGAATATTCATGAAGTTCAGCCAACAAAACTAATCCCAATATATGGAGAATAATATTTCATTAGCATTCATTTCCGGGTAAGAGTAGAATTAGATATAATCTACATATCATTAGTTTGCATGTCATTAAACTGATAAACGTCGAACTACAGGTTGATAATAGTTCAGTCTGCTGGCAATTCCAATGATAAATCTAATATAACGTCATGAATTCCCGAATGGTAATCCATCAGTAATATCTAAAACGTTTTCGTGGGGAATATCACACTTGCTGGCTGGCTAATATTCAAATGTCTCTGGAACTGAACACTGTAGAATAATTACTCTAAATTCATACAGATTGGCAGTCATCGTTTACCGTGGAAGTCCTCAGCTCTCGACAGCTGTGCTGAGAGTTTGTGATACAGATAGGATATTAAGGTTATATTACTGAATGACTTGAAATGCTAAATGACAATACCTCCAGGCGAAGCAAGAAATCGAGTTCCATTCAAGATACGATACATGGAAACAAAACGAACACCCTGCAAAGAAAAAAAAAAGAATAAAGGTAATTTCGTAGTTGAATATCTGTTAGAAGAATCAATTCAGTGATAAGGCAATAACAATGATTAAATGTAAAATGAAAATAAAGGAAGACCTGAGTAAATCAAGAAATTCAGCCCTACTGAAGAAAAAAATAATTTTGTTGTTAAATCTGTCAGAGGAACCAAATCAGAAATGAGGCAATGAAAATGATAAACTGCACCATAAAAATAAAGGCAAATCTTTATGTAAATCATGAAATTCAGTTCCATTCAAGAGACGACACAACACTAAATTCGTGTAAACGGAAAATAAAAACTAAAAAAAATCACCACCATCAGATCTTGAAGCAGCCTCATCGATCCGTGTAATCAGCGAGTGATTCTGTCTAGACCTTTTAACCAGTGTCTGAAGCCGCTTAAATAATGCAATTTGCAATTCCAACGAAGTCCTTTTGGGAGGGACGCTTTTCCATGGCTTTTGGGGAAATGTTGACTGGTTTCTCGAGTCATTTTTTATGGAGAGGAATAATTTCATCCGAAAAGTCAGTCAGTCATAATGAGGCTGCTGTTGGAGAATTGCCTTCTTAAGTATTTCATCCTTTGGTCGTTTAAGTAAGAGTTGGAGGCTGTCACTTAACTCTTTCATATCCGCTTAGTTTTGAGTACTGTGTTCCCAGATATCCAAGGTGTCTGGGAGCGCTCGACAGTGCGAAAAAATTATCATTTTGAAAATTCCACAAAAATATAAATTTTATGCCAACAACGTTCATTTTGCTGTCCTTTTTTTCTAAATGTTAGTATTTTATGGTGGAATAGTCAGAATAAGAGTCCCAGCCCCCTAAATACGAAAAAATGTGAGTTATTTAACAAAAAAACAAAAAAATCTTTACTTTTTTTTATATTTTCGTTCCTAACCCAAAAACTATGAAAGTCAGGCGAATGAATTATTTTTTTATGAGAAAGCCAAGAAAATTCCCTAAATATCGACATATAAATAAATGGTAAACGAATAAGTCTAGCCGGTGAAAAAATCGATAGAAAAGAGGACAAGAAACATAGCGCTCCGCCCGGCGCTTAGTGAGAATTATCGGTATTTTTTTTTTTTTTTTTTTGAAGAGCCCTATCTCGGTTATTTTTCATTGAAATTCCTTTGTAAATATACGAAAATGTAGAGGAAACGTTGAAGAATAAAGGGAATGTCAAGAAAAATGGCTTTGGATAAGGCAACAGTTTCATTTTGACGTTATAAATTGATCGAAACTAAAAATTTTTTTACCGTTGTCAACATTTATTGCTAGAATAAAAATTTTTTGAAGAGCCCTACCTCGGTTATTTTTCATAGAAATTACTTTGTAAATATACGAAATTGTAGAGGAAAAGTTGAAGAATAAAGGGAGAGTTAAGAAAAATAGCTTTGGGGTCATTGAGAGGGAAGTGTAGGTGCGATCAGCTGATTTCATTGTGAGAATTTTACTACGCCAGGGATTTGAGCATGCGCAGTACAGAAACTACTTTCCTGGCAAATTGATACCCGAGATACACGGTCCAAGGTATGATCTAGCCTATGGAAATCGCTACTTGTCCGAAAATAAAAAAAAAAATGGCCCTACCACACGTACGAAAAATTTCGGTAAATTTTACGTACCGCTACGTCAGTTGGATAGATAGGGGATAGAGTATTTTTACGTACTATTACGTCAGTTGGACATGAAAGGGTTAAGAATTAATTTACTTAACTATCTAATTCTTTGGTCATTTAAGTAAGAGTTGGAGGCTGTCACTTAAGAATTAATTTACTTAACTATCTAATTCTTTGGTCATTTAAGTAAGAGTTGGAGGCTGTCACTTAAGAATTAATTTACTTAACTATCTAATTCTTTGGTCATTTAAGTAGATTTGAAGGCTGCTAATTAAGTAACTATTTCCTTAACTGCCCAATTCGTTGGTGATTTAACTGAAATTATAATAACAAAACCTATATTTGTAGTAAATGCTCTATGACAATATCAGGGAGTTTATAATCTTTTTAATATGATTATATAAAAAAATTACAGTAATAATGATCTACGTGAATGATAAAGGTTTTATTCATATCAATAAGATTAATTTTAATTACATTCCAGATTATTTGTCAAATGCCTCCTGTCCTCTTACCTTGATAAATAACAGGTATTCTCTCTCTCTCTCTCTCTCTCTCTCTCTCTCTCTCTCTCTCTCTCTCTCTCTCTCTCTCTTACTTTCCAGTAGATTATTTATCTGATGCTTTTCCTATGCCCTAATATCAAACAGGCTTTCCATCTCTCTCTCTCTCTCTCTCTCACTCTTTCTCTCTCTCTCTCTCGCTCTCTTTCTCTCTGATAGCCGGGAGAAAATCACCAATAGCGGGCCAGTAATTAACCCCAAAATCCAGCGGACCAACTTTGCTTGAATATTCACCTCTCTTTCCAATTTCCGAGGAGCGAGAAATTGTAACGATAAAATTAGCGGGAACTTTATTTGGAGTTTTAGGAGATTAAGAAATTCTGAAGATAAAATTAGAGGGAATTTCATTCCGCCTTTCCGGAGAGCAAGTAATTGTAAACGATAAAATTAGCGGGAACTTATTTTCGCGTTCCTGGGGAGCGAATAATCTTAACAAGAAGCAGTTTAACACATTGGAAAGTTCTTAAAATAATAGAACTGTGATAAATAAGGTTTTTTTCTGATGTACCTTCATTGTATTTTGTGAGTTTTATTGGTTGAAACAGCGACGAATATTGAAAATTTCATACTGAATTATTGACTAAAATGTAGAGGAAATAAAAACATGACGTTCTGAAACGCCAAAAATAACATTTGCATCTCGAAATGAAGCCAAAAAATGAAAACAGTGAAAAATAAAATATGC
>NC_061095.1:53041039-53061039 GCF_015104395.2 Macrobrachium nipponense | reverse complement strand
TTGCTGAGGGCACTGTTTAGTTCTTCTATAGTGAAGGGTGTGTCTGTGTCATCAGGTGTGTTGCAGGCAGTATTGATTTCCCTCCACCTTGCCGGGGAAATTTCATTTATTTTTTCCCGTGTTGTTTGGGGAAGGTTGTGGGATTTTGTCCTTTCTGCGAAGTTTCTGGCTATATTGTCAGCTTCTTCTTGTGGGTTGGGATGGCTGCTTTGCGCTGTTCTTCCTTTCCCTGCAATTTTTGCAAGGAATCTCCAGATCTGGGCTACTGGAGTTTGTCTGCTGATGTTTGCACACCAATCATACCATGCCTGTTGTTTGATTTCTTTTGTCTCTTCAGTTTGCGTGTGCATCTCATCAGATGGTTCCCGACTGAAGAGTTTCCTGACTCTGTTGACTCTGGCATTGATTCTTTGACCCTTTCACAGTAGTACCATGCATCTTTGTGATCGATCTTGGATCGTTTGATCTTTGGCATGGACATGTTTGCTGCCTCTCTGAGTTTACTGATGAACTCTTCATAGAAGAGTTCTATGTCGTTTGCAGGGTTTTCAAGGTAGTCCCTTGCCCATCTCGTCATTATGGCTTCGAATGTAGCCCAGTTTGCAAACTTGGGGTTCCATCTCTCAGGTGGCGTGGTATGGGGGCAGCTTTTTGAGCCGTAAGCCAATGTCAATGGCTATGTGGTCGCTTGTGAGGGGTCTCGTGCAGCTTCCATGTTGCTTGCTCCTTTAGGGCAGAGTTTGTGAAGGTAAGATCTGTCTTCCTCCTTTTAGGTGAGTTGGCTCTCCACTGTTTAATAGGCACATCTGGGAATTCACGTGATAACTGGTTGATAGTCTCCCAGTTGTGTTTGTTTGTTGTGTAGAGTTCAGGCTGGGTGATGTGCGTGAAGTCTCCCCCAATTATGTGTTTCCTGTGTCGCTGCACTGAAGAGTGCTTCCCCTTCAAATGTGTTTGTCCCGAGCCCTGTATATGTTGTGTATTGTCAGTGTCGTGTTTGCAAGTGTGAGTTTTACGCTGAGTGATTCTACATCATCTCCGCAAGGGATGTTGTTCTACCTTCTTTGAGGGGATTGTGTTTTTAACCAGGGTGATTAGTCCTAAAAATTTTAGTGTCTGTGTGGTGTTTTGTACACTTTGTACCCTTTAAATGAGAATTTGGCGTTTTCCCTTACAGTGTTTCTTGTAACATTATAATGTCATAGTTATTTGTTTGTGTGTGCTTGCAGGAATGCGTATATTTATTGTTTGCACTTAGTATGTTCCACTGGAGGATTTTTTATAGTGTCTGTGTCTCTGCAGTCATTTGTGTGTTGTTGTTTCCTAACTCGTCATTTGCACTTGATGTGCCTTGACTACCAACTCTGAGGTTGGCCCTGGCACTGGAGATGTACCTGGTACTGTTACTTGGGATGAAACTGACACCGGGTGTATTTGTAGTGCCATTTGCACTGTTGTTATTTATTAGTGTAGGCATGGTGATGCAAAGAGTCCTCTGGACGTTCTTATGCACTTGTCCACGACTTCTTTAGCTATTTCCTCTGAGAAGTTTGATCCTGTTAGTTCTGCAAACTTGAATAACATTTGCACCAGTAGATTTGTGAGGCCTTGAGTCTGTGCATGTATTTGTCTTGTTTTAGTTCTGGGCGAACTTCAAACCTGTTGATTGTGGGGTAGGAGGAGGAGGGAGACTGGGTTATATGGCTTTGGGGAGCAGGAACAGTGGAGCTAGTTTTAGGATTTGGAGTGAGGAGGATAGAACGGGTTTCGGGAACAGGAGAGGTTAAGATGTATGTGTTTGTCGGCTTGGCCGATTCTGAGAAACTGATTTTTCTTCTAGTGTTTGTTATTTGTTTCGTTGGCGTGTGTTGGTCTGGGTGTGGTTTGGGGAGTGTTTTGTGTTCCTTTTTCTGAGGTTGAGGCTGATTTTGAGTTCTGTTGGGTCTAGGCCCTCCAGCTGCAGCAGCATAGGACTGTGTCTTATGCTGGGGGTGTGTCTGTGTGTTTTTGGGGGCTTGTTGCGACCCCCTAACTGCAGCAGCAAAGGATCTTGATCCCTGCTGGGTAGTGGGAGCTGCTGTTGTCTGTTGTGACCTGGTGTTCTGTGTGTGTGTGTGTCCAGGGAGGCTCCGAGGTGCGATTCCTTTTAGAGTGTCAATTTTCTGTAGCCTTATCGGGCATTTTCTGTTCCACGCATCTTGGAGCGGTGTCCGTCCTCGTTTATATTTGGAGTTGACAGCAGGGGGTCTGCCCCATGCTGATCTACTATTGGCTGGTGGCGGTAGGTCTTCGTTTTCATTGGTGGCTTGAACCGGGTCTCAAGCCACTTTCCACGCGTTGATGGTTGCGATACTGTAAGTCCTGCAGCCGCCTTGACCTCCTTAGCGGCGCGGTTACGTCGATGGGCGTTTCGCTATGCTGCGGGACGTCACGGCTAACTTGATTATGGTTGGCTGCTGGAGTATCTCGTTCGGGGCGTTGTCTTCCGTGGAGTTGTCGTGCTCGGTGGTGTCATAGTTGGTGGCAGGTCTTCTCATACTCGTAGGGAAGAGAAATTCTTCCTGCGCGTATTTAGTGTAGGTTTCACTTGCGGATGAGAAGCGCCTCCAGCAGGCGTAACCGCCACGGCATCAGGGGGTTATTATTATTATTATTATTATTATTATTAGTTATTATTATTATTATTATTATTATATACTAGCAAATATATGAATACAGAAAATATGTATGAACATTCGTAAAGTAATTAAGTCTACGGGGGCAAAACCAGCCTGGTTTCACGGGCAGAACCAGCTCCGTTTCCGGGGAGGTTGGGTGGTGGGCGGGGGGAAGGTAGGATGAAACCCCATCTTAAAGGTCCCCGCTATAACCCTGCCAAATTTCATGCCCATCGGACCAGCCGTTTGGCCGTTATTGAATGACAGACGGACGGACAGACATTACATCCATTATAGTAATATTATTTAGAACCCTTTATTTTTATAATTTCTTATTCCCGTTATTCCTCCGAAGCAAATTCACGGAAGCCAAATCCTGTCCCAAGCAATAACAAACGTTTACAGCCAGAAGTTTGTGAACACGAATCTCATCTCTCTCTCTCTTTCTTCAATCAGACACGTTTTCAACGTTCCGGTAGTCTTCTCTCCTCTTGAACATGAACCGTTGTCTCTCATAACAGCATTTCGTCGGACGGAATAACAGCCGTGAAACCCTGTTATCACAACCGACGCCTCGAAGCAACTACTGTAATAGAGACAGTGTTGCCGTTCATTCTGCGTGTAGCATTCTGCACGTTTCTTAAATAGTGAAAGGGCACACTTAAGCAGTGTTTTGTAAACAAGAGGGATAACCGAAATATTTCTTTGTTATTTTTAACACCACTCCATTTCAAATATCTGTGAGTAGTAACCAAAGAATCCCACCAACAAAAGTTTGTCATGTATTTTTCCATTGCAAACTTTTCTGGTGTGTTTCTTGGTTGTTATCGTGATGCCTGCACACCGGATTATTTTTATTATATGTGACACTTATTAACTTCGTCATTACAAATTTTTAGGAGTACAAAAATAAACATACTTTTAATTCGTTTATATGTAAATTTACAAAAGTAATTAAGAACATATATATATATATATATATAGATATATATATAATATATATATATATATATATATATATATATATACAACAAACCTAAGAACTAAAGCAAAAAATTAAAACAATTACAGGATTCCTAGTTTATTTATAGCATATATAAAGGATTATTTGCAAAGTAACAATACAGTATGCTATTGCGCTGCACAGTCATATATATAAACATTCTACATTACTTAGTGGGTTATTGCACTGTCGAAGAAATACAGAAGAATTACATTGAATTACACTTCTTACACTTCTTGGTTATCCTCATCTGGTAAATTTTGAGATCTTTGAATTGTCTTAATCATGACATGATTAGGATCAAAATTCAAGTATCCTCCACAGCTTTTGACCTGTTCGGATACGAGCACCACGCTGCCTGAGTGGAAGTCAGCAGCTTATTTTCTGGTTTTGGTTTTTTATTCAGGTCACTTGAGAGAAAATCCTCTCTGCATCAGCGTTGGAAGTCGGTAGTACCAAGATGTTGAAAACAAAATCTGGAAGAACTTTAAGAATCATCTCATCATCAGCATCTCTTAGATGAGACAAGTAACGGAAAAAATCTTGTGATGTTATTTTTGTTTGTCTTATATTAGTGGGGAAAAGATGATTATGAATGTTGCGCCATTCATCATCTAACTTCTGCAGATCCCTGAGTATATCCGAGGTACTTCTGAAGCATAATGTGATAACGATGGAGTCTTCATCAAAACAACCTTGACTAGTGCAGTTGGATACTGAAAATGCACTGCAAATTCTAAGTAAGTGCGAGTCAAAGGGTAACCTCATTCTACTGGAACGGCTGCTGTTATCATGAATTGTCTGCAGCGTATACGGACATCATCTATTAATTTTCTGTTGTTGCTGATGTGAGGTTTTTGTAATTTACGCGTTATACTTGCACCAAGGTAACTTTATTTAACGAGATGAAATGCTCCTCATTTGATGGGTCTATTTGAGTCTGTCATGGTTGTAATAGTATCTCAAGATATCAAGTTAGAGAGGACTTTACATCTGTCATAGAGTAAGTTGAATGGTAGGGGTCCTATTTTTTGGAATGTTAGATTAAAAGTGGTTATTTTAGCAAGAAATTATTGGATAAATAAATAATACAAATGGACAGCAGGATCTTGAAGGCTGTCGGAGATCAGCGTCGATGTTGATATTAGGCCTAAAGTAAAGAGAGAGGCATTCCTCTGCTCTAACACTCGAGCAACAGCTTCATGCAGCGATAGCCACCTTGAAGCGAAACATGAAGTATTTTTGTGGTTTCAAATTACAAAATGTTTGAAATTCTTGAAACTCGTGAATCCTTTATACACTGTGAGAGAAATAGGTATAGATCTTTCTAATCAAGTCTTCACTAACACGAGGAAGAGTTTTTGCAACTTGTGATGCACATAAATGAGCTGAATGACAAATACATCTTACTCCAGTGATACCAGGTGCAGCATTTCTAAGTCTACTTGCGATTGAATTATTTTTTGTTTTGTTTTTGAATTATTAACCCCCATTATATTGCTCGCACCATCTGCTGCAAATCCTACAAAATTTCAAGGGGGATTTGGTGTTCATTAAAATAGGTAACTAAAAAAGATTATACATATGTTGCCCCGTTGATCCCTCATCTTCACTGTCGCCTGTGTTATAATAGCAGCGCAAGTAATCGTGTCTCTATGGATCCTTTGGTCTTGTCGAAATATTGAACTATTACTGCACAAGTCTTTTCTGTGCTATATCTGTTTTCTCATCTATCATAATAGAAAATTTATTGGACTTTAAAGCTACAATCACTTCCTGTGATATCTTTCCAATTTCCTTAATTACGCATGTGGCCTTCGATCTTTTTAAGACATTTTCTGGGCTATTAAAGAGTCTGGGAATATATCTTTAATTACCTCAATCAAATGATCGAAGCATTGAAAGTAATATTGTCCTTCAGCTAAAAAACGTTGCCAGTTGACTTATATTTTCAACAGGCAAGCTTACAATAATTTTGTAATTTAATAATGTACGAAATTTGTGGAGTAATTTAAGAAAATGTAAGTAACTTGAAAGTGGCGAATTTTTTCTGCATAGACGAAGACGACGAATCTTCGTCTGCACTGAAATGCGAGATTCAACCTCCGTAGAGTTTTTATTCTGCATAAACCCAGAAAATTCTGCATTTCGGCAACCCTGGAATAGAGATTAGAGAGACCCGCCCAGGCACCTGTTATGCTTAGTGGTCTCATCCGCTAAAGATAGCGAGAGACGCTATACTGAGAAACAGGGCGAGAATTGAATGAACCTCCCTTGGATAGTAAGGGCCAGGAATTGCTAAAGCCATCTTATTGCTGCTGTGAAGGCTTCTAGCTCTCTAGGTTGGGGTGTTTGGGTCGTATGCCTGAGCTTGCTTTTTTTATAATCTGCTTATTAATTAATTTAATTAGTTTTTTATGACTAATCTCTTCTTTCTGTATTTCCCTTTACCTTCTGTTATTACTTCTGATGGATATCTTAATACTCTATGGAAGAGTTGAATTTCAGGTCAGTGGCCCCTTTAGTGGGCTTGTTCTATAAGAATAGGGTTCTTCCTCTTCTGAATAATAATAATAATAATAATAATAATAATAATAATAATAATAATAATAATAATATAAATAATATAAGAGTACGTACCTCAGCAGCGACCCTCTCTCAAGCATACTTTATTCAAGGTAATAATCAGCAACGTTACACTTGTAGAGATTCTTCTCTATTTTTCGAATAGCAGCTTGTTCCGTGCTATTAGACAGGCTAGTAGAGCGCCTTATAGAGGCCATGATCAAATACAGAGTCAAAATTGGTGTCTATATTTGAATTTTACAGATAAACTATGATACCATAGTCATCAAAGTCATTAACGATTCTCTCTCTCTCTCTCCTCACCTCTCTCTCTCTCTCTCTCTCTCTCCACCTCTCTCTCTCTACTCTCTTCTCTCGCTCTCTCTCCTCTCTCCTCTCTTTATTGAAGCAGCGAGCTTTCGTCTGGAGCTGCCAGACATCCTCGGGGGGTCTGCCCCATGCTGATCTCCTATTGGCTGGTGGCGGTAGGTCTTCGTTTTCACTGGTGGCTTGAGCCAGGTCTCAAGCCACTTTCTCCGAGTTGATGGTTGTGATGCTGCAGGTCTTGCAGCCGTCTAGACCTCCTGAGCGGTGCGGTTACGTTGATGGGCGTTTCGCTATGCTGCGGGACGTCACGGCTAATTTGATTTTCGTTGGTTGCAGGAGTATCTCGTTTGGGGGCGTTGTCTTCCGTGGAGTTGTCGTGCTCGGTGGTGTCATTGCTGGTGGCAGGCCTTCTCATACTCGTATGGAGGAGAAATTCTTCCTGCGTCGTATTTAGTGTTGGGGCCTTCCCGATGATCTTCGTGTTTTGGATGATGACATCTCAGGAGATGTCCTCTTGATGTCTAGTGCGTGCGTGATTCTTGATAGCCCCCTCTTGGGCGTGGCACGAGAGTCTCTTCGACAGGCGCGTGGTAGTCGTACCAACGTGCGCCACTGCAACCGCGGACTGGGCATGTATACTGGTACACCACATGCATCTGTTTTAGGGGGTCTCGTACCTGTGGACACCAATTTTGACTCTGTATTTGAACATGACCTCTATAGGCGCTCTACTAGCCTGTCTAAGTAGCACGGAAAAACCCGCTATTCGGAAAATAGAGAATCTCTAATAGTGTAACGCTGCTGAAGTAGCCATTACTTTTAATATAATAATAATAATAATAATAATAATAATAATAATTATAATAATAGTCAGAATCTATAGAAAGAGGTCATTCTTGTTCCTTTTTGTGAATGACTTAAGATAAATCCTAAATATAACTCATGTGACAGATCGTTTCAAATTTGAAAAGATGCCTTTGCTGATTTGATGTTTTGACTGAAAGAAAAGGGAAAATGTCCTCTCCATGTATAAACCATTTTTGAAGTAGCTTTGAGAGTTTAAAGAACACATCCCAAAATCCTAATTGGAAAAGTAAAAATCATCAAAAAATAAAAGATTCTCTAAACATTCCTTTAGGAAAAGTGAAAAATTGTTAAAACAAATTTTCTAAACATTCTTTTAGGAAAAGCGAATAATTAAAAGGAAAAATGGACGTTCGTGATGATGCTATATCCACGAATAAAAAAAAGAAAAAAAGAAAGGGATAATTTCTCCAACTTTATTCGTCAGAGGAAAAGTCGTGAAAGGTGATATGAAGCGAAAGTCAGGTCCATTCTGAAGGAAGGAGAGTTTATCTCGGCGTCACATCTGCGAGGAAGAAGAAGAAGAAGAATAGAGTAGAAGAAAACGAGAATAACAGAGATAAGAAAACGAGAGACAAAGAAGAATTTGATAGCCAGGAGGCCTTCCGAGATGTGTGTGTGTGCGTGTGTTCATGTTTATGGGTGTTTGTGCGTGTGTTTGTGAGAGCGTATTTGTATATGATTGAGTGCATGTGTGTGTGTCCGTTTGTGTGGTGGATTGGTTGTGTTGTTCATGTCTGTGTATGTTTGTCTCTGTGCGCACGAGTTTTGTCTGTGAGTGTGAGTGTGTGTGTTTAGTCCAAACGTCTCCCGTCAGAAGCTAAAGAGAAGTCACTCAGGGTCTCACCAACAAAGGTCATTCAGCGCTGAAAGGGAAATTGAAAGTAAAAAAGGTCTGAAAGGCGTAACAGGAGGAAAACCTTTTGCAGTTGCACTATGAATCATTTGATAGGAGAGGATTGAGGAAAGGATGGAAGAGAGGGAATATCAACGGAGGTACAGTAAAAGGAATGAAAGGGTGGGTTGCATCTAGGGGACTACGGAACAGAACCGCTGCAAGGAACCTTAAGTAATGCCTACAGTGCACTGCGTGAGGTGCACTAACGACACTAACCTCCTACGGGGAGAGAGAATACCTGCCAATAAGAGACTGCCAATGGAAGAAGTAAACTGAAAAAAAAAGAAAAAAAAGCATAAATAGAAAATTTCGATGAATGGAGATCAGCCATAAAGAAGATAAACACAGAAAAGGGAAAACAGAGGAAGAGAGAGAATCCCTCATCACATGAACCTCCCAAAGTTCAATTACCCAGTGGCTTCTGTTTCCTTATCAATAGTTCCTGGATGTTTCTCATTCAGATGATGTCGGTGTCAGGTTAAGTGGTTTTGTTGGAACAATCGTATTCCGCTTGGTCTTAATATTTATCGTTACTTCTTAACCATTAACCATTGTTCTCTTTTTTTTTTTTTTTTTTTTTTTTTTTTTTTTTTTTTTTTTTTGTTTTTTTTATTTTTTTTTTTTTTTTTTTTTTTTTTTTTTTTTTTTTTTTTTTTGAGGGGGGGGGGGGGGGGGGGGGGGTCAAGTGAGTTGACGTCTGTCGGACGATGTCTGATTTTAGTCAGTCAGTCAGTCAGGTATGCTTACCTGTGGACCAGTATGAGGCAGCGTCAGGTACTGGATACCTGGTTATTTGGTTGAAGCTGTCGTATGGAGTATGACTACAAGTTGGAGTCGGCAGTCTGGCCAGCAGGTGTGTTTGTTTTCGTCGTCGAGAGGACGACATGTCGAGTGTGACCTCATCATTGGCAGCAGCATTGGCGTGTTTTCGTCGTATGGAGAACGACGTCATGTGTAGTTGTGGCTTCATTGGGCATCGTTGTGATTTTTGTCAGCTGGGGAGCAACACTGTGTGGAGGGTAACCTCATTGGCAGCGTGGAGCTGTGTTGATGACCTATTGTGTAGGATTGTCTGTTGTTGCTGTGTCGTAAGCTGTAATCTCCTTAGGTGGAGTGTGACCTTTGTAGGTTGACCTAATGATGCCTTGTTTTGCCTAATTCTCAGAATTGTTTAGAAGTCACGCATTTAAGTAATGTTTTACTGATCACTTGTGATGTTTATAATTTTCATATTTTGAATTATTTAAGTGCTTGTGGTTATATGATTTAAGTGCTGGTGGTTAACTTTGTATTGATGTTGAATTTTGATGCTTTTTTATGCTGAATAATTTGTGAGTATTTTTTATAATTTGGAGTAATGCTGCTGATTCGTTTTGAATGTGTTTAATTTTGTGCCTGGTTATTTATTTAAATAACTTTGCATATAATGATGTAAATTTTCTGTTGGTTAACTTTGTATTAATGTTAATTTTGGTACAGTTAATATTCATTTTGGTAAAACTGAATGTTGATTTTATGGACTCTGTTATGCTGCTTTTAAGTAACTTTATATATCCACTTATGGATGATCTGATTTTCAATGGTAATTTGACTGATGTACTGACTCACTTGTATAAAGGTGTAAATACTAAGTTAACTGTAATGAAATTTAGTTTAAGGAATCTTATTTTGTTTGTTTAGTTCTTCCTCCGTTTCTGGGCTCAATCTCCGTCAGGTTTTCCAGTCCTGATTGTTCTAGAATTTAAAGAACTGATGAACCATTGACGGTCATAACAGTCGGCCCATGCACAAGTTTTCCAAGAACAGAAAAGTGAGTTCAAAGGCAACGTTCTGAAATCAGCAGAAGGGACAGATAATAAAAGGAGAATATACAAATCAGAGGTTGATTTCGGAACTTTATAAGATGAAGTAACATCAATAATGCGGTTCAGAAACTGGAAGGAAAGAATCGAAATCTGATCAATATTTTTCAGCGAAAAATTCACTGGAATTGAAAACTAAAAAAGAACATTCATGCGTCACAAAAGTATTTCTTAGTTTTATATAAAAAATGAAAAACTAAAAAGCAAAAGGAAAATGAAATGAAACAGAATTAAAAAAAAAAAAAAAAAAAAAAAGGATAAAAGTGTAGGTGGACGAAAGCAGTAAAAATCTGCTAAGCAAAAATTGTCAGTATGTCGAGAAAAATTGATGCGACCTCGTCTGATAGTCTATCACTTTTAGACAGTTTATTATTATTATTGTTGTTGTTGTTGTTGTATATTATATATATATATTTTTTTGCGTCAGTCGGAATATTTCCAAAGACATTTGTTCTGGTCTGAGAGTCACAAGAAATCCGAACTCTGACCAAACCTTAAAATCGTAGAATGTAAGTTTAGAATGAGATGAGAAATGTAGTTCCCCCCCCCACAAGTCCAGCCCAGAAAGTTCTTCAAGTGTTCATCTCACTCTGGGTCAAAATTCCTATTGCAACCATTCAACTACCATTGCAATGGAAGTCTCTCGCGCGCCCTTGTATCATCCCAGTAATGTAATTCTCAGACGCAATGTAATCGAGCGTTACTATTGGAAAGGATTAAAAAATCCTCATAGTAACCAGAATCTTGAAATTGAGAAGCAATTCCACAGTTATGTCTGGGTAGGGAATATTTAAGAAATAGATCTCTCAGAGAGCTTTCGGGAATCTGTTCGATTCACAAAATAGGAATCGGACAGATTCCCGTAAGCTCCTTTAGGGATTTATGTTTGAAATATATATGTACCCATAAATAACTGTGGCTTTCTTTCTCCATTAAGGTGCATGTTAGATTGGGGAATTTAAATTAAATAATTGTAATTCTTTTCTTGGTTGGTGTCGACTAAACCAACCTTTCCCTGGAGCATCCATTAAGTGTAGTAAGTTCATGAAAGGGAATAAGGGGCTGGTTTGACCTCTGGACTCCTAAACCAACAGATATGATTATCTGTGAAGAGGAAACCGATATTTAGAAGAAATTTTAAATTTTATTTATTTTCACGAAATTCAGGCTGTCAAGCCAAGCACTGAGTAAGCACTTCCGGCCATTCAGAGCTCAAGACAGTGACAAGAGGGAGTTGGAGGGGTTGGACAGACCGTTAAAGACATCCAGGTTAATTAATACGATGGAGATCAAGTACCTGAATGCAAAAAGTAATAGTTAGAGAGGCTGGACAGCAAGACTGAAGAAGAAGGAAGAGAAGAAGGGAGGTAAAGTAAAAGGCTAAAATGTGGGTGCAGCCAGTGGGCCGAAGGGAGGGCTGCTAAGCACCCTTTAGTAATTGTATGTATTGCACAAAATGCTGGTAATTCCTTTGTTATTTGTGAAGTCATCACTTTGGTTAGGGAAGGGGAATTTGGATTCCCACCAATTTTGAATTTCTGGCAGGGGATTATGGGCTGACAAATTGATTGACACTTGGCAGCTAGCGAATATATAAGAACTAATAAAAAAAACACATCAACATTATTACAAAGATGAGTTCCAAGTCCTTCAGACTTTATGAAACAATGTATTGATGACTTTCAAGGTTGGAGATAAAATTATGAATATTATTATTCAACAAGATGAAACCTATTCATATGGAACAAGCCCACCAAAGGGGCCACTGACTTGAAAATACAAGGAGCTTCTAAGGAATATTAAGTAGCTCATTAGGAAGCAAGAGAAGGTCAAGGGAAATACAGAAAGAGAAAGGGGGGGGATTCTCTCTCGCTCTCTCTTCTCAAGCCTCCAACTCCAGACCAGAGTCTCACAGCCTCGAAATTGATCGAAGACTCAAGTCACACCTCGAGAACGGCAAAGTTCCTAAGATCCTATTGCCGACGATGGGAATGGGACAAACTGGTCGCGACCGACTGGCCATGGCTCGCTAGCTGGAGCTGGCCGTGGCCGACTGGCCGCAGCCCAACTGGCCGCCGGGTCCGACTGGCCGCAGCCCAACTGGCCGCAGGGGCCGACTGGCCACAGCCCAACTGGCCATAGACGAAGAGAGAGAAGAAAAAAATTTATTCTGTCTGTCTGTCTTCTAAGATTGATGAGACAAAAAAAATTTATCTGTCTGTCTGTCTCTCACAGAAAATATTTAGGATACAGTAAATCTATAAGACGAAGAGATAAAGAAAAAAAATTATTTCTGTCTGTCTGTCTGTCTCTCTCTCACTCACTCTGAAAATATTGGATGATGTAAATGTCAATAAATTAACGAGTAACATCGAAACAATGCTGATTTTACAAGAATTCCGGTTGCAACTTTTCTTCTTTTTTTTTTTTTTTGGATTAAAGGCTAGGATTACCTATTTAGGAAATATTGATTTTAAGTTTAAAGTTTAAAATATTCAGTTACAGTAAACCTTCTACAATGGCATCAGGTATACTCTCTCAGGGAGGCAAAGGAAAGTTTGTGAGAGATGGCTATAGATACGTTTTTGATAGACATGGAGTTGATAATATCACAGAGATGAGAGTGATAGAAAGGAGAAGACTATGCAAGGCGAGAGTAACATGTAAGAGAAAAGGAAAAATAGTATCGAAAATAAAATTGTGGCTTCAGAAACAATGGAACAAACATCTGTTGTGATTAATGAATGCTTAGAAAATGTCAATGAAGCATGCCAAGATTCATGCCTAGTCATAGCGCTTTGCGAAAAATGGTGAGAAGAGAACGCAAAGATTTGCCTGCATACCCTCCTAATCCTACATCTTTAGAAGAATTGGTTATTGCTGTTGATATTCAAAATTATGGATCGGAGAAATTCTTCTAGCAGACAACCAAGATTCATTCCTGCAGAACCATTATATCTGGAAAGGAAATAACATACACATTTACTAAGGAAGTAAAGAATGTTTTTGTTGATGGGACGTTCAAAATAACACCACAGCTTTTTTGTCAAGTGTGTGTGATTCTTGATGAGATGCACGGGTGTGTGCATCCGTTTATCTACTTCCAAATAAACTACTACAACTTATGATAAATTGTTTTCTGTGCTTTTAGAAATTCAACCAAGTCTACAGCCAGAAGTAATATACTGTGATTATGAAATATAACATTTCAAAAGTCTTCAATATTAGTTCCCATCTACTAATATTAGGGGCTGTTTTTTCACTTTGCGCAGAATGTCTACACAAAATTAACATCTTTTGGGATTATCTTAACAATACAATACTGATGCCAGTTTTGCTCTGCGTGCTAAATGATAATTGCCTGAGCATTTGTTACTACTCGATCGTATTACAGCAGCTATAATGGAATTAGCAGATGACCTTCCACAGATACTTCTAGAACTTCTAGATTGGCTGGAAGACAATTATGTTGGAAGAATGAACAGAAAGGGCAATGGCAGACGTTCTCTTTGCCCCTTTTTCCGTTACACATTTGGAATGTTTACGAACGATGCATAAATGATGAGGATAGAATCAACAATCATGCCGAAGCTGCTCATCGTAGGCTGCAAAGTGAACTAAGGATGCAACATCCAACAATATGGAAAGTTTATCGATAGTTTGAAAAGGGTGCAACGAGGACGAGATCTTCATTACGAACAGTTGATTGCTGGTCAAACACCGCCCATAAAATTGAAGAAATTCCGAGAAGCTGATGCTCGTATAAAATCAGTGGTGCTACAGTTTGAGAACAGGAATATTTTGAGAGTATCTGAGAGGAATTGCTCATAAACTTCTTAAGATATAGTTTTACTATGTAGCTGCTATTTTAAGCATTTTTTATATTCCAATTATTCAACTTTTTAATAAAATTTAACTTTTTTTATTTATAATTACCTTTTATTTTCTTGAATTTTTTATTCAATAATTCAGCTTTTTAGTGAAATTTTACTTTTTTATCTTTAATTATCTTTTATTTTCTTAAATTTTTTATTCCAATAATTCAGTTTTTATGTAACTTCTATGTAATTCAGCTGTTTAATAAAATTTACCTTTTAAGTATTATTCTTTTCTTAGAGAAAACCTCTTTTCAAAAATGATATGCATACATGAAATAAATAGTTTACAACCATTAACAATAATTACAAAGTTCAACAATGTTTACAAAAGGAAACAGTCCAATTGGCAAAGTATCAAGCTCTCATTTAAAAAATTGAAAATAGTTTACAACCATTATTAACAATAAATACCAGTTTTCTTCTAAAGAGTTTTTATAACCAATAACAACAATCACAAAAAATCTCCTCTTACACCACTTTATTTCTCCTTCGTGGACCAAAAAAAAAAAAAAAATTCTCAAAAAAAAAATAAAAAGGAAAACAAGAACAGTTCCCTTGACAAGGGGGGCGCCTCTCACAAAAGTCGCCCAAGAATAATAATACAAATAATTCCTTCGACTTTCCAAAGTTCTTTTATTGGGCTGATGACGGAGGCAGCTGGTCACTGTTCATTTCGCTGAAGGCTTTTCCTCCTGTTTTATCCTTCAGTGAATAGGGTCAACCATTCTTCTTCCTCCTTAGGGAATCTGGAATCTTGATCAAAGGTGAATGGCTCTTTTGTTATGATTCCCACTGAGGAAATTCGGAATTTTGGGAATGGTTATAGGACTCTCTCTCTCTCTCTCTCTCTCTCTCTCTTCTCTCCAGCTGGGCATCGAGGATTACTTCTTGCTCTAAAGTGTCACAGCTTTTGGAATTCAGGTCATCCTTTGTCACGGGTTGAGGGACGAGGAGGAACCAGAGTTTGAGACACCAAAATATTTACAAGTTTATATATATATATATATATATTGATATATATATATATATATATATACTATATATATATATGCATATATATATATATATATATATATATATATATATATATATATATATATATATATATATATAAAAAATAACGTAATTACTGCCCTTACCAGAATAATAACTTCCCCTCCAGTAACCCCAAATGTAAAAGAAATGAAAAGAGCGAAATAATGTAATATAGAAAAACCCTCTGCATGATTTCAGAAAAAAAAACCACAAACTCCCTCTTTTTTGCGAGAAGAGAGAAAAGGAAAATAGGAAGAAATTCTCAGCGATTTCTCAAAACGATTCCTCAAAAAGGAAAAGGAAAGGATAGGTTCCTAGGATATCTGAGGAGAGGAAAAGCGGAGCCATTTATTCCCACCTCACGGAGGAGGGTCACGGGTCTTCTGGCGAATCGAAGTCTTGTTCGGCCGAAATTTCACGACTCTTATTAACATGTTCCTGTAATGGAAAGCCGATCTAATTATTTGACGTTCTAATGGGAAAACATGATGTACTCTCCTACGTGTCAAAACCGAGATATCTTATTATAATATAATCACGAGAAAGACAACGATACCATTTTCCAATAACGGTCCATGTGATGGACAAAATCCATGTCAGCAAAATCATTCTTCTAAACAGGTGTTGTGATAAATTTTTGACAAAATGTTCACATGGTTCATCATTTACAATAATTCCAGTGATTCAGAACACTTGGTTAATTGGTTAATCAGTCAGCAGAGTTTTCGTAAAAAGGGAAAATTATTTTCAATTTACAGTGGTGCAATGAGTTTTACTTAACTCAGACACCGAGGTCGTAAATGCCAATGGTCCGTGTAGATTATTCCGGCCTTATGCCAGCACACGCCCTCGAATAAGGGTGGCCCTTGAGTGATGGTCAAGTGATGAACAGAATAAGAGGCCTGGTTTCGACAAATGTACTCAGACCAGACGATTCTGAAAATTATCAAAGAGATCGTACGAGAACACTGCAAATCAAATCACACGAAGTCTCGATGGAAATTTTTACGTTTTCTGTAGAATCTCAGGAAAGTGATAAGATAGACACTTATACACACATACACAAACACACGCAGAGATACACAAGCATAGCTAATCAAATAAAAGTAGAAAAATAAACACGAAACGAAAAAAAAAAGACTGAATATCCACAGAGGCCGATAATGAGTTGGTGAGATGCAACGCTTTCCCTTTGTGAGGGGCTGTTTGGATATATACACTCCCGAGATAATAAAAGTTAAAAGTTGCATCATTTTCCCCAAAAAAAACTCTGTAATGGACTTGACTTCCTCTCTACCCAGATGCACTGGAGTAAGAGGTGAGTCCATAACTATCATGAAAAGTCCTTTTCTGTTTTTCTCGTTGTTTATATATCCGTTTTCTAAACACATTTTTATTTCGCTTTAAGTTTTTATTTACTTTTCTCTATTAAATCAGATGCGTCCCACACTTTCATTTTCTTCTTTACTCTAAATTCAACATAAATCAAGTTATATTGCTGTAGTTATTTTTCTTATGTGTTTAATTTCCTTTTCCGTGCTTCCAAAAAGATATACAATGATAATAATAATAATAATAATAATAATAATAATAATAATAATAATAATAATTAATAATAATAATAATAATAATAAAATCGAGCTAACTGGCAACATAACAAATAACATTTCATGAATCTCCAAAGAGGTACTCATGAATAAAAGACACATTTTAACATAACCCTACCATATATATAATGAAAAGCCTACTTCATAACATATTCAACATCTACCAACATAAACACCGAAACACAAAGCCACACAACCAAGAGAAGGAGGCAGCGTAAGTCAGACACAACATAAACGAAACGAGCTTGAAGTTAACAAGAAATTCTGTTGCCTTTTCCTCGCTTTTGCACCCAGAATAATTTGTTGTTGCTGCAAAGTTTCCACCTCTGAAAGAGTCAAGCGGAGGAAGAGAGCGGAAACGATCAACAACCTCACTCTGGACAGGAACTACTTCTTTCTTCTTTCGCCAGGAATTGAATTGAATTATTATACTCGGCGGTAACAAGTGCTTTCACCTTCACTGAATAGCCTGATTGTTTCCAAGAGGAAGGTGTCATTATGCAAGGCTGCTGGCAATTGTACTGATATGTATCACGCAAATATTGTTAGAAACGAATGTGGGTCTGGTCCCTTTTGACTTGGAATTTGAAAATGAATACATTGCAGCACCTCAGCTATGACTCTCCCATTTTTGCATGAATACATACATACATACACACACACACACACACACACACACACACACACACACATATATATATATATAAATAATATATATATATATATATATATATATATATAGTATATATATATATATATAATATATATATATATATATATATATATATATACGTATGTATGTATGTATGTATGTATGTATGTATATATATATATATATATATATATATATATATATATATATATATATATATATATATGTATATGTATATATATATATATATATATATATATATATATATATATATATAGAATTAATGTATACATAATACTTCAGACCATTAAATCCTAGAGCCGACTTATAATGAAAAAAAACAGAGTTTGGCTTATTCTGAAGACCGTAATAGTGCGAGCTCCTATTGTTATTATTATTAATTGTTTATTTATTTTTTTTTAGCACCTCAAGTCCCATTCTGTTGCAAGGCTTTTGAAGTCCACAGACATATTACGCCATGATTAAGCGTGAGAGAAAAAGCCATAATTAAGACCCCTTTCAATATAAAATATAAATAATAAAATTAATATGAAATCATCAAGAGTTTCTTGCTATTATACTATGCTAGAAAAATTGCATTCCACTGCAATGAAACTGCAATACAAAATAACTTTGAAATAAAATCAGAATGAAAAACCTAACATCTCCGAAGTTAATAACTATATAAAACCCAGGAATATCCATATCTTCTCCAGAGGTGATTTTTGCTCAAAGAAGTTTATTTTCGGTGAAATAACTCAAGTTAATTATCTATGGCTTCCAATGCAAGAAAAAGCCAACTACTGTACATAAATGGCAAAACATAATCATTGCATAATTTCCCATAAAACTATTCTTTCTCTAATTTGACTAAAACTGAGTTGCTTCGTGTTTTGTGTTCAGGACATTCAGGAGCCAGGCAGAGATCTGTAGCTGTCATCCTCCGTATATTGCAATTTAATTCCTGCAATTGGAATCGAAATTCGTAGGCAGCACCTGGGTCTTGTGGTTCGGTTATCCTCTATAGTTTATTGTAATCTGATAGGTTATACTGTACAATGGAATGGGATATCAAATCAAAATCCCCAAAAAGCCTGGGAACTATGAGGTTATTGCTCTAAAAAAAGGAAACAGAGAACAACAGACCAGAGGTGTGACAGGAGGAAAACCTCAAATCAGTTGCTCTATGAAACAACTGTTACGAGAGGGTGGAAAATAAGATGAAAGAAAGAGACTAAACTGAGTTGCAGCAAAAGGAACAGCTAGATGCCGAATGGGCGTTGCAAAAATCCTTAAGTAATGCCCACAGTGCACCGCGTGAGGTGTGCACTAGCGGCACTACCCCCTCTACAAAGTTTATGCTGCATGTGAGCAAACCTATGGTGATTGGGGAGTGTTATTTCCTTAGAGTTTTGTAGATGTCACTAAAGCGCTTTAATTTTTTGTATTTAGGATAATAATAATATGATAAGAATAATAATAATAATAATAGCAATAATACTTAGAAAGGAGACCCTCAGGTATACATGTATTTTGAAAAATTGTGGTTGTATCAAGAGAGTTTATTCGATAATATATTTTCTGTTGTTTTTGCAAAGATTTCGTTTCTTTTGGGGGAAAGTCACTCAGTAATACGAGTAGCCTACTTTACCAATTACTGGTAGATTCACATATTTTCATAGAATTACCTGCGTATTTATTTTCGTTCATCATTAAACAGAGCAATTTGCATATCATTAATATCGTTTCCGAAATTTTCAGTTTCTAGTTGCCAGGTTTTGAAACAAGAAGGGAATTCATCAAGTATTAAAGAAATATTTGGTTTACAGGATCATTAATGAACCTTGTTTGCTCAAACTTCAATGTTTCTCTCCTCTCTCTCTCTCTCTCCGGGTTTTTTCAAATCTCCCTTCTCGCCAACTATTATTCAATATCTCTTTGGATGATTTAGGTCCTTTCTCTTCCCTTTTCTCCTCTACTTTCTCTCGGCATTTCGTCAGCCATGGGAAGAAAGGGAGAGCTTTCAATGTTCCTAGAAGCTTTCGGGAAATCTAAATAGGAATCGTGAAAGAAGACTTCTTGTGTGTGTGTGTGGGTGTGTGTGTGTGTATATCCCTTTCCTGATTTAATTACGTTATACTTATTACTTGAAAGTGTGTTGTGGTCGCTGAATAGTGAATTGAATAGTGAAGGTTATTACAATTTGTGATATATAGTGGGTGTTAGTATGTTTATACATACAAGCATACATGAATACTACATACATACATACACTTGAATATCTAGAAGAACCTCCACTGATCCGTATTCCTACACCTTAATTATAAATCTGACAAAACAAAATATTTTTTCCAAGTTCATTAAAATGTTCAGGGTTTCATATCCCAGTGAGTAGCCCCTGATTAGGTAATAAAGCTTCACACTACAAATGTTTCCTCCCAGAGAGAGCTTTATTCCTTCGCCTTTGGCAGAAGAATTCATTTTTCTGTTATTAAATGCCGGGAATAAGTTCTCTGTCAATAGGAAAGAGATGTCATTGGTTCAAAAATAAAAATGTAAAAAATAAAAAATTGAAAAATATCTTAGTACGCAGAATGAATAAATGTAATATGAATACCTGTGCGGTTTTGGATATGGCAAATAAAAAAAAAA
>NC_061095.1:53014426-53040539 GCF_015104395.2 Macrobrachium nipponense | reverse complement strand
ACGTGATAACAAAACACTTCTTCTCAATACATTATTGTCGCTAATGCATACTTACAGAGAAAAAAAAAATTAAGTTTTTACCTCGAATTTTTCCTAAGTCGGGAGAGGTGTTTCCTCTACGGTAATGTTTACTTTTAATGAGCCCTCTAACTTACTTTCTTACGCAAAACAAAAGCAAGTTCCAGTTACTCATTATTGGGCTGAGAGGTGTGACATCGTTATGACGTCATGGGTTTCATAACCAATTACGAATGACTTGAGTCGAAAACTAAGTTTCACTAGCATTTCAGCGGAGTAATAAAGTTACCTGTCTAGTGTCCACTGGTATCCTTGTTTGACTGAATACTCGAATAATGAAGCAAAAAACGGCATTTTGTCTTCCTGTACCTATGGCAGAGGTAGTGGCTGGCCCTTCTGGCATTAATTTTGACAGACCTTCGATTTCCTACCGATTGTTTGCAGTGCAATGTGGTCGTCGGGTACCTGGCCACTTCCTACTTTAAGTTGCATGTCAGGGAACCTTGCAACGGCTTCACGTTTTCCTCAAAGCAGCAGCACATTTTTATCAAACCAACAGTTTAAGGGTAAGCTTCATTAATTTATAGAGTATATTATAATGGTGGTAGTTATAACGATGTATACAGCAGTACCATCACTTTGGATTTGGTTTGATGGATGTTAGGTGTAGTGGCCTTAAGGGGGGTCGCAGGGGGCGGAGCCCCCCGCTAGGCCTAGGTAGGGGTAGCAGGGCCCTAGGTAAGGTTAGGTGGTTGTATTAGGTTTCGGTAGTGCCCCGAAAATCACTGTGGCCTTTAAGGGGCGGTCGCAGGGGGGCGGAGCCCCCCCGCTAGGCCTAGGTAGGGGTACAGGGCCCCTAGGTTAGGTTAGGTGGGTTTGTTAGGTTCTGTGGTGCCTGAAAATTACTGTGGCTTTAAGGGGGGGTCGCTGGGGGCCCTACCCCCCTCCCCCCGTAGGCCTAGTTAGGGGTATGGGGGAGGGGTGCTGGAAACATTAATTATTTCATTTATTGCAAATATCATTCAATGCCCCAACACCCTCCCCCCTTCCCCCACCCACCCCAAAACCCGGTTCCCAAAGGGTGTCCCCCATAACTTGGTGGGATGAACTAGGGTATACATAGTAAATCTCTAAATCGGTTGGTTTGCAGTCAAAATAAACGTTAAATTCATTGAAACCACACTATTTCTGATGCAACAAATATATTTTTATTGCATTTTTCCAAATTTGGCTGAAACTAAAAAATTTACCAACGAAACAGTTAACACATGTACGGGGCAGAGTCGAGTTAGTAATGAGGCCCGGAGGAGGTGGAGGTGCCTGGGAGTGCTTCCGCCATCTGGCTGGTTGATAAGCGAAGTGAGACATTGGCAAGTTTGTCAGGAGGTGGGGGGGAGCTGGAGACCACGAAACAGAGTAGGGAGGATGGGGTGGGGGGTAAATATTCACGTTTGTGAAAAAAAAAAAAACACGAACACTGTATTGTAATGGGTGGACAATATAGGAATTGAGGGAGTCCTGTTTAGGGGTAATTGAAGTTGACAAAATGTTGAGTGAAATCATACAAACATAGCTTCTTTTATGTTTATGAAACCAAAGTTATCGTGTATTATTATTAAAGTAAAAAATATTGCAATGAAACCTTACAGTAGGGACACATATTTTACATAAGAGCTAATAATCCATACATACATGAAAATATATATTATATATCAATACAGGGTTTTTTTACATCTTGTATTTACACATCTGGTACATAAGTATACATTATCAAGTACAAGTCTAAGGCCATTTTAGTGAATAATGAATAGAATATTATCAAGTTTCAAGGATCAGAGTGGCCAGTTAAGGGAGTGATTGAACATAACAAGAAATGTTGAGGACAATTGTAAAAATTGTGTAACCTAACCAGTGGGCTCCCCCCATCCCCGTAGCCCCCCTTAAAGGAAGGCAATCTTAGAAGTGTAACATATAGGTTAGGATAGTAACCAAACCAACCTAACCTACCCTAACCTAGTAGAATGTGTTACCTGACTGGGGGGCTCGGCCTCCCCGTAACCCCCCTTAAAGAAAGGTAATCTTAGAAGTGTAACATATAGGTTAAGATCGTAACCTAACCAACCTAACCTAACCTAACCTAACCTAGTAGAACATGTTGCCTGACCGGGGGGGGCGTACGCCCCCTTAAAGGAAGGTAATCTTAGAAGTGTAACATATAGGTTAGGATCGTAACCTAACCAACCTAACCTAACCTAGTAGAACATGTTGCCTGACCAGGGGCCCCGTACCCCCCCTTAAAGGAAGGTAATCTTAGAAGTGTAACATATAGGTTAGGATCGTAACCTAACCAACCTGACCTAACCTAACCTAGTGGAACACGTTGCCTGACCGGGGGGGCAGAGTCATAACCTAACCAACCTAACCTAACCTCACTTAGTAGAACATGTTGCCTGACCGGGGCGGAGCCCCCCTTAAAGAAAGGTAATCTTAGAAGTGTAACATATAGGTTAGGATCGTAACCTAACCAACCTAACCTAACCTAACATAACATGTTACCTGACCGGGGGGGCTCCGCCCCCCGTACCCCCCTTTAAAGGAAGGTAATCTTAGAAGTGTAACATATAAGTTAGGATCGTAACCTATCAAACCTAACCTAACCTAGTAAAACATGTTGCCTGACCAGGGGGGCCGAGCTCCCCGTACCTCCCCCCCACCTTAAAGGAAGGTAATCTTTGAAGTGTAACATAGAGGTTAGGATCGTAACCTAACCAACCTAACCTAATAGAACAAGAAATTGTTATGGGTCAGAGAGGCACGTAAAGGTGGATATAGAAAAAAGAAGGGAGAAAAAATGCATGTGTGAATTCGCATGTCTTTAAAATGAAAAGATGTAATGCCAATTTCATGAAAAATGTAATACCATCAATTTCAAAAAATGTAATACCATCAATTTCACATCATTGACAGAAAGGTCTCGAAACGTCCAAAACCGCCTTCTAGTCCCACCCCTCAGGAGACTTTCAGTGGCCTGCCCTCAATTGTAACGTAATATTGTAAGATATATAAGGCAACATTATGAAGAGAGAACAAGTCAGTGCACATATTAAACAATACTATGATAAACGGAACAGAAATAAAAGCTTGAAATAATATTACACAATTACAAAAAAAATGAGGAAAAGGAATATAGTAACAATGCATGAACCTCCCCAAAAGTCTCCTATCGCAACGTAGGGTTAATAATGCATCATGATTGGTTAAATACATATAACCCCCTACAAAACCCCCCATCATTTATCTCCTTAGGAACTTTGTGTCTGAACTAAAAGCTCCCTTATATCTCGGCGCATGCGCAGTAGGATTGGCGCATGCGTAGTAGGATTCGGCGTCGTAATAGCAGTAGCAATAAGTGGATTTTGGCTATGTAACGGCTCCATTATTGGTTTATTTATCGCTTAATTTAAGCTTGTATTTCGCGTTTCAAATGTCATAAATAAGAGGAAATGACACAATAACATTACAAAACCTTCCCCCAAGTGTTTTACCCCACCCAAAACCCCGCATTCCCATCAGTCCCCCTTACTGTAGGATACAGTTGAACGGAATAATTTGCCCAAGTGTTTTATCCCACTCAGAACCCCGCATTCTCATCGGTCTCCCTTACGGTAGGATGGAGTTCAAAGGTAAATTACACGTTAATTACAGCTGGCCGAAAAAATATTATCTTAAATTCTTGTTCAGGAGGTAAAACTGTATAGAAAAACGTCAACTGGCATAGTCTAGTTCGCTGCGGAATAAGGGCTTAGATCTACCCTTTTTCCACTTAGCTTTGATTCCGCCACAACGCAATGAAATCTCATGTTGTCAGACCACGAAGTGTCATGTTGTCACACTATCAACGCTGAGGTTCTCTCACCAAGAGGCTTCATGTTGTCAGACCACGATTTGTCAATATGCTACACAATCGAAGCCGATGTTGTTACGCCAGAGGGTTTTATGTTGTCACACCATATGTTGTCACATTTGAAGGCTGGTGTTGTCACACTACGAAGTGTTATGTTGTCATACTATCAAGGCCGATGTTGTCACACCACGATATTTATGCTGTCAGACGACGAAATGTCATGTTGTCACACTATCAAGGACGATGTTGTCACACTAAGATGTTACATGTTGTCAGACCGCAAAATGTCATGTTGTCACACTTTACATACAATGTTGTCCCACCAAGGAGTTTCATGGCGTCAGACCACGAAAATCAAACCATGAAAGTGTCATGTTGTAACTATCAAGGCCGATGTCATAGCAAGAAGTTCCATGTTGTTAGACCATTAAGTATCATGCCCAGAAGAAGAAGAAAAAGTTGAAAATATTTCTTTTGTGACCACCTACTCAAATTCATCGAAGTCTGAAGCATATTGCCAGGGAACTCGTTATCACTCTCTCTCTCTCTCTCTCTCTCTCTCTCTCTCTCTCTCTCTCTCTCTCTCTCTCTCTCTTGCATGTAATAAACGAAGAACACTTCTCCAAAAGACATAAAAAGCGTAATTTATGTGGGAAGGGAGAGAGAAAAAGCCATTTGAATCCTGACTGCATAAGGAAATATATATTTCTCTCTCTCTCTCTCTCTCTCTCTTCAAGGTGACGATAACACTAAAATCTAAAGAAGGTTAGAAGAAAAAATAAATTTAACATGAAAACTACTATACCATTTAAAATAAAAAGATGGAAAGTAAAAAACAAAACATTCCCATTATATATATATATATATATATATATATATATATATATATATATATATATATATATATATATATATATATATATATATATACACACACACACACACACACACACACACTACACAAAAAATTTTTATAAGATAGGGTTTTAAGGATTAAAAAGTAAGTTTTAAAGTTATTCCAACAATTCGCAAAAAGGGAGAAGATAAAATATATATAAATATAAAAGTATAAAATTGCTGATTCATTTAGAAATTAAATGGTGGAGACAGGAATCCAATAATATTTTGAGTTTCCATTTCGATTTTTCACCTTCCTTCATTAAACCCATAATATTCTGTTCGTTCTCTCTCGCCCCTATTTACTGAAAGAAGGGAGACGCTTATTAGGTTATGCGTTTGTATTCACACACGAGCTCTGCGTAAACTGGATATGACAACAGTAAAACATGAACTGACAGCAGCAAAAAATATATGACAGCGTTAAAACAGGATATGACAGCGGCTATTATTATTTTATCCTTATTACTTCAGTAGACGAACCCTATTCACTTGGAACAAGAGGCCCACTAAAGGGGCGACTGACCTGATTATGAAGCTTCCAAAGAAAGTTGGTTTCAACCTCCCACCGCTAAAGACCCCCCAACACTGCAGCAGTAACTGATCATGATATAGAGGCAGTGATTTTTCATCCCCTTGTAAAAGGAGCGAATCCTCCACATCTAAGCGGCATGCCACGACACTAACCACTATTACCAGCTGACCAGTTACAGCAGGCAATCACAGCGCTAAAATAGAAAGATGTAAGCGCTTGTTCCAGGACTTGTGGAAAAGCTTTGTCATTCTCTCATCAGCATCTGCTTCGCGTCAAATTTCTAGTCGACTCGAGTGGTCTTGTTTGTTTTGGAAAAGCGTCTGTCTTTCGTGGGCGCCATGAATGCATGAGAGAGAGAGAGAGAGAGAGGTTAGTGGGGAGCAGTTTTATTTCCAAAGCTCTAATTTAAATTTCGTGTGGATGGAGGCTTAGAATAGCTATGTTTATAACAGAGTCAATTTATTATATTCATCTCTTGTTTGGAGAACTTGGCTATAATATGATGCGATAATTTTTTTTTTTTTTTAAACAGAAGACGAAAAATTTACTGACTTCTTTTTCGACAGTGGATCCTTCGTGTCAGGAAAGATCATTTGCTTGTTTACTGGCGGCTCGTTTAAAGAAATAAATAAAAAAATAAATAAATACAATAAAGTAAAGATAGATACATTTAATAAATTAGTGAATAAATAAATGAATAAATAAATCTAATGAATTGATGAATAGATAAATAAATAGATAAATAAATAAATAATTATTTGAACAATAAGTAAATAAATAAAGAAGTAAATATATAATTCAATAAATAAATAAACAAATAACGAAATTGATGAATAAATAAATAAACAAATAAATAAATTGATAAATAAATAAATAAGTAAGTAAATACATAAAAATAGACAACACAAGAGTCTTTCAATAGAAAACAACCAAAACAAAGGACTTCCATTCTTCTTCTTCTTCTTCTTCTTCGTCACAGCCCAAGAACGAAATGAGAACAACTCGCCCAAAACACGAATAGAAAATTGCGATGCTAATGCAAATTACAGTCGCTCAAAGCACGCTCTCTCTCTCTCTCGCCTTCCGTCGCCTGTGCTATTTTTAGCACCACCTCCTCTACCACTTACGGACGCAAGGGATCGATCGCGTGTTTTGGCAAGGCCGTCAATTCTCCTTAAACCTCAGGCATCAGAGAATGATTTGCTGTTACGACAGGTCTGGTTCGTTACCCGAACTAATATAGACGTCTTGTCTGAGGTTCATGAACTATTAGATTTTGTCCATGAATGACCTCAAAATATATAAAGCAAATAAATAGTGCCTAAACCTTAGTTAAATATCAATTTTCGGAATACTAATGAAAATTTCTTAATTCACTTGTTAGTCATTTATGAGGGTTTTGCTTCTAGTGAAAACAAGATGAATTGGTTTTGTATTCATGCAAAAAATGTCATAAATTAACCCACTTAACATTCTCAGGTGGATATGTGATACTTATCATATAAAAACATTATTTCACAATTTGGGAAAAGTGTAGGTAAAATAAATTTGGGTCGGTGTTGTCATAGCCGTAGGAAGAATCTGAGAATCAAATAATATTATCAATATTAGTAAAATTTGTAATATTTTTCACGTTTTATTATTATTATTATTATTATTATTATTATTATTATTATTATTATTATTATTATTATTATTGTTATTCAGAGAATAAAACCTATTCATAAGGATCAAGCCCACTGACTTGAAATTCGACCTTCCTAAGAATATTAAGTTATGATATATATATATATATATATATATATATATATATATATATATATATATATATATATATATATATATATATATATATATATATATATATATATATATAATATATATATATATATATATATATATCATAACCCATTAACAATAATAGGCTCTAACATAACCAGGCAGACATCTCATTTACCAAGCGAAATTAGCAATGAACAGGGGACGCGCACATTCCTGTGAGTGGTTTCTGATCAGATGCAAATCTCAATAAAATCTTTATTGTATAAACCATTTTTGAAGTAGTTTTGAGAGTTGAAAGAACACATTCCAAAATCCTAATTGGAAAAGTAAATATCATCAAAAAATAAAAAATTCTCTAAACATTCCTTTTGGAAAAGTGAAAAATTGTTAAAACAAATTTTCTAAACATTCTTTTAGGAAAAGCGAATAATTAAGAAAAAGGACAAATGGACGTTCGTGATGATGTTATTTCCACGAATATAATAAAAGAAAAAAGAAAGGGATAATTTCTCCAACTTTATTCGTCAGAGGAAAAGTCGTGAAAGGTGATATGAGGCGAAAGTCAGGTCCATTCTGAAGGAAGTAGAGTTCATCTCGGCGTCACATCTGCGACGAAGAAGAAGAAGAATAGCGTAGAAGAAAACGAGGATAACAGAGATAAGAAAACGAGAGACACAGAAGAATTTGATAGCCAGGAGGCCTTCCGAGATGTCTGTGTGTGCGTGTGTTCATGTTTATGGGTGTTTGTGCGTGCGTCTGTGTGTGTATGTTTGTGAGAGCGTGTTTGTATATGTTTGAGTGCATGTGTGTGTGTCCGTGTTTGTGTGGATGTTTGTGTGTTCATGTCTGTGTATGTTTGTCTCCGTGCTCACGAGTTTGTCTGTGAATGTGAGTGTGTGTGTTTAGTCCAAACGTCTCCCGTCAGAGGCTAAAGAGAAGTCGCTCAGGGTCTCACCCACAAAAGTCATTCGGCGCTGAAAGGTAAATTGAAAGTAAAAAAAGGTCTGAAAGGCGTAACAGGAGGAAAACCTTTTGCAGTTGCACTATGAATCATTTGATAGGAGAGGGTTGAGGAAAGGATGGAAGAGAGGGAATATCAACGGAGGTACAGTAAAAGGAATGAAAGGGGTTGCATCTAGGGGACTACGGAACGACCGCTGCAAGGAACCTTAAGTAATGCCTGCAGTGCACTGCGTGAGGTGCACTAGCGACACTAACCCCCTACGGGGATAGAGAATGCCTGCCAATGAGAGACTGGCAATGGAAGAAGTAAACTGGAAAAAAAAAGCATAAATAGAAAATTTCGATGAATGGAGATCAGCCATAAAAATGATAAGCACAGAAAAGGGAAAACAGAGGAAGAGAGAGAATCCCTCATCACATGAACCTCCCAAAGTCCAATTACCCAGTGCCTTCTGTTTTCTTATCAATAGTTCCTGGATGTTTCTCATTCAGATGATGTCGGTGTCAGGTTAAGTGGTTTTGTTGGAACAATCGTATTCCACTTGGTTCTTAGTTTTTATTGTTTACTTGTTAACCATTAACCACTGTTCTTCTTTTTTCTATTATTTATTTATTTTATTTTTTTTTTTTTTTGGGGGGGGGGGGGTTCAAGTGAGTTGACGTCTGTTGGACAATGAATGATTTTAGTCAGTCGGTCAATCAGTCAGTCAGGTATGGACCAGTATGAGGCAGCGTCAGGTACTGGATACCTGGTTATTTGGTTAAAGCTGTCGTATGGAGTATGACTACAATTTGGAGGTCGGCAGTCTTGGCCAGCATTGGTGTGTTTGCGTCGTCGAGAGGACGACATGTCGAGTGTGACCTCATCGGGCAGCAGCATTGGCGTGTTTTCGTCGTATGGAGAACGACGTCATATGTAGTGTGGCTTCATTGGGCATCGTTGGTGTATTTTTGGCAGCTGGAGAGCAACACTGTGTGGAGGGTAACCTCATTGGCAACGTGGAGCTGTGTTAATGACCTAGTGTATAGGATTGTCTGTTGTTGCTGTGTCGTAAGCTGTAATCTCCTTAGGTGGAATGTGACCTTTGTAGGTTGACCTAATGATGCCTTGTTTTGCTAATTCTCAGAATTGTTTAGAAGTCACGCATTTAAGTAATGTTTTACTGAATCACTTGGTGGGGGAAAAAAATGGTTTATAATTTTTTCATATTTTGAATCAATTAAAGTGCTTGTGGTTATATGATTTAAGTGCTGGTGGTTAACTTTGTATTGATGTTGAATTTTGATGCTTTTTTTATGATGACTAATTTTGAGTATTTTTATAATATGGAGATATGCTGCTGGTTCGTTTTGAATGTGTTTAATTTTGTGCCTGGTTATTTATTTAAATAACGTTGCATATAATGATGTAAATGTTCTGTTGGTTAACTTTGTATTAATGTTAATTTTGGTACAGTTAATATTCATTTTGGTAAAACTGAATGTTGACTTTATGGACTCTGTTATGCTGCTTTTAAGTAACTTTATATATCCACTTATGGATATATAAAGTAACTGTAATAAATTAGTTTAAGGTATCTTTATTTTGTTTGTTTAGTTCTTCCCTCCGTTTCTGGGCTCAATCTCCGTCAGGTTTTCCAGTTCCGATTGTTCTAGAATTTAAAGAACCTGATGAACCATTGACGGTTCATAACAGTCGGCCCCATGCACAAGTTTTCCAAGAACAGAAAAGTGAGTTCAAAGGCAACGTTCTGAAATCAGCAGAAGGGGCAGATAATAAAAGGAGAATATACAAATCAGAGGTTGATTTCAGAACTTGATAAGAGAAGTAACATCAATAATGTGGTTGAGAAACTGGAAGGAAAGAATCGAAATCTGATCAATATTTTTCAGCGAAATTCACTGGAATTGAAAAATAAAAAAGGTAATTCATGCGTCACAAAAGTATTTCTTAGTTTTATATAGAAAATAAAAAGCAGGAAAATGCTGAAAAGAATTTTAAAAAAAGGATAAAATTGTAGGTGGACGAAGCGGTAAAAATCTGCTCAGCAAAAATTGTCAGTATGTCGAGAAAAATTGATGCTACCTCGTCTGATAGCCTATCACTTTTAGACAGTTTATTATTATTATTATTATTGTTGTTGTTGTTGTTGTTGTTGCCGTTGTTGTTGTATATATATTTTGTTCTGTCTGAGAGTCACAAGAAATCCTTACTCTGACCAAACCTAAAATCGTAGAATGTAAGTTTAGAATGAGATGAGAAATGTAGTCACAAGTCCAGCCAGAAAGTTCTTACGTGTTCATCTCACTCTGGTCAAAATTCCATTGCAACCATTCAACTCCCATTGAATGGAAGCGCTCTCGCGCGCCCTTGTATCATCCAGTAATGTAATTCTTAGACGCAATGTAATCGAGCGTTACTATTGGAAAGGATTAAAAAATCCTCATAATAACCAGAATCTTGAAATTGAGAAGCAAATCCACAGTTATGTCTGGGTAGGGAAATATTTAAGAATAGATCTCTACAGAGAGCTTTCGGGAATCTGGTCGATTCCCATTTTCAAACTAGGAATCGGACAGATTCCCGTAAGCTCCCTTTAGAGATTTATTTTTGAAAAATATTTGTACCCATAAATAACTGTGGCTTTCTTTCTCCATTAAGGTGCATGTTAATTGGGGAATTTAAATTGAATAATTGGTAAATTCTTTCTTGGGTTGGTGTCTACTAAACCAACCTTTCCCTGAAGCATCCATTAAGTGTAGTAAGTTAATGAAAGGGAATAAGGGGTTGGTTTGGACCTCTGGACTCCTAAACCAACAGATATGATTACCTGTGATGAGGAAACCGATATTTTGAAGAAATTTTATTTATTTTCACGAAATTCAGGCTGTCAAGTCAAGCACTGAGTAAGCACTTCCGGCCATTCAGAGCTCAAGACAGTGACAAGAGGGAGTTGGAGGGGTTGGACAGCCGTTAAAGACATCATGGTAATTAATACGATGGAGATCAAGTACCTGAATGCAAAAAGTAATAGTTAGAGAGGCTGGACAGCAAGACTGAAGAAAGGAAGAGAAGGGAGGTAAAGTAAAAGGCTAAAATGTGGGTGCAGCCAGGGGCCGAAGGGAGGCTGCTAACACCCTTTAGTAATTATGTCTTGCACAAAATGCTGGTAATTCTTTGTTATTTGTGAAGTTATCACTTTGGTTAAGGGGAATTTCTAGATTCCACCAAATTGATTTCCTTGGCAGGGGAATTATGGCTGCCAGCTTGACACAGGATCTAAAAGAATATATAAGAAATAATAAAAACACATCAACGTTATCACAAAGAATGAGTTCCAAGTCTTCAGACTTTATGAAAACAATGTATTGATGACTTTCTGGTTGGAGATATAATTATGAATATTATTATTCAAAAGATGAAACCTATTCATATGGAACAAGCCCACCAAAGGGGCCACTGACTTAAAATTCAAGGAGCTTTTAAGGAATATTAAGTAGCTCATTAAGAAGTAAGAGAAGGTCAAGGGAAATACAGAAAGAGAAAAGGGATCTCTCTCTCTCTCTCTCCAGACCAGAGTCTCACAGCCTCGAAATGATCGAAGACTCAAGTCACACCTCGAGAACGGCAAAGTTCCTAAGAGCTAATTTGCCGACGATGGGAATGGGACAACTGGTCGCGACCGACTGGCCATGGCCCAGCTGGAGCTGGCCGTGGCCGACTGGCCGCAGCCCAACTGGCCGCAGGGGCCGACTGGCCGCAGCCCAACTGGCCGCAGGGGCCGACTGGCCACAGCCCAACTGGCCATAGACGAAGAGATGAGAGAAAAAAATTTATTTCTGTCTGTCTGTCTCTCTCACAGAAAATATTTAGATATAGTAAATCTATAAGACGAAGAGATAAAGAAAAAAATTATTTCTGTTTGTCTGTCTGTCTGTCTGTCTCTCACTCACTCTCCCTCTGAAAATATTTGGATGCAGTAAATGTCAATTAACGAGTAACATCGAAACAATGCTATTTTACAAGAATGGTTTTGAATACAGTAAATGCCAATTAATAAGTAACAAGGAAACAATGCTATTTTGCAAACATGGTTGTAAACTATTTTCTTTTCCTTTTTTTGGAAAGGCTAGGATTACCTATTTAGGAAATATTGATTTAAAGTTTAGAGTTTAAAATATTCAGTTGCAGTAAACCTTCTACAATGTCATCAGGTATACTCTCTCAGGGAGGCAAAGGAAAGTTTGAGAGATGGCTGCTATATATACTTTTTTGATAGACATGGAGCTGATAATATCACATAGTTTTGGAGATGTGAAAGGAGAAGACTATGCAAGGCGAGAGTACATGTAAAGAAAAAGGAAAAATAGTATCGAAAATAAAATTGCGGGCTTCAGAAACAATGGAACAAACATCTGTTGTGATTCATGAATGTTTAGAAAATGTTAATGAAGCATGCCAAGGAGTCATGCCTAGTCATAGCGCTTTGCGAAAAGTGGTGAGAAGAGAACGTAAAGATTTGTCTGCATACCCTCCTAATCCTACATCTTTAGAAGAATTTGTTATTCCTGTTGATATTCAAAATTATGGATCGGAGAAATTTCTTTTAGCAGACAACCAAGATTCATTCTGCAGAATCATTATATCTGGAAAGGAAATCAATACACATTTACTTAAGGAAGTAAATAATGTTTTTGTTGATGGGACGTTCAAAATAACACCACCGCTTTTTTGTCAAGTGTACGTGATTCTTGATGAGATGCACGGTGGTATGCATCCGTTTATCTACTTCCAAATAAACTACTACAACTTATGATAAATTGTTTTCTGTACTTTTAGAAATTCAGCCAAGTCTACAGCCAGAAGTAATATACTGTGATTATGAAATATGGCATTTCAAAAGTCTTCAATATTATTTCTCATCTACTAATATTAGGGGGTGTTTTTTTCCACTTTGCGCAGAATGCCTAAAAAAAATTAACATCTTTGGGATTATCTCAACAATACAATACTGATGCCAGTTTTGCTCTGCGTGCTAAAATGATAATTGCCTTAGCATTTGTACCACCCGATCGTATTACAGCAGCTATAATGGAATTAGCAGATGACCTTCCACAGAAACTTCTAGAGCTTCTAGATTGGCAGGAAGACAATTATGTTGGAAGAATGAACAGAAAGGGCAATGGCAGACGTTCTCCCCTTTTTCCGTTACACATTTGGAATGTTTACGAGCGATGCATAAATGATAAGGATAGAACCAGCAATCATGCCGAAGCTGCTCATCGTAGGCTGCAAAATGAACTAGGGATGCAACATCCAACAATATGGAAGTTTATCGATAGTTTGTAAAGGGTGCAACGAGGACGAGATCTTTATTACGAACAGTTGATTGCTGGTCAAACACCGCCCATAAAATTGAAGAAATTCCGAGAAGCTGATGCTCGTATAAAATCAGTGGTGCTACAGTTTGAGAACAGGAATATTTTAGAGTATCTGAGAGGAATTGCTCATAACTTCTTAAGATATAGTTACTATGTAGCTGCTATTTTAAGCATTTTTTTATATTCCAATTATTCAACTTTTTAATAAAATTTAACTTTTTTCATCTATAATTACCTTTTATTTTCTTGAATTTTTTATTCAATAATTCAGCTTTTTAGTGAACTTTTACTTTTTTATCTTTAATTATCTTTTATTTTCTTAAATTTTTTATTCCAATAATTCAGCTTTTATTTAACTTCTATGTAATTCAGCTGTTTAATAGAATTTACCTTTTAAGTATTCTTTTCTTAGAGAAAACCTCTTTTCAAAAATGATATGCATACATGAAATAAATAGTTTACAACCATTAACAATAATTATAAAGTTCAACAATGTATTTAAAAAAGGAAACAGTCCAATTAGCAAAGTATCAAGCTCTCATTTAAAAAGATGAAAATAGTTTACAACCATTATTAACAATAAATACCAGTTTTCTTCGAAAGAGTTTATAACCAATAACAACAATAACAAAAATCAAAAGGGTATTTAAAAAAAATAAATAAACACTAGTTTCCTTCAGAAGATAATAAAAACCTCTCTCTCTCTCTCTCTCTCTCTTTCTCTCTCTCTTTGTCTCTCTCTAACCGCTGCGGCCAGTCGGCTGCGGCCAGTCGTCCCGCGGCCAGTTTAGCTGCGGCCAGTATTGGATTTTACGAATTTAATACGCGATTTCCTCTTCCAAATCTACTATAGTATCGTTATTATTAAGGGCTGTGAAGAAGCCAGTTACTGGCAAACAAACTACATACCTATACGTTCCATATGAAGCCAGACACCATCTATCTAAGCGCTCATGGAAAGAATATTGGGAGACGAACAGAGAAAACTCTATATAAATTATATGCCGTAGAAACAGCTAATAATAATAATAATAATAATAAAGTTTGTAGAAGCTTATCTGCTCCTCTCTCTCTCTCTCTCTTCTTCTTCTTCTTCTCTTCTTTCTCTCTCTTCTTCTTCTTCTTCTTCTTCTTTCTTCTTCTTCTTCTTCTTCTTCTTCCTTCAATTAATTTCCCCTTCTTAGGAAAAAGAGTAATCGGAAAAAGGAAAAAAAGAATGATTCTTTTGACAACCGTGTTCGAATTATCTATATATAATAACGTTGATAAAGTTTGTAGCCTCTTATCTCCTCTTCCACCACTTTATTTCTCCTTCGTGGACAACAACAAAATTCTCTCTCTCAAAAAAAAAGGGAAACAAGAACAGTTCCCTTGACAACGGTGGCGCCTCTCAAAAAAGTCGCCCGAGAATAATAATAAAAATAATTCCTTCGCCTTTACAAAGTTCTTATTGGCTGATGACGGAGGCAGCTGGACTGGTCATTTCGCTGAAGGTTTTTCCTCCTGGTTTATCCTTCAGTGAATAAGGTCAAACATTCTTCCTCCTTTTTGTTATGATTTCCACTGAAGAAATTCGGAATTTTGGGAATGAGTAGGATTCTCTCTCTCTCTCTCCAGCTGGACATCGAGGATTACTTCCGCTTGAAAGTGACAAAGCTTCTGGAATTCAGGTCATCCTCAGTCACGGGTGAGGGACGATGAGGTAAGAACCAGAAGTTTGAGGAACCAAAAAATATATGAAGAGTTTACACCACCACACACAACACACCACACACACATATATATATATATATATATATATATATATTATATATATATATATAGATATATATATATATATCTATATATATACTATATATATATATATATATATATATATATATATATATATATAATATATATATATATATATATATATATATAATATATATCTATTATATATATATATATATATATATATATATATATATATATATATAATAGATATTATATATATATATATATATAATATATATATATATATATATATATATATATATATATCTATATATATTATATATGTATATGTATATATATCTTATATATATATAGATATATATATCTATATATATATAGATATATATATTTATTTATATATATATATATATATATATATATATATATATATATATATATTATATATATATATATATATAAAATATATGTATACATGTATATATGTATTTATGTATGTAATCAATTAATACATTAAAAACTAAGTAATTCCAGTTATTACCAAAATGTCTTCCCCTCCAATAACTCCAAATGCAAATGAAATAAGAGCAGAATAATGTAATAAACAAAATCTCTCTATATGAGTTCAGAAAATTGAAAATAACCACAGAAGAGAGAAAAGGAAAATACAGTGAAATTCTTAGCGATTACTCAAACGATTTCCCAAAATGAAAGGAAAATGTTCCCTGATATCTGAGGAGACAAAAAGCGATGCCATTTATTCCCACCTCACGGAGGAGGGTCAAGAGATTTCTGGCGAATGGACGTCTTGTTCGGCCGGATTTTCACACACTTTTTAATATGTTCCTTTTATGGAAAGCCGATCTAATTATTTGACGTTCTAATGAAAAGATGATACGTGTAAAAAAAAGAAAAAAAACAGGCATCTAATTATAAGATAATCATGAGAAAGACAAAGATACGATGTTCGAATAACGGTCGATGTGATGGGACAAAAATCCATGTCAGCAAAATCATTCTTCTAAACAGGTGTTGTGATAATCTTTGACAAAATATTCGCATGGTTCATCATTTACAATGATTCCAGTATTTGGTTAATTGGTTAATCGGTTATAGTAGAATTTTGTAAAAATGGAAAATTATTTTCAATTTACAGTGGTACGATGAAGTTTTAATTAACACAGACACCGGATTACTACGGCCTTATGCCACACGAAGTTACCATAGAAATTTTGACTTTTCCTGTAGATTCTCAGGAATGTGATACGGTAGACACTAACACACACACGCACACATTTACATTCACATACTTAGATAATCAAATTAAAGTAGAAAATAAACTCAGAAACGGGAAAAAGACCAAATATTCACCGAGGCTAATAATGTGTTCGTGAGGTCCAACGCTTCTTTCCCTTTGTGTGGGGCTGATGGATACATTCCCGGGATCAGAGTTAAAAGTTGCATCTGTATCCCCCGGAAAAAACCTTTGTAATGGACTTGACTTCATCTTCCACCCAGTTGGGTTCGATTCAAAGTTGAGGCCATAACCATCATGAAAAATCCTTTCCTGTTTTTCTGGCTGTGAATGTATCGGAAACTATAAAATCCTTTCAACGTGAAATGTCCACCTGAATATCTTTTCCACAGATACCTGCATTTGACAGAACCCTATTCTAAACATATATTTTATTTTCTTTTAGTTTTTCATTCGACATTCTCCCTATGAAATCCCTTTCTTTTTCTTCATTACTTTGAAACCAACATAAATAAAGTTATATTGCTGTAGTTATTTATCTTATGTTTGTTAATTTCCTTTTCCGTCCTGACTCCTCCCCAAATTTGGATTGTGTAATTACCTGCTTCACAAAAGTGTATAATAATAATAATAATAATAATAATAATAATAATAATAATAATAATAATAATAATAAAAAAAATAATAATAATAATAATAAAATCAAGCTATCTGGCAACATGACAAATAACAGCTCATGACTTTCCAAAGAGTTACTCATGAATAAAAGACGCTTTTTTTCATATACCTACCATATCAATTTAAAGAAAAACCTCCTTCATAACATATTCAACATCCACCAACATAAACATCGAAACACAAAGCCACACAACCCAGAGCAAGAGGCAGTGTAAGTCAGACACAACATAAACAAAACGAACTTTGAAGTTACCTCGAAAATCTATAAACTTCAGGAGTCCTGCAACCTCCTCTTCATCGCTTCTTCAGCCCAGAATAATTGTTGCTACGAAGTTTCCACCTCTGTAACAGTCAAGCGGAGGAAGAGAGAGGAAACGATCAACAAACCTCACTCTGGACAAGAACTACTACTTCTCTCTTCTCTTTTCTTTCGCCAGGAATGAATTTAATTGTTTCCTCTCGTGATAACAAGTGCTTTTCACTTGCACTGAAGAGTCTGATTGTTTCCCAGTGGAAGGTGTCATTATGCACAGCTGCTGGCACTGTTGAAACGTATGATATAAATATAGCTGAAAGGAATGTAGGTCTGGTCACTTTGGGCTTGGAATTTGAAAATGAATACATTGCCGGGCCTCAGTAATGAGTTTATAAATATTTAAGAATGTATGTATGGTTCATACGAGTGTGAATATATATATATATTATATATATATATATTATATATATATATATATATATATATATATATATATATATATAATATATATATATAATATGTATACTATACATTAAAATCCCTTTTTCACATGTTATGCAGTAATGTTACAATTTATAAATAATGATAAAAATCTCACTGAATTGTCAGTTATTTATACCATGTATATATATATATATATATATATATATATATATATATATATATATATATATATATATATATATATATATATATGCTTTTTTGTAGTTTCGGTAAGTCCCAATCTGTTGCAAGAACATTAAAATAAAATTTTTACACGATGAATCAGCGTGAGAAAAATAAAAAAGGCGCAATTATGAGGTGTAACAGGAAGAAAACCTCAAAGCAGTTGCACTAAGAAACAATTGTTACGAGAGGGTGAAAGATAAGATGGAAGAAAGAGACTATGAACGGAGGCGCAGCAAAAGGAACAGCTAGGGGCCGAAGGGACACTGCAAATAACGTTAAGTAATACCCAGCGCGAGGTGCACTGGTGGCACTACCCCTTGACAACGTTATGCTGTATGGGAACAAACGTGCGGTGAAAAAAAAGAAGAAGTGTAATTCCTGTAGAGTTTTGTAGATGTCATTCAAATTTTATCAAAATTAAGAACCAATTCCTTTTGTTCGTTCAGTTTCAGGTTTCCAATTTTCAATTTGGAATAATAATAATAATAATAATAATAATAATAATAATAATAATAATAATAATAATAATAATAATAATAATAATAATATTTAGGAAGGAGACCCTCTTGTACACGTTTCATTAAAAACAATGGCTTCATCAGCATAATATATTTGATATTAAAGTTTCTCTGTTTTTCTGATTCCTTTTTTTCTGTGGAGGAAAAATAACTGAATAACAACAGCAGTCTACTGTACCAATTACTGAGTCCTTCACATTTTAAAAGAATTTCTAAGCATTTATTTTCGTTCATCACCAAACATAACAATTTGTACATCATTAACATCGTTTCCACAAATCTGAGTTTCCGACTGCCAGGGTTATGGAACACGAAGGAAATCCATCAGATATGAAAAAGGGAGATGTTTACATTGTCCATTTACTTTACAAGGGTCATTAATAAACCTTGTTTGCTCAAATTTCAATGCTTGCCCCTCTCTCCCTCCCCGGGTAAACTGGAATTTAATATCACTTTGGATGATTCAGGTAATTTCTCTTCCCTTTCTCTTCTACTTTCTCTCGTCATTCGTTAGCCACGGAAGAAAGAGAGCTTTCAGTTGTTCCGAGAAGCTCTCGGGAAATCTAAACAGGAATCATGAATCATGAACGAAGATTACTAATATTTCCCGTCATTAACTAATACATGCATTCCGACCCTCATTTTTTCTTTTCACATTGCGAATGAAGATTTATTGGTTCTTGGAGCTTCTGAATTAATGATTTTTAGTAGGAATCAATTCTTCCTTCAGTCAGTCTAAGAACTTTATCTAAGACTTATAATTGTCTTTTTTTTTTTTTTTTTTTTTTATTGCAGCCTTGATATAAGTTGGCCGAACTGCCAGAGTTTTGAAAAATGAAAGTTGGCTTCTGATTTTAAATGCTTTATTAGCTATGCATATTATTGACATCTCATTTAGTCTCCACATAAAAATGATGTCAAATTTCGGTAAACAAAACAAAAAAGATTAATCTTCCATTTCTGAAGCAACGAACCTTTGGCGCGACTCAGCCACGATTCATTTTCCAATTCCGCGACGAAAGAGAAAAGGAAACCAATAATCAACATCGATAAAGGAAAAGACCCAAATACCTTCTGAGGCCAAGAAGGCTCCAAGTGGAAGGAGCAAAATAATCACACATTATGATACCTTCAACCGTCCTCCACAGAGCCTTTAAAATTTAATGCTAATTATCATTAAAGTGCTTTCCCTCTCCTCGAACTCTCACAACCCCAAAGGGAGAGAGGAAACTCAATGGGTTCCACTTGGAGGAAATTAGCCGAGGAAATTCTTTCCTTTGGAGGAGAAAAGGGCCTTTTGTATTGTCCCCAAATGTCAAGACTTTCCCGGGGACCGAAGCGAAGTGGAATATGCAGACTGTATTAACGTTCGTTCTTTTCATAAGAAGCTTAGTAACCCTAACAAATATATAAGCAATATTTACATTACCTCTTCCTGATCTCATTACGGCATTACTTATTACTTGAAAGTGTGTTGCGTTCGGTTATTATAATTTGTGATTTATGACGGATGTATGTGTATTATATATATATATATCTATATATATATATATATATATATATATATATATATAATATATATATATATATATATATATATATATATATATATATATAATATTATATATATATATATAATATACATATATATAATATATATTATTATATATATATATATATATATATATATATATATATATATATACATACATACATACATACATACTTATCCGTCTTCCAAAAACATTCTGCCAACTTCATTAAACCGTTGAGGCTTTTATATTTTCAGTGATGATCTTCATCTCGGGTAGTGAAGCTTCATATTGCAAATATTTCCTCCCGGAAATATTTATTCCACCGCCTTTGGCGGGGGAATTCGTTCTTCTGTTATTGAATACCGGGAATAAGTTCTGAGTAAATTGAAAAGCGGTGGCATTCCTCCATAGAAATACTTATAAAAAAAGAATTGAAAATTATTTTAGTATGCAGAAAGATTAAATGTGACATGAATACCTGTGCAGGCTTTGCATATGGCAGAAAAAAGATACGGTGTTACATCATAAATATACAATTAAAGAAAATTGGGGCTGAGAAATCGGCCCTCAACATAAAATGTCCATGTTCCCCAGAAGTGACATTCTATCTCTCCCAACATTTAAACACTTGTTACTGTATAGACACAAGACCCACCTTTGGGACAATTTTCGTCAAAATCCACGCAAAATATTTTGCGTAATCTCAGTAACGAACAGACAGACAGACTAGTCAGACAAATTGCGGAGCACAAAAGCAAGCCAAGAAGGACAACGGAAAAAAAAACACGCAGAGCTTTTGAAGGCACCTGACCCCCCACACCCCCACCCCAAACCTGGGGGTTTATTCCTCCTAACGATGTTTTCTTCCTGTGCCTTTCATTCCTGTTTTTCTCAGATGAAATTTTTTACTTAACAGCTCAGTTTTCTAAGAGGAGTTGACAGCGATATATTTGTTTGAATGTATTTTACATACGCAATATATATATATATATATATATATATATATATATATATATATATATATATATATATATGTGTGTGTGTGTGTGTGTGTTGTGTGTGTGTGTGTATGTGTGTGTGTGTGTGTGTGTGTGCCCGTGTTTGTGCGTCCAATGCAGACAGCGTGAAAGACAGAGACACTAAACACAAAACGGCTGAGCAGCCCAAATAAGGAAGAAACCGAGGGAAGAGAAAACGACCATTAATTGTATCTCCAACGACCGAGACGGATCTTTATCCTTTTTTATTCTTCAATTAATAATTAACAACGGAAGAAGCGAAAATGGATCTCCTCTTGTATTGTCTCTCGTTCCATTCTCATTCTCACTTGATGATCAAGATGATTTATTTAGTTCTGACGATTCCTTTGTGTGGGAATCAAACAAAGGTAGAAGATGGTTCCTTCAGTTCTCAGCCGAAATTGAACAAGAAAATAATTGCAGAGATACTTTTAAGGTATATTTCTGTTCCCCTTTGAAGATGAACTGCACCGGAAGGGATTTAATAGCAGTGATGGAATGTATAAAATTATATTTCTGCCTGGTAATACTAAAAGCAATTGCTATAAAGAATATAGATGATCAAGACGGCCTTATGCCAGCAACAGGTTCCTTACCCTCCGGCGACCCTTTCAATATAAGACGACTAAACCATTAGGATGCCTAATGTGGACCTACAGACTCTTCCTAAATCAACAAGGACGAGATAATGAACTGTAGACTAACATCTTCGTAGTGGCAGCAAATAAGGTTGAAATCTCAGAGATATATCATAGAATTACCAGCCTTAAGAACACCACTTCCAGTTCCAGTTTTTAAGCCGAAGAGGAAGAGGCCCAGAAATATAATTTGAAGGTTTAGGAGGGAACACAATTTCTCTCTCTCTCTCTCTCTCTCTCTCTCTCTCTCTCTCTCTCTCTCTCTCATCAGCAAGGGGATAGATTGCCTCCAAGAACCCAAAATGAAAAACAACAGGTTCTGAACCCGTGAAATGGAAGGTTACAGAATTTAGGGAACACAGAACTGAGTTTAGAGTTCCAAATCCTTGTACCCTGTAGGTTCACAATTATATATATATATAATATATATATATATATATATATAATATAATATATATATATATATATATATATATATATATATATATATATATATATATATATATATATATTATATATATACACATATATAACATGATATATATAGGTGATATATATATATCTATATATATATATATATATATATATATATATATATATATATATATATATATCTTTTCATTATCCATGAGGTCCAGTATTGACGAACCTACACAGTACAAAGATTTGGAACTCGAATCAAATTTTAAGCCTTTAAAAATTCCTAACTAACCTCTAATGAATACTCCAACATCTCATTCTTCAACATAAAGACCAGATCACATCATTAAATATCTAATAATAATAAAGAGGAGTTATTTAATGTTCCTTCCACAGCATTCTCTACGGGACCTTCTGCCTTCCCCCCAAGACTCTAGAGAAAAACGTCTCCTTAGTTCTTCTGACATTCTCTTCCTTCTTCGTCACTTGTAAAAAAAAAATAAATAAATAAATAAATAAAGGTTTCGTGACAGCCCAACTTTCCTTCTTGGCATTTCGTGTCGAATAAACTCCCCCGATGTTGTTTTGGTGTCCAAATATATTTTTCGAACTCCGAAAATGCTTAATCTACAAAGGATGAATATTCATTGGAATTAGGACCCTTTTAGCGGTGTTAATACGATTCAATGAATAGGATTAGCTGAAAATTATTTTTTGACATGGAACGCCAAATGAACGATGCGGGTTTATGGAAATGAATATTATAAGGTTGAGAATAAATACTATTTGTGTATTTATGAAGAATATATTTTTCATTTTCTTCCAGGAATTAACTTACATGGGGGTCTTTGAAGGAACAAGTATTCTGTAGTGGTTATGTATTACAGAACCAGTCTCTGATGACGTCATTCAGATCTTGGATCTCATAAGTTAAGGAAAGGAATTATTTATGATTTCGTAATATATCCCTTCGGGAAGGGGAAACACTACCCCCTGGTGGGGTATTGCAGTCAGTGCACCTCACGTGGTGCACTGTGGGCATTACTAAATGGTTTGTACAGGGTCCCTTTGTCCTCAGGCTGCACCCAGTTTTAGCCTTTTACTCTAACCCCCATTCCTGCTTCCTGTCTTCAGTCTTGCTGTCCAACCTCTCTAACTATGAAATCTTAGTGAAAATGGGGGGTTTCCTCTCAGTTCCACCTTTAGATCCTCCTACTAAATCTCCTTTATTTTCTGGATCTCTCTACCTTGCTGTCCAACTCCAACTCCCTCAATTGTCTTTAAATGCCGAGTGGTCGAAGGTGGCCCTTCCGTATTTGGCTTCACAGAATAAATTTCATAAATGACAAGTAGAAAAATGCGCCGAAGTTTTCTGTAAAGCGTATAATGCTATATGAAACGCTCAGCCATGACACATGAAACTCTCAGCCGCGGTGGACTGCGTTGTAGGCACCTATAGTGGTGCCAGACGCACGATAATGGCTAACTGTAACCTTAGATAAAATACAAACTATTGAGGAAGCTAGAGGGCTGCAGTTTGGTATGACTGATGACTGGAGGGTGGATGATCAACGTCCCAATTTGCAGCCCTCTAGCCTCAGTAGGTTTCAAGATGTGAGGGCGGAGAGACTAATGGTCATCTCATTTGCTTTCTTTCACAGAAAACTAAAAATCTACAAAGTTTTCACAGTCACAGTCAGGTTCAAAACACAGGAATATTTACCTTTTATCGCCATTATTTACATTCTCTTCTTATCTGAGCAATCGCAGTTTTTTGCGAGTTTTATCTGCCGTTTCAATTACATTTGCATTACATTGTAAATTATATTTACAGCGTAGGTAAAATGCTTGTGGTTTCTAAGGATTTAGCATTATTTTCAGTACACTTTTCAGTTTTATTCATTATATATATATATATATACGTATATGCCATTCCAACTCTATTGAATAAAACTCTCTAGTCCCAGGTACTTGCCTACGTATGAGCATTGCACAGTTCAGCAATTAACCTGATTCCTAGTTTCCTATCTTCATTATCATCACCATTTCTCTATTACTTGACTAATTATTCTCTTGGCTCATCGCATGAATCCCAAACAATTCGTTGAATGTGTTAAATTTCTTCTTTCAAATTCAGAAATCGTTTATTTGACCTCAATCAGACAGGATTTATGGCAGCTAAAATATCGGTTTGTTTTCTTTCCCTTCTCGTTTATTCAGATTCCTGATTATCCAATTATTCTTTACTGACTTCCTTTAAATTGTTCTTGGCAGCCATCGTCCCCTTGATAATGACTCAATTACTATTCTTCTTCTTCTTCTTCTTTTCTATTTTCTCTTTATACTTTTGATTACTTTCTTCCCCCCGATCTTTCTCGGTTTTGCTTCGTGACTGCTAAAATGTTCAGGAAACACAAAACCTCACGATAATCTCCTCGGTGCAAGGCGGGGATTAAGTGAACTGTGATAAATTCCCTTTTCAGACGTAATATATATTTTACAAATATTTCAGTTAAAGAAAACTCGAAATTGGTGTTCGTTTCCATCAGGCATCAATCATTAAATATATACGTATACTCTCTCTCTCTCTCTCTCTCTCTCTCTCTCTTCTCTCTCTCTCTCTCTCTCTTATGTGTGTATTAGAAGGAAAGTATTACCAATAAGTTGCTTTCTTAATAATCCTTATTCGACATTATAAGATAATGAGTAATAATGAAATAATAAAACGGAATAAAGACACATAAACGAGTATATAAAATTAAACGAATACTAAAAACTCCTCTTCACTTTTTAGTTCGAAGAACTAATAATAATAATAATATTAAAATTCCACCGTCATCTGGACAAGACAAACGAGAGGCCATACTAAAACGAGTATCAGGAGTTGAGGCAGATGAGAAACAACACAACTTATGTCTACGACGCCTGAGTCACACTTGCGTCGCTCTGAGATGAATTATTACCTAACGGAGACCTTCGCTTATTGGCTCTCCTCTTCTTATTGCTGTCGTTAGAGGGCTCTCTCTCTCTCTCTCTCTCTCTCTCTCTCTCTCTCTCTGGGATCTTGGCACATCCCATTCCCTAATTAGGGGTCATGAATCTCTCAGTGCCTCTATCAGAAGCTAGTTAGAGCTATCCGTCTAATGCTTATGCGCCAGGAATCACCCTCAGAGTGGGATGTGAAAATAAAGATTAAAAACTATTAATTCTCTAAAGGACTCGAAGGAAGCTCAGTTTTATATTAAGGCAAATTAATTAATAAATTGAACTGGCTCTGACCTGTGACGAAAGGGCGGGTCCGCAATATACTGAAACATGGCTTAAACGTATGTTGACAACCTGTTGTATATTTGTCACAAACATGCTCAAAACATGTCAACAATAATAAATGACATCTCATCGTATACATATCAAAAACATGTTTACAGATAAGCACAACATATAGCAATCTTTATCAACAGGAAAAAAAATTAAATACATAAAAGTAAAAAATGAAATAAATAAACAAAGAGGAAAGAGAAATACGAGAAGCGTCAGCCAGAAAAAGAGAGAGCTAAAAATAACATTCCATCAAGAATCCTTATTCAGGGAATATGATTCCATCGACAGCCTCATTTTTCAAATTAAAGCGAAAAGAATTAATCTTTATTTCATAGTTTTTTTCATCTTAGTTGAGGAAAACGTCCTGGGAAATGAAATTCATATCCTTCCCCTTGGAATGAAATAATTAACATGTTTTTTCCTCTTCATATTCTTGTAGCTGAATTTTTCATAATCACCAATGTTGGAAGTTTAGTCTCGTGGGACTAAATTGCAAAGAAAGGCTGGATTGGTTTGAATTACTGGGGACAAATATTGGCTTGTAAAAATGAGCTTTTTGAATTACGAATAATCATTGCTATATTTACAA
>NC_061095.1:52978540-53013926 GCF_015104395.2 Macrobrachium nipponense | reverse complement strand
ATAATATCTCGCTGATTCTGTCGTTATTCTTTATAACTATATCTTTAGAAGAATATAAAAATAGCGTTGAACGCAGATTGCCATGGCAAAATCCATCAAAGCAGAGAGTCAAGTCTGAGAGAGAGAGAGAGAGAGAAAGAGAGAGAGATAGAGTATACCGTTTGCTCATGAAATCATTCAAATGGATAAGAATTAAGAGCACGAAGAGCGAGATTAGAGGTGTCATAAAGGCGCAACCCAATACACTCTGAAGGATTGAAATAAGGCCGATTGACTTATGAATTTATGTCTCAAGTCCAAACACCGGAGCCAACAGGCAATTCAGCGTATCTATAATATGAAAGAGAAAAAAGGAATTGCTAAATAGAATCGGGAATAAAGAAAGAAAGAAAAAAAAAAAAAAGAGTTAACAGGGAAGAAGCAAACCCTTTCCCTCGACTCCCAAGGTCAAAAGCGAATCTTCCTAAGAAGGATTATATCTGCGGGAAGCATTTAATGGGACTTACCCATAGATATGACAAATCTGCCTTTTCTATCTGACCCCACCCTAGCGATCTTATTACGCCCATTACTGTATGTATAGCGCCCTTCTCTCTCTCTCTCTCTCTCTCTCTCTCTCTCTCTCTCTCTGTGTGTGTGTGTGTATATAATATTATGTAGTTGTCTTTGGCAAGAAGACGGGAGTATTCTAACACCTCATTTTTGTGTTGTTTGTTTGTTTGCTTGTGTCGCTATTAGGAGTGTGTATATATGTATATATAATTTTTTTGTGTGCGCTTGTTTGCTTGTGTCGATATTGGGGTGTATTTGAGTGCATCAAAGAGAGAGAGAGAGAGAGAGAGAGCCTCTGATAAAACAGATGTTTCCCCAGACAAAATCAAAAGATTATATTGGTAGTATTATTGTTTCCACAGGATGAGGACTTATACCACTTTTAATACATATAATCGCCCCCCCCCCCCCCCACCCTCTCTCTCTCTCTCCGTACATCTTAGGCTGGCCGCACGTGTTGCCCCGACTTCCTTTTCCTCCGCCGCCCCCTTCTCTAATGGTATATAGCCCCTCCCCCAGCAAGCATCTGCCAATATGTTCCAGCCTGTTTTGGGTGGGGGCTGGGGTGGGTGGGGTGGTGTTTAGTTGGGGACTTCTCTTGGTGCCCCCTACCCCACCCCTATCCACAACAGACATTCAACCACCTCCTCCCTCCCCATCCCAGCCCCCCCCGCCCCCCCCTCTCCAAGTATCTCCTTTTAGGCCGAACAATAATCTGGGTGTTTATTATTATTATTGTTCGGCCTAAAAGGAGATACTTGGAGAGGGGGGGGCTCGGGGATGGGGAGGGAGGAGGTGGTTGAATAATCTGGGTGTTTTTTGGCAAAAGAAAAATTCACAAGACGGTGGTAAGAACAGCAATGCTGTATGGTACGGAAACAGCAAGCATGAGAAAAGCAGAGCAGAAGAAGATGGATGTGGCAGAAATGAGAATGCTTAGTGGATGTCTGGGTAACAAGAAGTGGATAGGATCAGAAATGACTACATAAGGGGGTCAACAAAGGTGGTGGAAGTATCAAAGAAAGTGCAGGAGGGAGGCTGAGATGGTATGGACACCTGTTGAGGATAGATGAGGACCACGCTGGAGACATACTATGGGGGTGGAGGTGCATGGAAGAAGAAAAAGAAGGAGGGACCAACCAAAGAGATGGAAGGACTGTGTGAGAGGAGACTTACATGAGAAGGGAATTGATGAGGCAGAAGCACAAGATAGAAATAGATGGAAACGGCTCATCCGAAACGGCGACCCATATAAAAATGGGAACAAGCTGGGAAAGAAGAAGAAGAAGAATAATCTGGGTGTTTTTCCCCCACTTTCAGTAAATGTTTGTTATGTACTTCTATATTCTAATATATATATATATATATATATATATATATATATATATATATATATATATATATATATATATATTAGAGAGAGAGAGAGAGAGAGAGAGAGAGGAGAGAGAGAAGAGAGAGAGAGAGAAGTCCGGAGTGAGGCTCTCGGGTATTGGAAATAATGAATTAAATGTGGTAGGAGTAACTCACATTCAGTACAAGCTCGGTAAGCGCACGTTTACGGATACCCGTCTATGGTCATTCAAAACATTACCTTAGCCACTGCCAAACACGGCGTGTATATCAAAGGAAAATTCTATAAGTCTTCTAACACATTAAAATCAGTTTTGGACAAAAAGGAGAACAAACAACCAAACAGTAATGTACGTTGAGGAACAATCACTTGGTCCTCATGGAATCAAGAAATAATCCAAGCGACCCTGCGCCCCAAAAACAAGAATTCTCGCGTCACCCGTAATATCGGTCTTGCACGCAACTCTCGAGCCGAACGTAACTTTGAATATATTAGTGCGAGTAAAGAAAACTTTGCCGGGATATGAAATGTTAATCCTTTCCGACACTCTGAAAACTAACGGATTGTCCGTCACACAAGTCATATATACAGTCGGCTCACAACAACAATGTAACATTGAGGGTCTGTAATCATTTATTGAATACCAACTTTACTAATCCACAAAAATCAACATATCCTGGATGTGGAAGTTTATAAACATCCCATTCTTACCGTCACTGAGATCAATCACGCCCAATCAGTTGCGTATGAATCCCTTTTGCAATCTATTAAAAGTAAAATCAATAAAGACATTCAGAAGAGGATGAAATTCAGCAGAAATTTCTTGATCTTTTAACTGATTATCATGATGTTTTCTCCTTTACGTACCGACGGATCCTTAGGAAAAAAGGATGTCATAGAACACCAAACAAGGTTAAAAGACAGGCATAAAGTTATCTATGTACCTTTGTACAGACTCCCTATGAAATTCCAGAATGAGATAAAGGATGAAGTAGGTAAAATGCTAGAAGGAGACATTAGGAAATCGAACAGCCCTTATAATTTTCCGTTAATAGTCGTACCGAAAAAAGATCGAACCTGGCGTATCTGAGTAGATTTCCGTCACTTAAATGAGGAAACGATCCCTGATCGATTCCCAGTGCCATGTACTGATGATATTTTATCTTTGTTAGGTCAGAGCAAATATTTTACCAGTTTGGACTTACTTAAAGGCTTTCACCAGATACCTTTAGAAGAAGAGTGTCCCATACACCGCCTTCAGCACAGCCAGGGACATTATGAATTTTTGCGTATGCCTTTTGGTTTACGTTGCGCCCCGCCCCAATAACATTTACTAGAATGATTAACATACTTATTGGAGACTTGTTAGGGGATATCCTACATGCCTATATGGACGACCTGTAATCTTTTCTAATATTTTAGAAGAAGATCTACGTAAACTGGAGCTAGTGCTACAGAGACTAAGGCAGCATAATTTAAGGGTAAAAAATAAGTAAGTGGTTTTAATTTTTCAAAACAGAAGAAATAGTCTATTTAGGTTTTACGGTGTCTAGTCAAGGTCTTAAAGTAGTCCCCACGATAAGGTGTCAGCTATCCATAACTTTACGATACCTACTAACATCAAAGGGATACAGCAATTTTAGGATGTAGTGGGTACTACCGTAGGTTTATACGCAATTACTCAATAATAGCCGCTATCTAACCGATCTTACGAAGAAGGGCGTAGATTTCATATGGTCTGAGAAGCATCAACAGGCATTTGATACCTTGAAAGATGAATTGTGTAGTTCCTCCTAAACAAAATTTCCTGACTTCGGGTAAGGAATTCTTTATTTCAACAGACGCCTCAGACCTAGGAGTAGGTGGGGTATTGCTTCAGCAATATGACAAACAGTTTTTTCCTATAGCGTTTTATTCACGTAAATTGAGACTTCCGAAAGTAAATATTGCAGTAATAGATAAGGAAGGGTAGCTATTGTTAACTCACTAGTGCATTTTAAGTTCATAATATACGGTTTATCCCGTCAAGGTTCTTACCTTGACCATAAAGACCCCCTAACCGACCTTCTTTAAAGGCGTTTAGTCACAGTCCCAAAACAAGAAGAACTCGGTGGCATCTGATCATCCAAGGACTTTGGCGCAAGGATCGGATATCTACCTGGGGCTTATCCCATGCCCAATCAACCCTTTGAAAGAGTACACTTAGATTTATTAACAGGGTTTTGTTTACGAGTCAAACAGAGGAAATAAGCACCCCTCTTAGTAATCATAGATGCCTTGACTCGATATACAGATTGATAGCGCTAAAAACTAAAACCACGATCGAATGCGCTAGGAAGTTTTACGAGTGCTACATTTGTAAACATGGAATTCCACACATGATAATCTCTGACCTCGGTGGAGAATTCAATATCATTTCCTTAACTCATTGTGTGAATTCCTTTGCATAAAGAAAATCAATACCATGATCTACCACCGAAGTCTAACGGGCTATGTAAAGAGCAAATAGAAAGGTTTTAAACATATTAAGAGTTACACTCGAGGGATTGGACCCCAACTGGGATATTGCCATGCCTGCGGTCCTATGTACACTTAATCACTCATATCATGTATCTATTAAAATGTCGCTGCACGAGGCACTGTACGGTACCCCAGCTAGAACACCTTTCGGTATTTATGCCTACAACCCATTTATCAATCCTCTAAAGGATGTTATGGATGCAAGTATAGTCGTATAATATACTCCGTAAGAATTTAGAAGAATCACAAATCATAATGAAAGAAATCATGATAAAATAGCTAAGCCAACTAAAACATATTCCCTGGGTGGCAAGGTATATATACAAGTCTATGTACGCAAGGAACTCAACTACAAACTGACACCTAAGTTTGAAGGCCCATTTAAACATTTTAGAAATATTAACGGCCAATAGATTTAAAGTTCAAAACGTATCCCAACCCACTGATAAGAGAATACCATTGGCACATATACGAAGTTAAAAGAAGGGTAGAAAGGAAGAGAGGGAAATTTTTGTATATATGAAACTTGTATAATAAATTTATGTATATATAATTTTGTATGAAAAACATTTTTTTTTAACATGAGTAATTACATATATTTCACTCATTGCAGGTTTCCAACATGAGCTTATATTGTTAGGGAGTGGTACTGTTCGTTCAGACATCTTTGTCGTGTGGGAAGAGTGCTAAAACAAAAAAACTATAATAAAATTTTTCACATGGCACAATTATTAAATTAACAGAGGACGTTTTCATTACAGCAAGCAATATAGTTATAGAAGTTGATTTGCAAGCGATTTTCCTGCCAGAGGATGACGTCATTAACCTAAAGAGTGACTTGTCGAGGTTTGCTGAATCATTAAACCAGTTTACATCAACGTCATTTTCCCTTTAATCCAGAGATTTTGCTAGCACAAACTCTAAGTGTCGCGGAAATGTTATCATACGACTTGCAAATAAAACTGTCGAGGCAGAATGTCTGGCTCGAGATCTGCTGATGTGGACTGTGCACCACAGTAACCTAGAAAAGACATAACCCATTTTATCTTTGCTGCACTAAACGTCTTTGGATCTGTTGCAAGTTTAGGCTTAGGAATTTCAAATCGTCTTAAAAAAAATTAATGATCAGAATAAGAGATTTGAGTTTTTGCAACATGAAAACGAATTAGTTTTTTTCCAACTTCGTAAACAATTATCATCAATTAATCAACTTACGAGTTTGGTGAACGAACATTCTAGTAATATCGATCAGAATATGGAAGTGCAACACTTGCTGGCAAAGTTAGCGAATTATAGTTCTAAAGTAGATCATATCCTCCGTACCAAAATTTCACACATTTTATTGAAAAATCAAAAGACTATGTGGAAGCTATCATGCTAGCCACAAAGGGGGTGGTTTTTGTTCGCCACACTTTTGCCTATTAAAGATCTGACTTTAACTTTGGAGAAAGGAATGGGAGAAACTGGGTTATGATATTCCTTTGTTAGACGCCCAGATAGAATTTTATTATAGTTTAATATCAGTAAGCGTTGAGAATTACAGGATCAGGATTACCATTCCCTTGATTCTTCTGATGCTGGCAAGCATACAAAATCGCACCGTTCCCAACTCTCATGATGAATAACTCAAGTCCAGTATATCCAATCTGACAGGACACGTATAGATTTCCCCTGATAAGGAAACATATACGGTCATCAAGGACTTAGATAAATTCACTCACTGTTCAGATGCCACAAATAATAAAGTTTGTACAGCTGACTCCTTTGAATTCCATCATATATCAATGGATTCATGCGAGTTAGGTCTAGTACTAAACGGTTCTCTCTCCCATACACAGGAAGGTTGTCTGAAAAACTTTATCCTTTTGACGATAATAAGTTCAATTACAGGCTGAATAACGGATCGTGGATGCGATACGACAAGGAAGGATTTCACGTCTCGTGTCCAGACGGATCAACGGCCTACTCCCGGTTATTCGTTGCCGCTGACGGATACATCGGAACGTCAACGAACTACACAGTCTGTGGAATTAACACTATCATCCGAGAACGAGCTTACTTTGCGATTTTTTCGTGGACCTGCACTATCATCCTAGCATTACCTCTTCCCTACAATGCAAAAGTGGCCCATCATTTAACGCAACTAGCTGAGATGGACCACACGTCAAGGACTTATGCCGAGGAGGATCTGCGATTCTACGTGTTGCTGGCCATGATATGCCCGTTACGGTAGTGATTCTCATCGGCCGCTAACATATTTGCTTGGCGTAGGTTGAGGCAAACACAGATGGATCTTCAGAGGAACGTCGTGACCCGCCCACACAACATTCCTATCGCTCTAAAAGTGTTTAATATTAGAGCTATTTGAAATTGGCTTTGCCAGTTCACTTGACTCGGAGGAAAATTGTTTGGAATTGTGTTGTGTGAAAAGTAGTTTGTACGCTGGCAATATGTATGACAAGAAACTCCGAGACATTGCATTCCATACATATATCTATATAATTATAAATATGAAAAGTTTAAAAAAATATCATTATGGGCACCTAATAAAAAATTGAAGCCCTATATATTAAAATGTTGGTGCGTGTATGTACCTGGAATCTATATGTTGTGCGCATTTACTTGAATTATATATCTATATCTTTATCTGGTAACAACTATTAAACAGTTACCTATTATCATAACCATTCATGTATACATGCTAACCTTTTATTTTATCTAGTACCATTCATTTATTTAATCATATATGCATTTTAGAAGTAATTCTTATGTCATGCAATTATTAGCAGAACTATAGTACTTTCTGCTGTGTATGTATCCTCATGACTAACAGTATATATAACATATAATAATATGCATTTATCTTGAACATGGATCTGTATTTTCCATGCATCATTCTTTACTTATGAGTATTTCTATTATGTATGTATTTTTTTTTACATATAATTATTTGCATATTATTCCTTAATCACTTGGTTATGGCTAGGACTAATTATATACTATCACACTCCTATGAAACATATTTAATGTAAGTTTTAATGTTTCAGTTGCTTGGCTGGTAGCTGACCGAGCTAATGTAATGAGTACATTATAAAATACAGATATTTTCCATATCTGTAAATAAACCCATGACCTAAGGGTTTCTGGTGAGATAGGAGCGGGATACGGTAGTCACAACAGGACGTAAACTAGACCATGGCCATGCGATGCTTGCAGTAGCCTGGTTTGCATTTGCCTGTATCAACATTATTCATCTCTTGTAAACAGGTCACAGCACCTTCCATGAGAAGCTGGTGACCTATCACCTGTAGAGGAAACACGTGACTTCCGAGTCATATGTCCATGTGACACTCTTTCAGCATTAGTTCTCTCCTCATCTTCCAAGAAGGCAGTCATCTGACTAACCCTTCCTATACTCCTGTGATGGAGGTTTATAATAAATTTGTTGAAGTTAACTCAGGAAGTTTGAGTCATCTCCCTTATTCTGAAGAAGAAAACAAAATCTACTTGATGTCACTCAGACGAGAAAGGGAAAAGGAACCACAATGCTTGCGTACCACAGTCGCGAGATCTAAACTACAACTGTCGCCGTCCTATACCATTATAAATGGTGGACACCAGACAGTTATATGATATATGTATAAAACAATTGTAATAATCTGAATTGAAGATCATATATCGAAATGTATGTATTTGATCATTCTCATTCGTAATCTTGCTATCGGGACGCGGCGCTGGGAGTAGAGAGAGAGAGAGAGAGAGAGAGAGAGACGTAGCTAGCTAGTTATATTTATATATACTATACATATTTTTGCTGCCATTTTATCAAAAGGAATAATATTTCACATTTTTATTACTATCATCTCTCTCTCTCTCTTCTCTGCTCTCTCATCAATGCTCTGTCTTCTTCTAAAGTAGTCCTTATTGTAAAGCCATAAAGACCAAGAGGTCTAACCGGCTTCTTTTTCCTTCGTGCTATTCTCGCCCTTATTCCTTGTGTCAATTAGGAATAAGGGTCTCTTTGGGGGATACGCCTTTGTGACTCTCTCATCTCGCTCTTCTTCTGTTGCTTAATTATTCTTGTTCCTTTGAAGGATTGTATGACGGGGTCACTGAGAGAAGAGAGAGAGATTATTAACAATTGCTTTACATATAGATATTATATATAATTTATATATATCTAGCATATTTCATATTTTTTATATCGGCTGAATGAATTTCCAAAGTCAACCTTTCCAGTGGATAGGAAATTTTTTTTTATATATTTCTATGGTTTTTACTATTAACATATCTATCTATCTATCTATCTATCTATATAGCTATATAAAATAATATATATATATATATACTAATATATATATATATATTATATAATAATATCTAGATATATTATATTAGCAATAAATAATAATATAATAATAATAATAATAATAATAAGAATAATAATAATAAATAGTTTCCTAGTGTGGACAAGCCTCTACTCCCCAAATAAGCAAGCGACAGCAAAAACAAGAACAACAACAGCAAAGTAGTTTGTAGGCTTACTCCCCGAGTAAAGGGCTATTTTGTTTATGGGTCTAAAGATCACCTATATATGGTTATGGAGACACTCATAAACCGCAGGTGTGAATTTTGAGGTTAACCAAATGTTTGTCTTTGTAAAAGGGATCGTTCTCTCTCTCTCTCTCTCTCTCTCTCTCTCTCCTCTCCTCAAGATTATCTTATCAGCGCTGGTTTGATCCTCCCATCCCAACCCCCACCCACCCAGGGAGACTTCTCTTAATGATCTAGTGAGCTCCTGGCGCCCTTAGTAGTACTAGCAGATCGCAGTAGTACTATCATCATTCAAGTAGTATCAGGCACGTTTAGAATTCCAGATCTCGATCTGATTTAGATCCCATGAATGATGACTTTTATTATATTTCCTTCGTCGTACACTAATTACCCCCCTCCCCCCCCAATTGCGTTATGATCACTTGTGATATATAGAGCCTGATAGTGCGCAAACTTCCTAGGCCTATGTACAAACTGTACTACTTCCTTTTCCTATTCCGTATGGAAGAGAAAGGTGAATGGGCACCGATGAATATTCAAAATGGCTCACGTGACAATTTCCCCTCAGGTACTGAGGGCAAATTTGGAACTACGCCCCAGATCTTCTTCTTGTGACACTGCAATAAGTGAAACGCACACTTTTTAGGCCTATATGCTTATGTTACTCTCTAAGTCTGTATATGTGGGTCTCTCTCTCTCTCTCTCTCTCTCTCTCTCATTCATCTTTTTCGTTTCCCAACCTGTGACTCGTGATTTTACACAGAGAGAGAGAGAGAGAGAGAGAGAGAGAGAGAGAGAGAGAAATGTTTGAGCCCTGATGGAATGTTTTACACTCAGCTTCAATCATCATTCAATACCCTTTCTTCTTATAAAGTACAACGCCAGAAATCATTGAGTTATTAAGCACTACTTTACAAGTAGAAAAGCAAACGAAGTCGGTCAGCTGGTGAGAGTTTAACAGCAGAGATTCTAAACAGCGTCATGAAGACGGATATGTCCAACCGCCTTCATCCTATTCTTGCCCTTATTCTCTCGGTCAATAAGGCCGCTTTCTGTCCTCAGGGTCTATTGGGTTACGCCTTTATGATACTTCTAATCTCGCTATGTTTCATTCTTGTCCATTTGAATTATTTTATCAGGGATTTCTGAACCAATTCTCTCTCTCTCTCTCTCTCTCTCTCTCTCTCTCTCTGAGTCATACATATTTAGAGAGAGAAAGAGGGAGGGAACCCATATTTATTAAGGTATAAAACACTCTAGTTTAAGAGAGGCTTCGGGTACTGTATATCTTCTATATTTGTGGCGTCTTGCATTTCGTCTCCTCATTTGATAGGAAAAATATGTGAAAAACCAAAAAGTAGCAATATTTTTTTTTTTTTGTTAGTCTGCCAAAGGATGTGAATATCCTCGGCATTCGTAACTATTCCTGTGGTAATTGGAGAGAGAGAGAGAGAGAGAGAGAGAGAGAGCTATGGCTTTGTTATATCAAAAGCAACTTTAGCGAGAATTCGTAAGAAAAACTTCGATAAGTTGGCCAAACAAAGTTGATGAATAGTTACGGAACAAAAACTTCCTGGCCCCAAATCAGAGCAAAGAACGATCGCTCTTGCAACATTCGTGACTGAAATTCTCACCTATTCACTCACTGTACTCCCTCACTCACTCCTACATTCCCTCAGTCACTCCCTCATTCATTCACTCACTCACTCCCTCACCTCTCAGTCACTCACTTACCCAGTCACTCAGCTACTTCCTCACTCACTGACTTCCTCACTCACTCATTCCATCACTTATTCCCTTCCTCCCTCACTCACTCACTAATTCCCTCCCTCGCTCACTCACTCACGCAATTATTCCCTCCCTCACTCTTTCACTCACTTATACCCTCCCTCCCTCACTCATTCCCTTCCTCATTCACTCATTCCTTCCCTCACTAACTCACTCATTCCATCCCTCTCTCATTCATTCACTTGTTCCCTTCCTCACTCACTCATTCCATCCCTTAGTCGCTCAATCACTTATTCCTTCCCTCACTCACTCACTCACTTATTCACCTACTCATTCCCTCCCTTACTCGCTCACTCGCTCATTCCCTCCTTCACTCTCTTACTTACTCATTCCCAACCTCACTCGTTCCTTTACTCACTCTGCCACTCACTCATTTCCACCCTCACTCACTCATTCCCTCCCTCACTCTCTTATTCACATCATTTCCACCTTCACTCGCACATTCCCTCCTCCACTCACTCATTCCTATCCTCACTTATTCACTCACTCATTCCTACCCTCATTCATTCACTCACTCATTCAGTCACTCAGTTACTCACTCACTTATTCATTCATTCATTCATTCCCTCACTCACCCATACTCACTTTTTATAGGCTACTCTTTGTTTAAACGAAGCACTTGTCAAAAAAGATTGTATTATATTTCCAAAGTCCAGAAATCGTATTAAAGAAAAAAGTGAAACCATAAACATGAAAGAGTTTTCACCTGAAACGAAGCCGATGAAAAGAAAATCCCGGATAATAAAAGAGAGAAATAGATCTTTGATAGAAAAGAAGAAGAAGAAGAAGAAGAAAAGAAGAAGAAGAAGATAATAAACTATCCTTTTGAATCTCCTCAGTTCCACATTCTCTCAATGTCAGTGATCAAGCGTCTTCTTCCTTTTATCTAAAGGATGGAGGAGGAGAGAGAGAGAGAGAGAGAGAGAGAGAGAGAGAGAGAGACTGGGTCTAAGGGAAGGTTCTCGGAAGTGGGGACTTCATTCATACTCTGTTTTCAGTCCATTTTCTTTTTTTTACATATTTCTATCAATAAAATTTGGTCTAAATTCTAACAATGTACAAAATCCACAGTCAGGACGACTTTTTACGTCTAAACATGTCTTTTTATGATTCGACAAAGTTTAATATTCGGGCGGTTACGTAAATTCATTTAAATGAATTTTGTGATCTCATATTCCATGACGAATCCCACCTCATGAATGAAAGAAGAGCAATTCCTGGAATGTCATCTTGGTCACAGTTTCATCACATCTCAGTGAATACCCTAATATTGTGTTTTCTCAGAATAATGGACTTTTAAGGCGAAATTTTAAGAAAGATTCGTATCATTTATATTCGACTTCATAGTCTGCACTAATCAGGAAATGTCTTTTTCATTTAATTTTATGAAATTTATGCTGTCAAGCAAAGCACTGGAACATTTTCAACCATTCAGCTCTTAAGTTACAGAGAGAGTTGGAGTGGCTGGACAGCGTAAAAGATACAGAAACTAAAGGAGATTTAGTACAAGGATCTAAAGGGGGTGGAAACTTGGTGAGAAACCCCGCAGTTACACTAAGAAGTCATAGTTAGAGAAGCTGGACAGCAAGATTGATAGGAAGCAAAGAAGGAGGTAAAGTAAAAGGCTAAAGAGTTGGTGCAGTTAGGGCCCGAAGGGACACTCGGAACACTATTCTTTTTTTGATTCTTATTTAAATTAGGGTTAGAATATGCCACTAGATAGGTTGATCAGTCGCGAATTTTAGCTTTTATGTTTAAATGTCTTTAAAATACCAGATAAACTTTGGACGTTTCTCTTCTACTATAAAACAGTAAGGCACATTTACCAGTTCTCAATGCAAACGGGTCTCCGTAAAAGGCGTCATTTAGGAAGGACCATCAGGCGCTGCTCCTTTTAGACCGAGTCAGAGAGCAAATCCGTTTCTCATCAAAGGTAGGCATTCTCTGGGCGTCGTTGCTCAGTCCAATTTCCTCAGGAGGAGCGCCTCTTCTCCTTTCCCGGAGTAGGCATGAAGGTCTGAGAGTTGAGAAGAACATAAGAACATCTCGTAAGATCCTATAGTGGAAGTGACAGCCAGGATTAGAAGGAAATGGGGTGTTTGAGGGTCCAACTTCTTGTCGGCTAAATCGAGGACATTAGATTCGTCTTGCTTCAGTCGACAGGGCGAACGTAATTAAATTCTGATCCTTGAGGGAGTTTGCTCTTCCTGACGGTGATTGGAGGAAGGAGGAGGTCTTGGAGGGTACATTGTTTCCAGGGGAAATAGTACTTGAGAGGTTTTCCCTTCTGCTGATTTCATGATCATTGAAGTTTGATTTAGTGTGCATTTCTGGTGATAGAAGTTCACTCTCGACGTGGGTCGGAAGTCACGTAAAGCCGTTGGTCCCGTTGCTGAAGAACCACTGGTTCCATGCAACGAAAAAACACCATACAAACAAACAAAAAGTATATTCCTAATACCACCATTGATAAAACGGCCTGGCTGAAATCCAGAGCCAACTGGGATCGTATATTGAAGCTTGTCAGACACTTAGTATTTCACTTGCTATATCGGATCCATTATTTATATAAATTTGTCAAGTTGTATCCCCTGTACTACATCAATACGCCCTATCCTGTACTGTTCGGTCAGCTCTATATGGAGCTCTTCCTTAGAATGACCAAACCATTACACAATATACAGCTTGTCACTTTCCCCCCTTACTAATGTCGACTGGAGATATTTCGCAGCTATTTCTCTCTCTCTCTCTCTCTCTCTCTCTCTCACACACACACACACACACACACACACATGACCTTTCATAAGATGAGAAAGAATCTTCATTATTTTACATTAAAAGATAAAGTATTTTGTGAAAACCATTTTTGCTAAGTTATTTTCCAAACCTTTGCAAACTTTTATCAGAGGGTAAATTTTAGCTGGTAAATTTTTTTTACCTCACTGAAAAAAAAATGGAAAAAAGATTTTGTTATGCCGAAACAAAATCAAAATATTTAACTACGAATCTTTGAACTTGGGCCAAAATGATTTTATTTTATGCCGGAGAAAAAGTTCTTTTGAAAAATTGTAAGAAAAAGTTTAGTAAAATCCCCACAAGGACCTGTTGTTCATTTTCGTCAACATCGGGTGATGATGAAGGTTTGTTTCGTGGCTGTCATTTCTACCATGAGTTATCCACGCACGTATTTCAGGATTATATATATTATATATATTATATATATATTATATAGTATATATATATTATATATATATATAATATATAGTATATATATATTATATATATATATATATATATATATATATATATATATATATATATATATATAATATAATATATATATATATATATATAATATATATATATATATATGATATATATATATATATATTATATATATATATATATATATATATATATATATATATATATATATATATATATATATATATATATATATATATATAATATAAACTGGTTATCAAAATATAAATGAGACACTAACGTTTAATTGATTTATAGTGCACTAACGTTAATTGATCCTTAAGTAATTTAGAAGAAACTAACATCGTTGTGAAAGGAAACCGCAGAATAATGTGCAAATACGATAACCATCCAATAAAGGTAACACAACTGCTTCGAATTCTTTTGTCGAGAGCCTTCGATAATACGTTTTTCATCCACGGCTTACAAAACACACAAAAAAGAAAACTTTCACTGAACAAAACCGTTCGTATTATTGACAAACCTATTAGGCGACATGAATGGCCCGTGAAAGTGAATGACAGGGCAGTTATTCAGTTTTTGAAGAACTGTGGATACAAACACCTTTACACTCTCAGTATAACATTTTGTTTACAGTAAAAACTGTATTTGCATTTATATTTGAAGTCTGAGCGAGTCTGTATATTTCTGATTGAACGTTGAATAATATACTATATGCTCTTTATGAACGTATGAGAAAATGCCCATACACATATTGCACAAAGCTTCTGGCATCTCCTCTAATTTTGGTTTGAGTCTAGTGAAAGTCACGAAAATTGCTTGGTGTCGTCAGCAGGAAAAGTTAGTCATGAATGGATTCAAAGACAAAGTGATATTACCAGTGGCCATATTTGTAATGAACCAATTCCTTTATTAAGGTCATTGTTGGAGAGAGAGAGAGAGAGAGCCAATCCATGCTCTTTATTTCAGCAGTTAATTGATAGTGACTCCAAGATAAAGATCTCGTAATCACTATACGATAATGAAACTCCTCCCTCCCTCCTCTGCTTATCCTCCACATCTTCACCTCCCTTTCTCCCTTTCCCCCTCTCACCTCTCCTTCCCCCTCCCCCATAAAGAAATCCACCGCCATTCGAGAGAGGGTTAAAAGGACAGCGGAGTCTCTCAAGGAGTGAAAGAACAAGAGAAAATAAAACTCCAGAATGAAGGTCCAGTGGAAGGCTTTAGCAATCGAGAGAGAGAGAAAAAAAACAGTCAATATCTAACGTAAACCTTCAAAGGGAATTTCTGGTAAATAAACCCCCCCCACCCTCCCCCCCCAAAAAAAAAATAAAAAATAAATAAAAAAAATAAACTATCAATCAGTTCATAAGCATGAAACGAAGTCTTCAACCGACTGCCAAACCATTACACAATGTGTAATGGTTTCAACAGTGCTTTAGACCAATTTCATCGTTAGACCGAAAATTCTAGACGTATAAAAAAAAACGTTGCCTCACTTTTATGGTGGATTGAAAAGTTCGAATGTTTTCTACCTGGAGAAAATATGGCTGAAATGAGACTAACTAATATCCACATCCCTTACGTCGCTTCTCTCCGGATTTGTTAAGAAAAGTCTAAAAGTCTAAAAGCAAAACGAAATAGTCATTGAAGACTAATTGGCTCTGCGCTGCAGTTCCCATTAAGTTCTATGTATTTTCCACTTCTCAAGGTACCTGGAGAATCAGTCTGTATGTTTTTGGAGAGAGAGAGAAAGAGAGAGAGAGAGTGAGAGAGAGAGAGAGAGAGAGCTGAACGTCAAGAAGAGGGAAAGGAGACAGAATTGGGTGAGGAAATGAAGTGAGGAACGCCTCTTGAGGAGACACTGAGGAAAGAGACTGAGAGTGAATTCCCATGATGCCTCACGATGCCTCACGAGATCAGCAACTTCTATGGTCAGAGGTCAAAATTTTCTGTGCCGATAAGTCTTTTCTTTTTTCTTAAAGCAAAATCGTGATGATATCACCAAATGACGCTGGCAATAAAATTGCGAACCAAATCGATCACACTCAATCTGGAAAACAAAAAAACTCTTCCTTTGAGCTAAATGGGGCCGTTTTAAAAGAAGGCTTCAATCCCTATTCTTTAATGGACCCACCGCTAATGGAGGAAATATCTATGAATGAGATCCTTTATCATACTACCATTGCCAAGCGCTTCATAGATACTCGTACTATGTAAGCGCCATTTGCCTTAGACTATAACCGGGGCTTCGAAGCAGTTTGCAGAGTTAATAAAATCATATTTAAGCGGCAGGTGGCGTTAAGCGACGCCCTTCTGCAGGCGTGATGGCTCTCCAGGGCTGCATCGTGATTTTGGACGTCAAGGGAAATGGACCAGAAGGAATTTGGGTCGTAAAAGGGAAAGTGAATCCTTGTCATATCAGGGAGGGTAAGTATGCGTTTTTGCAAATGTCCTTTGTGTCGTTTTATGGTCATTAATACTATAAATTCTCTCTCTCTCTCTCTCTATCTCTCTCTCTCTCTCTCTCTCTCTCTCTCTCTGTGTGTGTGTGTGTGTGTGTGTGTTCAGTTGATTTCGTATGCCAAGTCAAACAGTCCCGTATAAAACCATCGTAAATAAAAAAAATTATAACAATCTGCCAGTGTCAACACATGTTTCGTTGGTTCCGTGTACAATTTTTTTTTTAATTGTGAATGGGATCAATGGCAACAGTAGTGCCGTCAGAAAACGTCGAATTTTGTATTTTAGGTAGTAGGGAACAACTACGTTTTCATCTCTTTCGGACAATGAAGGATCTAAAACAAACTGCCTTTGACTAAAGCCAGAAAACATGTTTGTTCACCTCTTTTCTTTAGACTTATCGTTGGCTAGATCATATGTTGCAAAGCTCTTATTCCATTAAGTACCGTTCGTTCTCAATGATGTTGATATTACTATACTTAATCATAATACTGAAATATTTGTATAAAGTTTTGTTGCCCTTATGCAGTCAAGATGACCACCAATAGCTTTTTGTACCAGGTTAGTGAAAAGGGAAAGTTGCTGGTTAGTCCTTTTAAACCGTTTAATCAATAGGTTTCCGTTATTCCCATCTATTAAGTATTCTTGCTAATAGATTTTTATTGAATCCATCAAGCATTTTATATAATATGATAGTAGATTACTGCATAGTTTATTTAAAATTCAAGACTGTTGATTATTTTATTTATTTACTTATCTGTTCTCATGTCTGCCAAAGGTGCCCTCGCCATCTTTTACTACCTTTCAGAAGTATTTGCATTAGCTCCCAGGTGGAACGTTTAGAGTTTACGTCATAAAATAAAGAGTTTGTAAGGTAATTGGTGGGTGAAACAGTGTCCTGTTTCAGTATTTGAATTGAAAAGTGAAATTTACTTTATTGGAGCTATAATAAGTAGTCATATATTTAATTGCAGCCACATTAATACCAGTTACATCATGTTGGAAAATTCATATTCTGATGTGAATTTGATATTATAATCAAGCAAAAGCCAATTAAAACAAGTAAAAATGAAAATTTAATATAGAACGAATTTAGTTTCAAATCTTGCAGAGCATTATTGGAACCCCCTTCAGAGCTACTGCGTTATCATCATCTGACAGAATTTCAACTGTCTGCAAAGTTTATTTGATTTTTGTTGTATTTCTGCTGTTCGAGAGCAAGAGAAGTCCTCGAAAACAGGGTGGACGCTTTTATTTTGGTGGCTGAAATGAGAGTCTCTATTTTCTTGAGAGTGAAAAAGACCCGAGTGAAATTATATATGTGGACTGTTGTGAGTGGCAGCTGTGATGGAGTCGTCGTCCACAGGTGAGAATCGGACGTCTTTCTTTTCCTCCTTCGTCATTTATCCTGAAATATCGCAACTGATGAGTTTAATTGAAGTAGTTTTTTCAGAGTTAGGTTCAGGTAAGAGCTGAATCTAGTTTTCGTTTAATGCAGACTCGGGAAATAGTAGGTCAATAAATGAGGCAAATACATGGAAGCCCAGGTAGGTAAGGCAAGTCTCGACCTGAGTCATGGATTCTCAACCTGTCATTAAGTATTTAAGTGAAGCATAAGTATCTATTTGAGTCGTTTTCCGTCTGATTTGAATGAATTCAACTTTGATTTCACATAGGTAGCCTCATTTGTGTTTCTCTTGTCCCCTTCTGACTGGGGCCATCGTGATCTATCGTAAACGACCGGACGTTGACCAGTTCACTCGTAAAAGACCACTTTTTCCACTCTGTATTTAATTGGGAAAACAACAATCCAATTACATCTTTAAGCACACCATTCAAAAGATTGGAGTTTCGTCAGCAAAATGAGATATATGAAACGGCCACACGAAGTAAAATAAGCATGTGAGGTCTTCGTAAAATATGTTTTCAAGGCAGTTTTTAAATCCAATATGGCGTCTCTTCGAATCCATCCCAGTTCGTCACTTGAATGGGCACCACGTCCTTCCCAGCGCTCATTTGAACAATATTAGCTTATATATGTAACGTTTATTGACATTTCTCAAGAGTAGTTGTAATCAGCACAATAAAACAACATTTTGTTGCCTATACTAGTGAAAGTATGAGAAGTCTTATTCCCGGGGTATGGTTTTGAACTGAAATGCTTTTTTCCTCGTAGTCATTGGTGGTTTTATCCTTACTGCCATCACAACTGAAACTCCACAGTGCTTATTTGATTGTAATTATACACATTTTGTTCTTAATTCACTCCAAATCCCACTTGAAATACAGCGAAAGCCGTGGCGGGAAACATTTTTCAGCCTTCTTGTACAGAGAGAGAGAGAGAGGACTCTCCACATTTACCAATACCCCACCAGACTTCCGGCATCCTTTTATTAGGAACCCTAATATATTGCAGAGGCCGGAAAGGACCAACAGACACGTGTCCTTATTGTATCCCAGCCAGAAGAGGCGTTGTTATTGGATCTTTTATAAATAGCTTTTCATTTCCATGTTTCACGAGCACAAAATAATCTTTAGTTAAAAAGACTGACTTCAATCAGTAACACTTGACTTTATGTAACAAATCAACACAAGATAACGGATTGATGCCTCTCCTGAGATAACTGGATGATGTGAGTTGAAGATGATTTGATAGAAATCAGTTTAATGAAGATCTGTTAAGGAATTTGTTTTTTTCTCTTTATGTAATACATCAAAACGTCATTTAGGTGATGAGAAAAATGTGTCTTGTTACCATTATCATCATTAGTAGTAGAAGTGGTGGTTGTAGCGTCATGAAAAGGAGTGAATGTAAAATCAAATACTTCACGAACACAATAAAAAAAACAGGCAAAGATATGAGAAAGAAAAACCGAAGAAAGATCGATGTGGCTGACGTAGGTTCCTCCAAAAGATCGAGCCCCGTGAGGGAGGAAGAGATGGTACAGGAGTAATTAATGTCAGAGCACATTTCCCACGAAATTAATTCGTTTTAAGTATATTGGACAAGTAACTCATCTTACTGCTGTGACGCATATTGTTAAATTTGTACATATTGCTGAAGCATTTAATTATTGTCTTGTTTAGTTAACTGTATAACTACCATATGAATACGGAATCACTTGTTATATTCTGCATTGTTTGTCTCCTTCGGACCTTTTCCCTGGCTTTAGTTAGTCTCACTCTGGTCTCTTGCTGGGAGGAGGGTCGAAGGAGCTGCCTATTTATTTTTGAGTATTTTCTGTATATTTTTCATAATATTTTGAATGAGGTTTATTTTCTTTATTTCAAGTTTTTTCATAATTTTTATTTTGAATGAGGCTTTTATTTTCTTTATTTATGGGTGTGATTTATAGCATTGTTCTGCTAAGGAGGAATGTTTATTTTTACTTACCTTTTGTGTTAATATAATAATTATTTCGTTATAAATTTTCATTTATCCTTTCTTACTATAGTGTTACAAGCTTACAGAACCCATCCGTGTCTTATTCTTAAATATTCAGTTGATGAACCTAATTAAGTATGTAACACAGCTCAGAAAAAAAAAAAAGGTCACCCATACAATTTAAAGCGGAAGTGGAAGACATTTTATAGAAGATATACATAGCTTATAGACATAGAAGAACATTTATTTTATTCGTTTGCAAAATATGTTGCTCAAATCACCGGTTTCTCTCTTGGTTCAACATGAAAAACAGCAAGTACAGTATTTGGATACATATGACGTTTTACAGAGTAAAATAGAAGTTCTAGGAGTTTCTAAAAACATACTAATTTAGTCTTTGGATAAGGACGGAAATCCTTAAGTTTTTAGGAGGAAAATATCCTACCATACCCTCAAATGTCCTGCAGGAACGATTCTACATTTGAAATTTGGTTAAGAGGTACTCCATCCTAAAGTATTTAACATACGCCCCCCAACTAACAATATTTTTTAATACAAACAAATTGTGTCAAACAATATTTCGGTATGAACTGTACTCTGTTTCGATATAAACGGTGTTCTATCACGTTCAACAAAGCAACACATTCTGAATACAAACAAATTGTCATACAATACTTCAACGTGAACGGTATTGTTTGAGCACAAACGGAATTCGTTCACCTGAATGAACAGCCTTCAGACAAGAGGAAGCAATCAGCATGACGGCCACAAACAGAAAGATTTGACTGACAACAAAAACCACTAGAAACATAGGTATGTCAAAGTGATGGCAGCTTCCAACAAACGCAGTGTTGGCAGAGACAGTCCCATTAGAGGGGGAAGTGATCATCCACGGCAGATTTCGTCGCAGAATCTACCCACAACGAATTTCTGCATTGCATACACGAATGTAAAACTCCGCTTCTACACTCCATGACACTTCATCATCAAAAAGATGATATTGTTTCTCCTGAGAGAATAAAATGAATAAAAGAAAGGTTGCAGAACTGAATCTCTCTCTCTCTCTCTCTCTCTCTCTCTCTCTCTCTCTCTCTCTCTCTCGACCATCAATCGAGAGGGTGATAGGTGATTTGAATATCGAGTTCGGAAGACTAGGCGATGTTTACTGAGCCTCTCCTCAGGTGTTAACAAAGGAGGCCTCTATCAGAGTGACTAAACTTTCAAAGGAAATGAATACTGGGGAAAATAAGATTTAAAGGATAGAACATCTGTTTGAAAAGGAGTTTTGTCGAAGTTAGTGAGAGATTAGGCCAAATAACCTTCTGGTTTTCTATATACAGCGATAAACAAGGTTTGTTTACTTTGATGCCACGCTGGATTAGACCACCAATTTCAGATTTGAATCTAACTTTAGAGCTCACAATTTTCCAGTATTAGTTTTAAAATAGAAAGGTATTTCACGTAATTGAACATCATAAATTTAATATTAAGAGTTGTGCAGTTCCCTTTTCAGGGGAATCGAAACTGGAATACTCGTAGGGTGAAAGAGCGTTCGGAGTCTGCATTTGTTATTGCTATTGGATGCTGACTAAGGTGGATTTATCAATTATTCAACAAATGATGGGTGGGAAATTAAAACAGGAAAGGACTAGATTTTTATAGGTCCTTCTGTTTTCCATGTTTTGGTATATTATGGACATTTACTTTATTATGTTCTGTCCTCTAATTACTCTGTGCTGCCATACCATCAGTCCTTCGCTTTTGAAGACCATTAATTCTTTCTTAAGTATGATTACCTAGTATATATATATGTCACACTTTTCCAGTCACCAATCTTAAATAAAAACACATTTTCACAGGTGATGCAATTCACTTTTACTCGGGGAATTCTGTAACTGTCAGTTGAGCCGTTTATTTGTTTTTATTTTACTTTTACAGTAATATCACCCAGCACGACCACCCTTTTCTCGGCCTACAGGCTCAGTCAGATGTAGATTCAGACATAACCAGAAACATTGTTCCACCTTATTAATTAATTAATTAATTTATTTATTTATTTCGGAAGGAACTTTATATAAAGTGCCTAAAGAAAACAAGACTTGATTTGAATGCACGCAGAAAAATATTCCACAGAAGTCACACAAACAAAAAAATCAAATCTTACTTGGCGTTGCAATATCCATATCAGAGGGAATTCTCTCCCTTTGCTTTCCGCTCCAGACTTCGTAACGATTCCTTCCTCGTCAGGAACTCGCTTCTTGCTTTGATGTCCCCTATAATCAATATTATTTTTTTTCCTACTGAATACAGATTACCCTTGCTAGGTTAGCTCGTCTTCGAGGATAATAGTAATATATAAAGATTTCTCGGATGTGCTACTTTGCGAGATTCTTAGATCTTTCGTATTTCGAGATTAGATTTTCTTGTATAGCTCTCTCTCTCTCTCTCTCTCTCTCTCTCTCTCTCTCTCTCTCTGTGTTGATTAGAGTAGTTGTCAGAAGCAAAATTTATCTGTATCCTAATCAAACAAAGGCGAGAATGGAACAGCTTTATCCAGTAGGTCATAATATCTCGAAACCTCCACGAACAGTAATTATTTCCTATCCTTGCAGTACACAGTACAATATCTAGAAGGCGTCTTGAAATTACAGAAGGCAATCAAGGGATATGTAGGTCGTTAGGTCTCGTCTAAGCCCCGGGGGTTGGGTGGGGTGTTGGAGGAGAAGGGTATTCTTTTATGAAATAGGATCGAAGGATATGTGGCTGATTTCATCCGGTTTCCTCCTCTCATTGTTGTGACGGATTCCTTTTGATTTTCTGCTTAATTGAATCAGCTTCGATCGCCTGACCTTTGAATACACACACTATGTACTACTGTGTATACCACAGGCAGCTGCTCAGAGATTTTGACTGTTTGGTGCATGTGGCAATGCGTTCCAGTGAGGCCTGAGAGCATTCGTTGATGCTCATTCAGAGGTCCTCACGAATCATTACCACCTGCAAAAGATCTTCAACCCCTTAGATCAGGAAACAGTCGAAAATGATACTCATATAATTGTTAATGACCCTGATTGAATGATACTTGATTTGTCATCAGAGTTCCCGAGGTTAATGACTCTTATCAAAAGGAATCCCTTTTGTAATCACATTAATGAGATGCAAACTGTATTTAATGGTCATTTTGTTACCATGAATGTTAAGTTGTAATGAAATATTATCTTGGTTTTTAATATATAGGTTGGAATATGAAGTATCAGAGTTTGTAATTAATCCCTTGGAAATTTTAATTGGTCCACATCAATTTCTTTGTAGGTAAACGTACGAAAAACGTTACTGTAAATGATTTAATAAAATGCTACATCATATCACTCTACGAGAATTATTCATTCATAAAATTTACATTCACTGACTGTTATAGTTTTTTAAGCATTATTTTGGATTGTATTATTATTATGAATCTATTTTACGGTATCTCTGTTCATATTCCCTTTCTTCCATCTTACTTTCCTCAACCCTCTACTAACAATATTTTAATATTGCTCCAATTGCAAAAGGTTTTCCTCCTGTTACGCCTTTCAAACCTTTCTACTCTCAATTTCCCTTTCAGCGCTGAATGACCTCATATGTCCCAGCGCTGATTTCTATATTCTATTCTGTTCTATTATAGCTACGAAGTCTACTCTATTACGGCAATGCGAATTTTATAATTAAGGATCATTCATTGTCTAGTATTAGTTCCTATGTCCAATTCCCTTTCAATTCCATGGCATTCGATTATGCAAATGAGGTCATTTGATCTTTGCTGGTCTTGGGTATTTGTACCCAAGGCATTAGTAGCTTTTAGTGGGATGAAGAGCCTTTTCAATATTTGCCTTTAGTTGTCAGGAAACTGCTTGCTTGCTTTATCACTTGGGTTGGAACAAAGTATATATTGCATGAGTGACTGTATATGAATTCATAATGATTATTTTTGATGAGTCTAGAATATTTATTACAAAAGAGAATGGGGACGAAACTTTAAGTAATAGTTTTGTTTTGATTTTATCTGATGTGCAAAAATCTGATTTATTTTCTGCCAAAGCATTTAATTTGAATGATGTTCTATTCACAGGTGGAAACTGAAATCATGATTGATTGATTTCATGTTATTTCTTCACGGATTGAGACAGAAATTTGGCAGATGATAGACTTACCAAGTGAAAATACATAACCGTGTTTTAAATCATTTTTTAACTTGTTTGTTATTTAATACATTTATTTACCTATTTATTTTCACAATTTATTATTCTTTTGATTAAGTTGTCTAGAACAAGAGACATTCTTAGTAAACCTTAGTGTGAATAATCTAATTCCTGTTCATTCTTTTCTGTTGAGTCATTCCTTACGTGGGTGTTCCTGAAAACTAAGACTGCACTGATAATGAGAGAGAGAGAGAGAGAGAGAGAGAGAGATCTCGACATGCAAACTCCCTCCACATAAAATTTGACACCAAACGAAAATTGCTCCCATGTGAGTTAGGATGCATATCCGATGACCAGTTTCTCTTTGATATCCCATAAGGATTTTTGATGTCCAGGTAGAGTTAAATGCAATATTGTTCTTTTTTTATTTTTTTGAGAGAATTTCATTTGAGTCTCTCCTTTTATCTCAAAACATGAGAGAGTGAATAGTCAGTAGAAGTCAGTCATTCAGGATTCCGCTGGACTTGGCAACTGTGAGAGGTGGATCTTGCCAGATTTATTTAATTCAAATTAGGTTACGAAGCGAAGCACTGGGACACATTCAGCCCATTCAGTGCTTGAGACAGTGGAAAGACGGAGTTGGAGAGGTTGGACAGCTAGAAAGAGGGTAGGAAGTGGGAGGCTCAACTTGAGCATTAAGAGACTTTTCTTCTTCTTCTTCTTCTTCTTCTTTCTTCTTCTTCTTCTTCTTCTTCTTCTTCTTCTTCTTCTTCCTCGTTATTCAGATGCTTCCTTCTTCCTGTCTCTCTTTCGGAGGGAGTCGTAAAAGACTTTCGTCAGACGGACATAATGCACATAAGTATACGTAGATTCACAAACGTAGAAAACAAACATACGAGCTTACGTACATGGTCACTCACTCGTGTCAGGAGATCCAGAGAGACTATTATTTATTTCTCTGTGTGTGTGTGTGTGTGTGTGTGTGTGTGTGTGCGTCTGTTTTTTGCTCACAAATATGAAAACGACTCGAGTATTCTCATCACGTTCTCTCTCTCTCTCTCTCTCTCTCTCTCTCCGAGACTTAACCCGAGAGAGAGAGAGAGAGAGTAAAAAGAAAATTTGCAATGCAGACGCAATGACAGACGGGTATAACAATGATCATAATTTATTCTACCGTACTGTTATTTATTATTGATATTTATAATATACATATTATAATTAATAATCTTTCTTTTTTTAAATTTTCAGAAACTTCGGCAGTGTCTCGGTTTTGGTGAGTGTCAATAGACGAGTTTTTAATTTTATTCAAGAAAACTTTTTTTTAACGGTAATTTTTGGTTTGTTTTTTTAGTTGGCTTTTGGCAACTTTTTTCTTTGTTTATTTGTCATTAAATTTTATTCTTTTACCTCAGCTTCTCCCAAAATCTGAATTATTCCTAATCTTGTAGTTTTGTTTGCATTGTTGGCTGTGTATTTTTATTGATATTGTAATTATTTTTATTATTATTACCATTATTATCATTGCTGTTGTTATTATTATGATTATTATATTGAGATATTGTATTAGATTTTACGTGTTTCTTTATTGATTTTACTATATTGAATTGACTATAGATCTTGACAAAAATTATTTTTCCATTACTGTTCCATTCATCCATTTTCTTCTTTTCCCTCATCTTCGCCCTCATCACTCACTGGTGGCAAAAATAGATCTCTCTCTGGGATGCTGAATCGAAAAAATAATTCATTTTTGCCAGTTTTCGTTTCATCACATTATCTATCACGCGTCCTAACAAAACAAAACAAAAAATAAATAAATAAAAGTCATGTTTAAAATTCCTTCAGAGTTGAAAACTCCTTATCTCATTTACAAGATACGAAAAAAATGTACTTTAATCCGCCGTTTCTTAATGAAGAGTTCTAGAAAACTAACACTATTTTTCTAAAGATAAAACGGGGTTTTTAATTAAATTTTGAAAAGATTACTATACACGTTCTGTGCCGGAATCCTTTTTGATGTCGTCAACGACCCCTTGTGACAAACTCGCTTATTTTAAGCTTAAATCACCTGGTTTGCCAGACTCACTCTGGATAGGATTTGAAAATAAGAACATGTTTATTAGATATGAAGAGAACAACATGAAATGAATTGGAAAAGGGCAAATTAGATGGAATAAGTTAGGAACAAGAAAATATAAGATATAAAAAAGGGGGTTGCATGTTGACACTCTAATTGGTGCATTTGTGTGCTAGGAATAATAAAATATAAGAGAAAAAAGTGATTTTAGAGAGAGAGAGAGAGAGAGAGAGAGAGAGATGTAACTGCTTTTTCCCTGTCAAACAATATGGTCTTTTTTTCATTTGTTTTTATTTGTTTATTTGTGGCAGAGTTGTTTTTGTTTCGGCGGGACATGTTTTGTGAAGGCACGCAAAGGGATTGACTTTTTTCATCGTCTCTTCAAAGGGATTTGTTGCTGTTTACTTTCCGTTGCAAATTGGATTCTTTGCCTCTTGTGTACATGGGCAATGGTTCGTTTTCTCTTTTCCCAAATTTATTTTTTTTTCTTTTTTTCATCTTCTTTTTTCACATCCTCCTGCTTTTACAAATGGGTAGTATTTTTCTATTTTGTAGCTATAACTGATTCGTCTTTGAATTTATAAAACACAATAACGGGTTATATTGAAGACTGAGCCGATGCAATGCATTACATATCTATTTTTAACTGTAACTGAGTCCTCTTAGAATTTATAACAGATTCATCTCTAAATATATGAACCAGAACAATGGGTTATATGAGAAGGGCCCAAGACAAGTTCTGTAAAAAGTCGGTGAAAATTCAGTTATATTTGTTAGTCCAAACTGTATTTTGCTACAGTGCAAGTTAAAATAAGCCTTTACTGACAAAGGTTATTGTGGACTTTCAGTCACTGTACAGTCGTGCGTCATAGATATGTTGAAAATTTCCCAAATTTTAATTGTATCTTTAAACATAAAAATATTAATAAGCACTCCATTTTCCCTATTTATTTTATTGTTGTCCGTCCTTTTTCACTTTTCTCAGCTTTAAACAAATGTTAATTCACTATCTATCTATTCTGTAGTTCATTTCCAACCAACCAACTAACCACCTGAGAGAAGGGAAGGACTCCAGAAATAAAGAAAGAAGATGACAATGAACGTTTATGCTCTGAGGCAACGTTCATAAACAGAATGCGAGACGTTTTTTCGTCTTAGGGGACTCAGTTTCCGTCTCTCCCTCAGGCTGAAAACGTTTAATGAACGTTCTGCCGTTCTTCCTGGAAATGAGCTTCTTCGAGGAACGTTTTTGCCTCCTGCCTTCCTTAGGAGCAGAGGCCGTTGCTCCTGGAATTCTGGAAGCTTTATTTCCTTCCTGGAAGTTCTTTCATGATGTGAATTACAGTTGGATATTTAGTTCTTACAGAGGCATTAGGGTGAAATGAATGTCGTTTATGCAGTAATTAGAGAACTGTCTTTCTTTTTATGTCATTTAGTCTTAATTACATGTGTATATTTAATTCAGGTGGAAGCATCGTTGACAAATATTTAGTTCTCTAGTGTTTGGCGTTACGGAAGAGTACTCTGGTGACTGATAGAGTCTCTCTCTCTCTCTCTCTCTCTCTCTCTCTCTCTCTCTCTCTCTCTCTCCTGCAAATGAGGTAGTAATCCCTTTGCCATGAATAGGCTGTGAATCACCCAACGGAGGTGACAAGCAATTTCCTGCCACTTCTGAGAAATGAAACATATTTTGGAAACAGTCATTTCCATTCAACTCGAAAGTTATGGATAAGGTTTAAGACTTTTTCTTGTGTGTGTGAGAGAGAGAGAGAGAGAGAGAGAGAGAGAGATTATTGGCATTTGTTGCCATGGGGAGTAACAAAATAACATAGCTGAGAAATTAGTGAAGATATGAATTACTTTACATTGAAGGGATTCACAAAACGATATCAAGGATTAGGGAAGTAATCGGAAGGACTCTGTTAATCCAATTGAGGGTGATTTATTAGACATGAAATGCAATTTCGGTTTTTCCTCTCTATATTTGTCTCTGTCGTCTCATATTAATGGACTGAATTAACGAATGGAAGGATATAGTTTAGGCGGTGTCTAAAACAGGTTTATTTGGTTATATAGTATATATGTGTGTGTGAGTGTGTGTGTGTGTGTGTGTGTGTGTGTGTGTGTGTGTGTGTGTGTGTGTGTGCATACATTTGTCTAATTCAAGTAGCTTAAACGTCAATCATTAAAAACTTCTAATAAAAATAGTTTTATTTATTCATCTTTTTATATATTCACATTGAGTTTGATGCAAGCTATAATTTCTTACACAGACGAGAATTTGAATAAACGTTGTGCGTTCACCCTCTGACTTTGTTAGATATTGTTTTTTTTTTTATATTTGAGAGTGACGGGCACAGTTTATATTTATTTTTTTTGTCAACAAAAAGTTTCCTTTACAGTTGCTTCCAACATTTTTATGCAGCGCTGGCGATTGTTTTCGCCTGAATGTTTATTGCTCGATTCTTCAAACAGTTGCTATTGTTTAACGTTTATTCTTTTGTTTGTTTTTTGTTAGTGTGTATAGGTCTCCCGAAAGCTTTCCTTGCCTTTTTGTTTGATGCATACAAGATTTTTTTTTTACTGTCTCCATTTGATGTCCGTCTAATTTTCTTATGATATATATATATATATATATATCTATATATATATATATATATATATACATATATATATATATATATATAATATATATATATATACATATATATATATATATATATATATATATATATATATATATATATATATATATATATATATATATATATATATATATTATATATATATATACATATATATATATGTGTGTGTGTGTGTGTGTGTGTATATATATATATATATATATATATATATATATATATATCTATATATATATATATATATATATATTTATATATATATATATATATATATATATATATATATACACATATATATAAACATGAATATATTATTGTATTGTAAATATAGCAATGATTATTCGTAATTCAAAAAAGCTCATTTTTACAAGCCAATATTTGTCCCCAGTAATTCAAACCAATCCAGCCTTTCTTTGCAATTTAGTCCCACGAGACTAAACTTCCAACACTGAAGCTTATGAAAAAAAAAAATTTCAGCAGCAAGAATACGAAGAGAAAAAACACGTTAATTATTTCATTCCAAGGTAAAGGATATGCATTTCATTTCCCAGGACGTTTTCTTCCACTAAGATGAAAAAACTATGATATAAAGATTAATTCTTTTCGCTTTAATTTGAAAAATGAGGCTGTTGATGGAATCATATTCCCTTGATGAGAAGGATGGGATGTTATTTTTTGCTCTCTCTTTTTCTGTCTGACGCTTCTGGTATTTCTCTTTCCTCTTTTGTTTATTTATTTTATTTTTTACTTTTATGTATTTAATTTTTTTCCTGGTGATAAAGATTGTTATATGTTGTGCTTATCTGTCAACGTGTTTTTGATATGTATACGATGAGATGTCACTTATTATTGTTGACATGTTTTGAGCATGTTTGTGACAAATATACAACAGGTTGTCAACATACGTTTATGCCATGTTTCAGTGTATTGTGGACCCGCCCTTTCGTCACAGGTCAGAGCCAGGTCAAGCTGAATACTACATTCACTATATTTTTCATCCTGAATAATACAAAAGCAGTTCATTTATTAATTAATTTGCCTTAATATAAAACTGAGCTTCCTTCGAGTCCTTTAGAGAATTAATAGTTTTTAATCTTACTTTATTTTCACATCCCACTCTGAGGGTGATTCCTGGCGCATAAGCATTAGACGGATAGCTTCTGATAGGGGCACTGAGAGATTCATGACCCCTAATTAGGGAATGGGATGTGCCAAGATCTCAAAGAGAGAGAGAGAGAGAGAAGGAAGGAGCGAGAGAGAGAGAGAGAGAGAGAGAGTCCTCTCTAACGACAGCAATAAGAAGAGGAGAGCCAATAAGCGAAGGTCTCCGTTAGGCAATAATTCATGTCAGAGCGACGCGAAGTGTGACTCAGGCGTCGTAGACATAAGTTGTGTTGTTTCTCGTCTGCCTGAACACCTGATACTCGTTTTAGTATGGCCTCTCGTTTGTCTTGTCCAGATGACGGTGGAATTTTAATATTATTATTATTATTAGTTCTTCGAACTAAAAAGTGAAGAGGAGTTTTTAGTATTCGTTTAATTTTATATATTCGTTTATGTGGCTTTTATTCCGTTTTATTATTTCATTATTACTCATTATCTTATGATGTCGAATAAGGATTATTATGAAAGCAACTTATTGGTAATACTTTCCTTCTAATACACACATGAGAGAGAGAGAGAGTATATATATTTAATGATTGATGCCTGATGGAAACGAACACCAATTTCGAGTTTTCTTTAACTGAAATATTTGTAAAATAGATATTACGTTTGAAAACGGCAAATTTATCCAACAGTTCCAACTTAATATCCCCGCCTTGCACCGAGGAGATTATCGTGAGGTTTTGCGTTTCCTCAACATTTTAGTCACGAAGCAAAACCTCCGAGAAAGATCGGGGGGAAGAAAGTAATCAAAAGTATAAAGAGAAAATAGAAAAGAAGAAGAAGAATAGTAACTGAGTCATTATCAAGGGGACAATGGCTGCCAAGAACAATTTAAAGGAAGTCAGTAAAGAATAATTGAATAATCAGGAATCTGAATAAACGAGAAGGGAAAGAAAACAAACCGATATTTTAGCTGCCATAAATCCTGATTGATTGAGGTCAAATAGACGATTTCTGACTTCGGATGAAGAATTTGAACACATTCAACGAATTGTTTGGGAGTCGTGGGATAAACGAGGAGAGGAATTAATCAAGTAATAAAGAGATGGTGATAACAACGGAGACAGGGAAATAGGAATCAGGTTAATTACTGAACCTGAGCAATGGCCATACGTAGGCAAGTAACTGGGACATGAAAATTATATTCAGTAGAGCTGATGTATTGAAGCATATTAATGAATAAAACTCAACCTTTTACTTACAATAAATTTAGGTGTTCAGCAACCACAAACATTTTATTTAGCCAAGAATATTTATCACAAATGTAATTCAAACAGCTGGTAATAAGCTAACATAATTAATGATGAGAAAAGGTAAATATTCCAGAGTTTTGTATGACCTAACCATGACTACGGAAACTGGATTCTATAGATTTATGAATTTATGAAATTTATTCTGTCAAGCACTGAAGGGCCACTTCCAACCTCTCAGTGCTCTCGACGAAAGGAGGAGTTTGAGGGGTTGGACAGCAAAGTGAAGAGATCCAGAAAGTAAAGGAGATTTAGCAGGAGGATCTAAAGGTGGAACTGGGAGAAAACTCCATATTTCACCAAGAATTCATAGTTAGAGAGGTTGAACAGCAAGACTGAAGACAGGAAGCAGCAATGGGGGTTAGAGTAAAAGGCTAAAACGTGGACACAGGTATGGGCCGAAGGGACGCTGCAGAAACCATTTAGAAACGCCTACAGTGCACCACGTGAAGTGCACTGACTGCTATACCCCACCACAGGGTAGTGTTTTCCATGCCCAAAAGGATATACAACAAAAGCATAAATAATCCATTTACCTTAACTTATGAGATCCAAGATCTGAATGACGTCATCACAGCCTGGGTTCGTAACTGCTTCAGAATAATTGTTCCTTCAAAGACCCATATGAAAGTTGATTCCTATAGGAAAATAAAAAAAAATATTCTTCATAAATGCACAAATATTACTTATTGCCAGCATATAATATTCATCAACCTAAAACCGAGGCGTTCATGTGGCGTTCCATGTCGAAAAATAATCATTTTCAGCTAATTCAAATAATTGAATCGTATTAACACCGCTAAAAGGGTCCTAATTCCTATGAATATTCATCGATTTTGACAGAATAAATATTCGGAATTCGCGAAATGTAATTGGACACCAAAACAACATCGGGGGAATTTATTTGACACAAAATCTCAAAAATCGACGAAGAAGCAGCAGAATGTCAGCGGAACCAAGGAGACGTTTTTCTCCAGTCTTGAGGGGAAGGTAGAAGGTGCCATAGGGAATAGCATGGAAGGAACCTCATATAAATCTTCTTTATTATTGTCAATTTTATGATGTGATTGGGTCATTATGTTGAAGAAGTTGACGTTCAAGTGTTCATAAGAGGTTAGTTAGAATTTAAGGCTTAAATTTAATTTTTAGCAACATATACACACACACACACACACACACACACACACACACACACACACACACACACACATATATATATATATATATATATATATATATATATATATATATATATATATATATATATATATATATATGAGGGTCCAGTGTTTGAGACCTTCTAGCCCCTTGTTGATGAGAGAGAGAGAGAGAGAGAGAGACGGAGAGAGCAGAGAGAGAGAGAGAGAGAGGTTTGGGGGGGGGGTGGGGTGAAGAAGGTGAAGTGCAATTCCTCTCCTCTCTCTCTCTCCCACCCTCAGGAATTCACTTCACCTGCGCAATTTACTTGAACGATCCTCAAGTCCAATCGAGTTAATGAAAAAAAGGTGTGTGTGTGTGTGTGAGAGAGAGAGAGAGAGAGACGAGAGAGAAAGAAACACCTGTTCCTTCCCAAACCTAATTCCATTCCTGGGCCTCTTCCTCTCCAGAGAGGCCCTCACGGAATGTCAATCTCCAGCTTAAAGGCTGCTCCTAGAGGGCGTCATTCATAGCAGGATTTTTTGACATTGCAACGAGCTGTCATTATATTATTATTATTATTATTATTATCATTATTATTATATTATTATGAAAAAGCAGACCCTCCCTGAAAAACGGTGTTTTCCAAGAGGAAGGGCGTGAGAGCCGATCCCCTGAAGACGTTGGCGGAAGTTACCCCCAAGTCTGCTCCTGTGCAGAAAATATCATCCACCTTTGATTACCACACAAAGGAATCATCAGATCTCAGCAAAAGAGCAACTCATCTTCAGCATCAGGTGAAAAGGAGTAAGTAACGAGAGACGAAAAAAAGAGGCGATCCATTTTTGTTTCTTCGTCGTTAAGAGAAGAATAGAGAATAATAATGATTCGTCTCGGTTGTTGGAGATACAATTAATGATCGCCTCCTCTTTTCTTGGGTTCTTACTCCTTTGGTTCTGCTTAGCCATATCAGTTTTATTGTGTTCTGTCTTTCACGATGTTTCCCTTCGATAGACATCATCACAGTTTAACGAGACCACTGAGCTGATGAACAGCTCCCTAGGGCTGGCCCGAAGGATTAAATTTTTATTTACGTGGCTAGGAACCAATTCGTTACTTAGCAACGGAACCTACAGCTTATTATGGGTTCCGAACCACATCATACAGACAAATTAATTTCTTATCACCAGAAATAAAATCCTTTGATGCCTCGCCGGCAGCAGCTGGGAGCGAACTCGGGCTACCAGGTTGGTAGGCGAGCATACAACCGACTCGTCAAGTGAGGAACTACTAGTCTACTAGTAAAGGATCATTGTCTCAGAAGGCTTAGCAAACCATTCCGTCGCTTCAATTAACCTTCGTGGCATTTGCCTTTACTTATACTATAGTCATCACGTTCCTTAACTTCGTAATTTCAGTTATACATACGCACATACACACACACACACATATATATATATATATATTTATGACTGGTAAAAAATGTTCTGTAACAACAGAATTCCATCTAATAAAAGGAGCCCAATAAAAACACCAAAATATAGAGAGAAAAGTACTATATTTCAGAGACTGCTGTCTCTCTCTTCGGGTAATGGAATGAGAAAAGTTTACAGAAAACAGGTGGTGTATTTATGACCAAGAGATCCGTCCACAAGTAAGCCAATTTAAGTCACCCCCGCTGATAATCTTCCTTTAATCTTCTTAAGCGTTGGTTGAATGAAAAACCTCATCGATGACATCTGAAATCCACGCTCCTTTTGAGATGTTCATTACCTGCTTCTCTTTTATTAAGGCCGATTCCATCATTTGACTCTTGTACTGGCAGTTGCTGCTATAAATTACACGTGACAAATTCCCAGTTTATTCTATGGTTATGTTCATTTATATGGTTGAAAATAGCCGAGTTCTGTTGTCCATACCTAACTGACCGTTTGTGTTGTATTATCTCTGGGGAAGTGAATTTACCTGTAAACTCCGATATAAGATTGGTCACAGTCCTGGCATGGGATCTCATAGTATTGAACTATTAGAGAAATTTAAAGTAATTAATCCTAAATTACCCTACTTTTTATGGCCTTCCCCAACACTCACAAAGACAATCTTCCATTCAGACCACCCATCGTTTCATGCGCCGGAGCTTTCAATTACAAAATTTCTAAATAGTTAGCTGGCCTCCTTTCCCCCTTTTTAGGCACGTTTTCTCCCAGTCACATTAAACATTTGGAAGAGTTTTTGTCACCAATTCAGAGAAGCCCATATACCACCTTCCACAACATAAAACTTTTAAGCCTTGACGTAGACTCCCTATTCACAAAAGTACCAGTACAGGACGTTCTTCAGTTTTTAAGGGAAAAACAAAATTATCCCCTATTCAGATCATTTCCCATTGGCGCTTGAGAAAATAATAAAGTTAGTTGAATTATGTGTCATCTAATAACGAATTTTCATTCGGGGGAATCATTCTACAAGCAAAAATTCGGGTCGGGTGTAGTATGGGTAGTCCTTAAGTCCTATTTTAGCCAATATGTACACGGAATACTTTGAAACTACAGTAATAAATGCAATAAAACCCAAAACATGCCGTGGATGAGATACGATGGATATACCTAACATTTTGGGGGCTTATAAGGTAGGTGGGGCAAATTTTAATGTAATTCCTATCAAAATTAAACGCATTAGTGCCCAGCATCAAATTTAAAGTTGAATGGGAAACAGACACACAAAAAATTTTCTTTTCTTGATGTTTTAATAATCAGAGACACGACAGAATACAAATTACCATATACAGAAAACCAACATTCTCACTTTCATACATCCACTACTTTAGCTATCACGACATTACTATCAAGATAGGTGTAGCTAGCAAACCTATTCTTAAGAGCCTTACGAATTTGTTCCCCAGAATTCCTGGAAAAAGAATTTGAACTAATTCACAAGCAACTTTCGTCTTTAAAGTATCCTGACCATATAATTGAGAAAGCAATTCACAAAGCAAATGTAATTTTCTACTGACCTCCTAAAGACAAGACCAGAGACACACCCAACAATAATATTTACCTACCCAAACACCTTAGCCAAATCCCTGATTAAT
>NC_061095.1:52936040-52976040 GCF_015104395.2 Macrobrachium nipponense | reverse complement strand
GACGAGGACTTCAGAACTGCATACGTCTCGATGTGGCACATGGTCGTGGCAAACCAATCGAAGAAGCTATCCAGTGGTCCAGTGAGGGTTTTACAACATCCACATATTGTTTATATTCCTCACTGTATAATTATCGACGAAGAAACAAAACGCATCTGCGAAAACACTTGAACACGAAGATTAGTAATTTCCACAGAAGGCTTAGAGGAATAGGAGGAGGAGTTGCTACCATACTGCGGACGGAGTGATGTCTCCGCTTCTGTCTTTCAGTACATAACCATATCGGCTTGTATAGTTATAACAAGGTAATAAGGGAACCAATGGAAGAGGGTTAAAAATGAAAACAAGCTAATTCAATACCAACATAAAACTATCAAATAACTACTTACTCCCTTTGAGTCAAAATATGCGGTTAATACAAACAAAAATGGAAAGTGACGAATTATATTCGTAATTTTCTGGACAGGTGTCTTCAAAAGCTGTGTGTCTTGTTTCCGTTGTCCTGTGCTTGCTTTTGTGCTCCTCTCTTTGTCTGACTGTTTGCTTGCTAGTCTGCCTGTCTGTTTGTGGCAGAGATATTTTGACCAAAGGTGGCTCTTGTATCTAGTAGTCAATAAATGTTGGGAGAGATAGGAATGTAACGTCTGGGGAAAAGAGATCGTTTTGTGTTCAGCCTTGATTCCAAAACGCCAGGCTTCAGTTACTAAAATCCTAGGCGCCATTCCCTCCCTGGGTGCTCTCTCTTCTTTCTCTGCAGTAAAAGTGGTCTCAAATGGTTGTTGAATTTCCCATGGAACTTTTGCTGTGACAGCGGTGCCTTTCTCACGACCTTCGTTCTCCTCCCAGATAAAAGAGAGAGAGAGAAGAGAGAGAGAGAGAAATACGGTTTTGATGCTTCCCTCAGTCTCTCCTTTCAGTGAAAGCATTGTAATCATTTTCATTATTACTGGAATCTTTAGTAAGCCGTTTACTGCGCTGTAATTATTGCCGCTGTTGGCAGAGGCATTGATATTGTTAATGGATGTAGTTTTATAAAGTTTCTCGGGAAGGACAGTGTCATATTTACAATATAATAATAAGAAAATCAATGATGGATTTCGCCACTTTGATTGGTATTGGGTAACTGAATGATGGGATTCACTCCACACTGATAGTTATTGGCGTTGATGGAGTTCGTGTTTTTATTAACGAGAGCAGGTAGGATGTTTGAACCAGAGTCTTCTTCTGCTTCTCGAATGTGAAAAGTCTGTATAATATCACTGATTCTATGGACGCAATTGATTATGCAGTATGAGGAGCCATGTCAAAGAACGAGATAATTTGGAAAGTCCTGAAAGTCATGATTTGGATCAGTTTCAGTAAGAACCTCCCAATATTTTAGGAGCAGCTCTTACAGAGACATCAGTCTTCAGCTAATATGAATTCATAGTTCCTTTTTCGTATACTGCAGGCAAGGAAACAGTCCGAGAACAGAGGAGAATGGTATGAAGTGTGAAACCGTTCAGAATGGGGGGGGGGGGGGGGGGGGGGGGGGGGGGGGGGGGGGGGGCGTCTTCTTTTAATTTTCTAAAAAACTCTCGCGTTCAACCACCTTTCATCAAGGCTACAATAACAACAAAATGCTAAATTTTAGGTCCTAGGCTGATCGAAGGAGCTACTGATTCTCAATAAAAATCGATAAACAACGTTTATCGATTTTTATTGAGAACCAATGAATATTCATTCACAATGCGACAAGATGAGGATGTTAGAATTCAGACATCAAATAATGACGGTTAACATAAGTAGTCTTCGTTCACGAGTCCTATTTTGATTTTCCTAAAGCTTCCAGGAATAACTGAAAGTCCTCCCTTTCATCAAAGGCTGCCGAATTTCGAGAGAAAGTGGAAGAGAAAGGGAAGAGAAAGCACCTAAATCATCCCAAAGATATTTTGAATAATAGCTGGCGAGAAGGGTAGATTTTAAAAAACCCCGGGAGAGAGAGAGAGAGAGAGAGAGAGAGAGAGACAGAGACAGAGACAGAGAGAGAGAGAGAGAGAGAGAGAGAGAGAGAGAGAGAGAGGAAACAAACATTTAAGTCTGAGCAAACACAAGTTATTAATGTCCGTGGAAGTTAAATGGACGATGTAAAACATCTCCCTTTAATACTGATGGATTTCCTTCTGTTCCAAAACCTGGCAACCGGAAACTTTCTGATTTTCGGAAACGATGTTAATGATATGCAAATTGCTATGTTTAACGACGAATGAAAAGAAAATAAATACGTGGGTAATTCTACGAAAATATGAACGACCCAGTAATTAAGTGATCTTTCCCCCACAGAAAAAATTAATATGAAAAACAGAACTTATTATGAAATAAACTCCGCTGATGAAGTCTTGATTTTCAATGGATCATGTTTACCAGAGGGCCACCTTCCTAAAATATTATTATTATTATTATTTTGGAGGAAGACCATCCTTTAGGCAAATGCTGTTAGAAGAATGGCAGAATTAAGCGAGTTGATTTTATATATTGTTTTTTTTTTTCTATTTTCCTTACAATTCGCTTCTCAGGCTCAGCGATGTTTCTGAGTAACTGGCCAACATTCTTATTGGGAAGTTTCAAAAAATTATAAATGCTGAAGGTAATCTTTTATTTCATTAGAACAGGATCTCAGGTCCAGGTCAAGCAGGGGTCGTCGTCAGTCCCGGTATTATTCCGTAGGCGTAGTTCAATAATACCAGCTCTAAATCAAAGATGACCCCGGCCCGGAATTGAACTACGCCTACGGAATAATACCGGCACTGACGACGACCCCTGCTTGACCTGGACATGAGATATTGTTCTAATGAAATAAAAGATCCCCTTCAGCATTTATAATTTTTGAAAATTCCCAGTATGAATAGTTGGCCAGTTACTCAGAAACATCGCTGAACATGAGAAGCGAATTGTAAGGAAAATAGACAAAAACAATATATAAAACCAACGCTTAATTCGGCCATTTTTTTACATTATATAATTACTAATAACATTATTATTATTATTATTATATTATTATTATTATTATTATTATTATTATTATTATATTCGACTGGGTTGCTTTTTAGTGTGGGGTTACGAGTTGCATCCTGCTTCCTTAGGAGTCCATCACTTTTGTTACTAGTGCTATTTCCAGGAACACACTCTTCTGCACGAGTCCTAGAGCTACTTCGGCGTCTTGTTTTTCCGTGTTCCTTTTCAGGGATCTTGGGATCGTGCCTCCTAGTATCCCTATAATTGTGGGTACAACTTCCACTGGCATATCCCATTTCCTTCTTATTTCTCTTTCAGTTTTATTATTATTAATTATTATTATTTCATTCTCCCACTGCTCCTTTGTACAGAATAAACTATCAGATTACATTAAGCTACAGAGGATAATTGAACGACAAGACCCAGGTACTGTCTACGAATTTCCATTCCATTTGCAGGAATTAAATTGCAATATACAGAGGATTTTTTCGCTCACGCTGATTCATCGTGTAATATCTCTGTGTATTTTAGATTCCTTGCAACAGAATGGGACTTACAGGCGTTACAAAAAAGCAGGAAAAAATTAAAAAATAGAATCATGCTCATACATATATATATATATACACTAAATATCGTATATATATGTATATGTACATATACATACAGACATACATACATTAGAAAAACTCATTATTGAGGCACAGCAATAAATTCATTTTCAAACTACAAGCCAAAAAGGACCAGACCTACATTCTTTTCTAAAATTTTTGCGTCATACATTCCAATACAATTGACAACAACTGTGCATAATGCCACATTCCACTGGGAAACAATCAGGCTCTTCAACGCAAGAGTAACCGGTTTGTTGACCGTTTCCGCTCTCTTCCTCCGCTTAACTCTTTCAGAGCTGGAAACTTTGTAGCAACAAGAATTATTCTGGGCTGAAGAAGAGAAGAAGAGGAGGCTGAGAGACTCCTGAAGTTAACAGAATTTCTTGTTAACTTCGTGTTCGTTTGTTTATGTTGTGTCTCACTTCCGCTGCCTCCTGCTGGGTTGTGTGGCTTTGTGTTTCCATGTTTATGTTTGTTGGATGTTGAATATAGTATGAGGTAGGCTTCTCATTATATTATATATTGGTAGGATATGTAAAAGCTTCTTTTATTCATGAGTAACTTTTTGGAAAGTCATGAACTGTTATTTGTCATGTTGTCAGCTAGCTCGATTTTATTATTATTATTATTGTATTATTATTATTATTATTATTATTATTATTATTATTATATTATGATTATTATTATTATTATTATTATTATTATTATTATTATTATTATTATATCTTTTTGGAAGCAGAGAATGATTCAATCCCAACTTGGAGAGCAGCCAAGACGGAAAAAGAATTGAGAAAACACATATAAGAAAAAATAACTACAACGATTTATGTGGTTTTAAAGTAATGAAGAGAGAGAAAGTGCGGGACGCATCTGATTTCATAGGGAGAAAAGAGAATAAAATCTAAAAGTGAAACAAAAACCTATGTAGAAAAAGAAAGTGATTTCATAGGGAGAATGTCGAATAAAAAACTAAAAGAAAAATAGAATATATGATTAGAATAGGGTTTCTGTCAAATGCAGGTATGCGGAGAAAGATATTCAGGTGGACATTTCACGTTGAAGGATCTATAGTCACTGATACATCACCAACTAGAAAAACAGGAAAGGACCTTTTCATGATAGTTATGGCCTCAACTTTGACTCGATCCCGTCTGGGTGAAGAGGAAGTCAAGTCCATTATAGAGTTTTTTTGTTTTTGGGGGGTGGGGGGAATGATGCATTTTAATTTTAACTTGGATCCTGGGAGTGTATCCATCAGCCCCACATAAGGGAAAGCGTTGGACCTTACCACCCCATTATCAGCCTCGGTGGATATTTGATCTATTTTCCGTTTCTGCGTTTATTTGATTATCAATGTTTGTAAATGTAGACGTGTGTATGTCTGTGTGAGGTGTGTGTGTGTGTGTGTGTGTGTGTGTGTGTGTGGTGTGTGTGTACCCGTATGTAGGTATATCTTATCATTTTCCTGAGAATCTACAGAAAACGTCAAAATTTCTATGGTAACTTCGTGTGGATTGATGGTCAATTGTTTCTTGTCTGATCTGTTGACATGTTTGCAGAATCGTCTGGTCTGAGTCCATTTGTCCAAACCAGGCCTCTCATTCTCCTCACCACTTTTCCCATCACTCGAGGGCCGCCCTTATTTAAGGCCGTGTGCTCTCATGAGGCCGGAATAATCTACGCGGACCATTGGCATTTTACGACCTCGCACCAATGTAAATTGAAAATAATCCTCCTTTTTACGAAATTCTGCGGACTGATAAACCAATTAACCAAGTGTTCTGAATCACTGGAATCATTGTAAATACTTATATATTTGAATATTTTATGAATATTTTATCAGAATGATTTATTAATTTTAGAAGAATGATTTTGCTGACATGGAATTTTGTCCCATCACATCCAACGTTATTGGAACATCGTCTCTTTGTCTTCCTCGTGATTTATCTTATAAAATGTCTGGTTTGTGACACGTAGGAGAGCATCTCATATTTCCATTATTACGTCAAATAATTACATCGGCTTTCCATTAAAGGAACATATTAAAAAGTCTTGAAAATTCGGCCGAACAAGACGTCACTTCGCCAGAAGTTTCGTGACCCTCCTCCGTGTGGTGGGAATAAATGGCCTCTCTTTTTCTCTCCTCAGACATCGTGGGAACATTTTCCTATCCTTCTGAGGGGGAATCGTTTTGAGAAATCGCTGAGAATTCATTGTACTTCTCTTTTTTCTCTTTTGCTGAAAGAAGGAGTTGTGGTTTTTTTTTTATTTTCTATATTACATTATCTCTCTCTTGTCATTTCGTTTACTTTTGGAATTACTGGAGGGGAAGTTGTTTGGTAAGGGCAGGGATTACTTAGGGTTTTAATGTATAACTAATTAATCAATTATATATAACACACACACACACACACACACACATATATATATATATATATATATATAATATATATATATATATATATAAATATATGGACAACAGAATCGGCTATTTTCAATCATATAAATGAACATAACCATAGAATAAACTGGAATATGTCACGTGTAATTTATAGCAGCAACTGCCGGTACAAGAGTCAAATGATGGAATCGGCCTTAATAAAAGAGAAGCAGTAATGAACATCTCAAAAGGGAATTGGACATAGGACATCGTCGACGCAGTGTTCATTCAACCAACGCTTAAGAAGATTAAAGGAAGATTATCAGCGGGGGTGACCTAAATTGGCTTACTTGTGGACGAATCTCTTGGTATAAATACCACCTTTTCTGTAAACTTTTCTCATTCATATACCTGAAGAGAGAGACAGCAGTCTCTGAAATATAGTACTTTTCTCTCTACATTTTGTGTTTTTATGGGCTCCTTTTATATATTATATATATATATATATATATATATATATATATATATATATATATATATATATATATATATATGTATATATATATCTCTAATAAAAGGAGCCCATAAAAACACCAAAATGTAGAGAGAAAAGTACTATATTTCAGAGACTGCTGTCTCTCTCTTCAGGTGATTCTTTCTTCCAGGAAAATCTTTGTGTGATAGAGGGAAGGGGTTTGATTGCAGAGTCCATCTCCCGAATCCGTACATTTTTGGAAGTACTTGTTCTTTGAGGCATTCTTCCAAAAAGTGTTTTTGGTTTTCAGCCGGTGTAGTCTGTTCAGTTCTTTTCAAACTTGCGGAAAACTGGCTTGACTTCTGGAAGTGAGTGAAGAATCGTTGAAAGGCGGTTGAATTCCATAATGGGCTGACAAGAATTACCTACTTTTATGGTCTTCCCAAAACTCACAAAGACAATCTCCATTCAGACCCATCGTTTCATGCGCCGGAGCTTTCAATTACAAAATTTCTAAATGGTTAGCTGGCCTCCTTTCTCCTTTTTTTTTTTTAGGCAACTTTTTTCTCCCAGTCACATCAAACATTCGGAAGACTTTTGTCACAAATTCAGAGAAGCACATATACCACTTCACAACATAAAACTTTTAAGCCTTGACGTAGACTCCCTATTCACAAAAGTACCAGTACAGGACGTTCTTCAGTTTTTAAGAGAAAAATTATCCCCTATTCAGATCATTTCCATTGGCACTTGACAAAATAATAAAGTTAGTTGAATTATGTGCATCTAATACGTATTTTCATCGGGGAATCATTCTACAAGCAAAATTTCGGGTGTAGTATGGGTAGTCCATTTAAGTCCTATTTTAGCCAATCTGTACATGTAATACTTTGAAAACTACAGTAATAAATGCAATAAAAACCCAAAAAACATGCTGTGGATGAGATACGTGGATGACATACTAACATTTTGGGGATAATAAGTGGGGTAATTTTAATGAATTCCTCTCAAAATTAAACGCATTAGTGCCCAGCATCAAATTTAAAGTTGAATGGGAAACAGACAACAAAATTCCTTTTCTTGATGTTTTAATAATCAGAGACACGACAGAATACAAATTTACCATATACAGAAAACCAACGTTTCTCACTTTCATATATTCACTACTTTAGCTATCATGACAATACTATCAAGATAGGTCTAGCTAGCAACCTATTCTTAAGAGCCTTACGAATTTGTTCCCAGATTTCCTGGAAAAAGAATTTGAACTAATTCGCAAGCAACTTTCATCTTTAAAGTATCCTGACCATATATTGAGAAAGCAATTCAAAAAGCAAACGTAATTTTCTACCGACCCCCTAAAGACAAGACCAGAGACACACCCAACAATAAAATAAAAATTCCCCACCTGGAGACGATTAAGAGAGTAACTCACACCCTTGGGAAATCCAACCCTTTTGCATTTACCTACCCAAATACCTTAGCCAAATCCCTGATTAACGTCCAACAAAAGACACCGCCCAAAGACTCTGGGGTATATGAGATCCCATGCCAGGACTGTGACCAATCTTACATCGGATTTACAGGTAAATCACTTCCCCAGAGATTAATACAACACAAACGTCAGTTAGGTATGGACAACAGAACTCGCTATTTTCAACCATATAAATGAACATAACCATAGAATAAACTGGAATATGTCACGTGTAATTTATAGCAGCAACTGCCGGTACAGAGTCAAATGATGGAATCGGCCTTAATAAAGAGAAGCAGGTAATGAACATCTCAAAGGGAATTGGACATCGGACATCGTCGACGCAGTGTTCATTCAACCAACGCTTAAGAAGATTAAAGGAAGATTATCAGCGGGGTGACCTAAATTGGCTTACTTGTGGACGAATCTCTTGGTATAAATACCACCTTTTCTGTAAACTTTTCTCATTCATATACCTGAAGAAGAGAGACAGCAGTCTCTGAAATATAGTAATTTTCTTCTACATTTGGTGTTTTTATGGGTCCTTTTATTAGATGGAATTCTGTTGTTACAGAACACTTTTACCAGTCATTGTCAGCCCATTATGGAATTCAACTGCCTTTCCACGATTCTTCACTCACTTCCAGAAGTCAAGCCAGTTTTCCGCAAGTTTGAAAAGAACTGAACAGACTACACCGGCTGAAAAACCAAAAACACTTTTTGGAAGAATGCCTCAAAGAACAAGTACTTCCAAAAATGTACGGATTCGGGAGATGGACTCTGCAATCAAACCACTTCCCTCTATCACACAAGATTTTCCTGGAAGAAAGAATCACCAATACGAGAAACGACATCTTCGTGCTACGCAGAGTGATATATGGAACTCAATCTAATCTTCGCCTCCTCACTACGGACCACGTATACAGGTATCTGATTTCATTCTGTTCCGACATTGCTGCCTATAATAGCGTGACTCATTCCAACAGACTTTTACGCAAGTTAAACAACCTAATAGATAATAGCGCATGGAATAATCTTGAACAACAAGACAAAGTTTTAAACTTATCCAACACCCCCCTTACTGTAAATCAACATTTAGTTTTAAATTAGGCTTATCTTTTGCCCTAATGCCAGACCGCAAAAACAACCTAGACTTCATAGTGGCTTTTGATAAATTCATATCTGACAAAAAACTACAGCCGTGAAGAGATATGTTTAAAAGGAGTGTTACTAAATGCTTTAACTGATCTTCATAAGAAATTATCCTGTTCCCTGCAGATTCATGATAGCCATCCACTCGCTAAAAAAGTTAGATGTTATAATAAGTAGATCCGACAAAGACGGCAAAATTGTAATAATGGACAAAGACTTCTACCTCGACAAAATCAACCAGCTCCTTACGACACAAATACTTACAAAAACTGACGAAAAATCCCCTTCAGAACGTTCCCACAGAATTTTTTCGGAAAGTAAGATTAATTGGCCAAAGACAAAAAGAGTATTGAACTATTAGAGAAATTTAAAGTAATTAATCCTAAATTACCCTACTTTTATGGTCTTCCCAAAACTCACAAAGACAATCTTCCATTCAGACCCATCGTTTCATGCGCCGGAGCTTTCAATTACAAAATTTCTAAATGGTTAGCTGGCCTCCTTTCTCCTTTTTTTAGGCACTTTTTTACCCAGTCACATCAAACATCGGAAGACTTTTGTCACAAATTCAGAGAAGCACATATACCACTTCACAACATAAAACTTTAAGCCTTGACGTAGACTCCCTATTCACAAAAGTACCAGTACAGGACGTTCTTCAGTTTTTAAGAGAAAAATTATCCCCCTATTCAGATCATTTCCCATTGGCACTTGACAAAATAATAAGTTAGTTGAATTATGTGCATCTAATCAAACGTATTTTCATTCGGGGAATCATTCTACAAGCAAAAATTCGGGTGTAGTATGGGTAGTCCTTTAAGTCCTATTTTAGCCAATCTGTACATGGAATACTTTGAAAACACAGTAATAAATGCAATAAAACCAAAAACACATGCTGTGGATGAGATACGTGGATGACATACTAACATTTTGGGATAATAAGTGGGGTAATTTTAATGAATTCCTCTCAAAATTAAACGCATTAGTGCCCAGCATCAAATTTAAAGTTGAATGGGAAACAGACAACAAAATTCCTTTTTCTTCTTGATGTTTTAATAAATCAGAGACACGACAGAATACAAATTTACATATACAGAAAAACCAACGTTCTCACTTTCATATATTCACTACTTTAGCTATCATGACAATACTATCAAGATAGGTCTAGCTAGCAAACCTATTCTTAAGAGCCTTACGAATTTGTTCCCCAGATTTCCTGGAAAAAGAATTTGAACTAATTCGCAAGCAAACTTTCATCTTTAAAGTATCCTGACCATATAATTGAGAAAGCAATTCAAAAAGCAAACGTAATTTCTACCGACCCCCTAAAGACAAGACCAGAGACACACCCAACAATAAAATAAAAATTCCCACCTGGAGACGATTAAGAGAGTAACTCACACCCTTGGGAAATCCAACCCTTTTGCATTTACCTACCCAAATACCTTAGCCAAATCCCTGATTAACGTCCAACAAAAGACAAAACAGCCCAAAGACTCTGGGTATATGAGATCCCATGCCAGGACTGTGACCAATCTTACATCGGATTTACAGGTAAATCACTTCCCCAGAGATTAATACAACACAAACGGTCAGTTAGGTAGGACGGAACAGAACTCGGCTATTTTCAACCATATAAATGAACATAACCATAGAATAAACTGGAATATGTCACGTGTAATTTATAGCAGCAACTGCCGGTACAAGAGTCAAATGATGGAATCGGCCTTAATAAAAGAGAAGCAGGTAATGAACATATCAAAAGGGAATTGGACATCGGACATCGTCGACGCAGTGTTCATTCAACCAACGCTTAAGAAGATTAAAGGAAGATTATCAGCGGGGGTGACCTAAATTGGCTTACTTGTGGACGAATCTCTTGGTATAAATACCACCTTTTCTGTAAACTTTTCTCATTCAATATACCTGAAGAGAGAGACAGCAGTCTCTGAAATATAGTACTTTTCTCTCTACATTTTGGTGTTTTTATGGGCTCCTTTTATTTTGATGGAATTCTGTTGTTACAGAACACTTTTGACCAGTCATTGTCAGCCATTATGGAATTCAACTGCCTTTCCACGATTCTTCACTCACTTCCAGAAGTCAAGCCAGTTTTCCGCAAGTTTTTGAAAAAGAAGTCTGAACAGACTACACCGGCTGAAAAACCAAAAACACTTTTTGGAAGAATGCCTCAAAGAACAAGTACTTCCAAAAATGTACGGATTCGGGAGATGGACTCTGCAATCAAACCCTTCCCTCTATCACACAAAGATTTTCCTGGAAGAAAGAATCACAAAAATACGAGAAACGCCATCTTCGTGCTACGCAGTGATATATGGAATCAATCTTAATCTTCGCCTCCTCACTACGGACCACGTATACAGGTATCTGATTTCATTCTGTTCCGACATTGCTGCCTATAATAGCGTGACTCATTCCAACAGACTTTACGCTTAAGTTAAACAAACTACCTAATAGATAATAGCGCATGGAATAATCTTGAACAACAAGACAAAGTTTTAAACCACTTATCCAACCAACCCCCCACTTACTGTAAATCAACAATTTAGTTTTAAAATTTAGGCTTATCTTTTGCCCTAATGCCAGACCGCAAAAACAACCTAGACTTCATAGTGGCTTTTGATAAATTCATATCTGACAAAAAACTACAGCCGTGAAGAGATATGTTTAAAAGGAGTGTTACTAAATGCTTTAACTGATCTTCATAAGAAATATCCTGTTCCCTGCAGATTCATGATAGCCATCCACTCGCTAAAAAAGTTAGATGTTATAATAAGTAGATCCGACAAAGACGGCAAAATGTAATAATGGACAAAGACTCTACCTCGACAAAATCAACCCAGCTCCTTAGCGACACAAATACTTACGAAAAACTGACGAAAAATCCCCTTCAGCAACGTTCCCACAGAATTTTTTTCGGAAAGTAAGATTAATTGGCCAAGACAAAAGAGTATTGAACTATTAGAGAAATTTAAAGTAATTAATCCTAAATTAACCCTACTTTTATGGTACTTCCCAAAAACTCACAAAGACAATCTTCCATTCAGACCCATCGTTTCATGCGCCGGAGCTTTCAATTACAAAATTTCTAAATGGTTAGCTGGCCTCCTTTCTCCTTTTTAGGCACTTTTTCTCCCAGTCACATCAAACATTCGGAAGACTTTTGTCACAAAATTCAGAAAGAAGCACATATACCGACTTACACAACATAAACTTTTAAGCTTGACGTAGACTCCCTATTCACAAAAGTACCAGTACAGGACGTTCTTCAGTTTTTAAGAGAAAAATTATCCCCCTATTCAGATCATTTCCCATTGGCACTTGACAAAATAATAAAGTTAGTTGAATTATGTGCATCTAATAACGTATTTTCATTCGGGGAATCATTCTACAAGCAAAAAATTCGGGTGTAGTATGGGTAGTCCTTTAAGTCCTATTTTAGCCAATCTGTACAATGGAATACTTGAAACTACAGTAATAAATGCAATAAACCCAAAAACATGCGTGTGAGATACTTGGATGACATACTAACATTTTGGGATAATAAGTGGGGTAATTTTAATGAATTCCTCTCAAAATTAAACGCTTAGTGCCCAGCATCAAATTTAAAGTTGAATGGGAAACAGACAACAAAATTCCTTTTCTTGATGTTTTAATAATCAGAGACACGACAGAATACAAATTTACATTATTCAGAAAACCAACGTTCTCAACTTTTCATATATTCACTACTTTAGCTATCATGACAATACTATCAAGATAGGTCTAGCTAGCAACCTATTCTTAAGAGCCTTACGAATTTTTGTTCCCCAGATTTCCTGGAAAAAGAATTTGAACAATAATTCGCAAGCAACGTTCATCTTTAAAGTATCCTGACCATTTTTTATAATTGAGAAAGCAATTCAAAAAGCAAAACGTAATTTTCTACCGACCCCCTAAAGACAAGAACCAGACACACCCAACAATAAAATAAAAATTCCCCACCTGGAGACGATTAAGAGAGTAACTCACACCCTTGGGAAATCCAACCCTTTTGCATTTACCTACCAAATACCTTAGCCAAATCCCTGATTAACGTCCAACAAAAGACACCGCCCAAAGACTCTGGGGTATAGAGATCCCATGCCAGGACTGTGACCAATCTTACATCGGATTTACAGGTAAATCACTTCCCCAGAGATTAATACAACACAAACGGTCAGTTAGGTATGGACAAACAGAACTCGGCTATTTTCAATCATATAAATGAACATAACCATAGAATAAACTGGAATATGTCACGGTGTTAATTGATAGCAGCAACTGCCGGTACAAGAGTCAAATGATGGAATCGGCCTTAATAAAAGAGAAGCAGGTAATGAACATCTCAAAAAGGGAATTGGACATCGGACATCGTCGACGCAGTGTTCATTCAACCAACGCTTAAGAAGATTAAAGGAAGATTATCAGCGGGGGTGACCTAAATTGGCTTACTTGTGGACGAATCTCTTGGTATAAATACCACCTTTTCTGTAAACTTTTCTCATTCATATACCTGAGAGAGAGACAGCAGTCTCTGAAATATAGTACTTTTCTCTCTACATTTTGGTGTTTTTATGGGCTCCTTTTATTAGATGGAATTCTGTTGTTACAGAACACTTTTACCAGTCATTGTCAGCCCATTATGGAATTCAACTGCCTTTCCACGATTCTTCACTCACTTCCAGAAGTCAAGCCAGTTTTTCCGCAAGTTTGAAAAAAGAACTGAACAGACTACACCGGCTGAAAAAACCAAAAACACTTTTTGGAAGAATGCCTCAAAGAACAAGTACTTCCAAAAATGTACGGATTCGGGAGATGGACTCTGCAATCAAACCCCTTCCCTCTATCACACAAGATTTTCCTGGAAGAAAGAATCACCAATACGAGAAACGACATCTTCGTGCTACGCAGAGTATATATGGAACTCAATCTAATCTTCGCCTCCTCACTACGGACCACGTATACAGGTATCTGATTTCATTCTGTTCCGACATTGCTGCCTATAATAGCGTGACTCATTCCAACAGACTTTTACGCAAGTTAAATAACCTAATAGATAATAGCGCATGGAATAATCTTGAACAACAAGACAAAGTTTTAAACTTATCCAACACCCCCCTTACTGTAAATCAACATTTAGTTTTAAATTTAGGCTTATCTTTTGCCCTAATGCCAGACCGCAAAAACAACCTAGACTTCATAGTGGCTTTTGGATAAATTCATATCTGACAAAAAACTACAGCCGTGAAGAGATATGTTTAAAAGGAGTGTTACTAAATGCTTTAACTGATCTCATAAGAAATATCCTGTTCCCTGCAGATTCATGATAGCCATCCACTCGCTAAAAAAGTTAGATGTTATAATAAGTAGATCCGACAAAGACGGCAAAATTGTAATAATGGACAAAGGACTTCTACCTCGACAAAATAAAAACAACCAGCTCCTTAGCGAACACAAATACGTTACGAAACTGACGAAAAATCCCCTTCGAACGTTCCCACAGAATTTTTTCGGAAAGTAAGATTAATTGGCCAAGACAAAAAGAGTATTGAACTATTAGAGAAATTTTAAATTTAAAGTAATTAATCCTAAATTACCCTACTTTTTTGGATGGTCTTCCCAAAACTCACAAAGACATCTTCCATTCAGACCCATCGTTTCATGCGCCGGAGCTTTCAATTACAAAATTTCTAAATGGTTAGCTGGCCTCCTTTCTCCTTTTTTTAGGCACTTTTTCTCCAGTCACATCAAACATTCGGAAGACTTTTGTCACAAATTCAGAGAAGCACATATACCACTTCACAACATAAAACTTTTAAGCCTTGACGTAGACTCCCTATTCACAAAAGTACCAGTACAGGACGTTCTTCAGTTTTTAAGAGAAAAATTATCCCCCTATTCAGATCATTTCCCATTGGCACTTGACAAAATAATAAAGTTAGTTGAATTATGTGCATCTAATAACGTATTTTCATTCGGGGAATCATTCTACAAGCAAAAATTCGGGTGTAGTATGGGTAGTCCTTTAAGTCCTATTTTAGCCAATCTGTACATGGAATACTTTGAAACTACAGTAATAAATGCAATAAAACCCACATGCTGTGGATGAGATACGTGGATGACATACTAACATTTTGGGATAATAAGTGGGTAATTTTTTTTTTTTTTTTGAATGAATCCTCTCAAAATTAAACGCATTAGTGCCCAGCATCAAATTTAAAGTTGAATGGGAAACAGACAACAAAATTCCTTTCTTGATGTTTTAATAATCAGAGACACGACAGAATAACAAATTTACCATATACAGAAAACCACGTTCTCACTTTTTCATATATTCACTACTTTAGCTATCATGACAATACTATCAAGATAGGTCTAGCTAGCAACCTATTCTTAAGAGCCTTACGAATTTGTTCCCCAGATTCCTGGAAAAAGAATTTGAACTAATTCGCAAGCAACTTTCATCTTTAAAGTATCCTGACCATATAATTGAGAAAGCAATTCAAAAAGCAAACGTAATTTTCTACCGACCCCCTAAAGACAAGACCAGAGACACACCCAACAATTAAAATAAAAATTCCCCACCTGGAGACGATTAAGAAGAGTAACTCACACCCTTGGGAAATCCAACCCTTTTGCATTTACCTACCCAAATACCTTAGCCAAATCCCTGATTAACGTCCAAACAAAAGACACCGCCCAAAGACTCTGGGGTATATGAGATCCCATGCCAGGACTGTGACCAATCTTACATCGGATTTACAGGTAAATCACTTCCCCAGAGATTAATAACACAAAAGGTCAGTTAGGTATGGACAACAGAACTCGGCTATTTTCAATCATTATAAATGAACATAACCATAGAACTGTAACTGGAAATATGGTCACGTTGTAATTTATAGCAGCAACTGCCGGTACAAGAGCTTCAAAATGATGGAATCGGCCTTAGTAAAAGAGAAGCAGGTAATGAACATCTCAAAAGGGAATTGGACTCGGATATCGTCGACGCAGTGTTCATTCAACCAACGCTTAAGAAGATTAAAGGAAGATTATCAGCGGGGGTGACCTAAATTGGCTTACTTGTGGACGAATCTCTTGGTATAAATACCACCTTTTCTGTAAACTTTTCTCATTCATATACCTGAAGAGAGAGACAGCAGTCTCTGAAATATAGTACTTTTCTCTCTACATTTTGGTGTTTTTATGGGCTCCTTTTATTAGATGGAATTCTGTTGTTACAGAACACTTTTACCAGTCATTGTCAGCCCATTATGGAATTCAACTGCCTTTCCACGATTCTTCACTCACTTCCAGAAGTCAAGCCAGTTTTCCGCAAGTTGAAAAAGAACTGAACAGACTAACACCGGCTGAAAAACCAAAACACTTTTTGGAAGAATGCCTCAAAGACCAGTTACTTCCAAAAAGGTTTACGGATTCGGGAGATGGACTCTGCAATCAAAACCCCTTCCCTCTATCACAACAAGATTTTCCTGGAAGAAAAAGAATCACCAATACGAGAAACGACATCTTCGTGCTACGCAGAGTGATATATGGAACTCAATCTAATCTTCGCCTCTCACTACGGACCACGTATACAGGTATCTGATTCATTCTGTTCCGACATTGCTGCCTATAATAGCGTGACTCATTCCAACAGACTTTTACGCAAGTTAAAACAACCTAATAGATAATAGCGCATGGAATAATCTTGAACAACAAGACAAAGTTTTAAACTTATCCAACACCCCCCTTACTGTAAATCAACATTTAGTTTTAAATTTAGGCTTATCTTTTGCCCTAATGCCAGACCGCAAAAACAACCTAGACTTCATAGTGGCTTTTGATAATTCATATCTGACAAAAAAAACTACAGCCGTGAAGAGATATGTTTAAAAGGAGTGTTACTAAATGCTTTAACTGATCTTCATAAGAAATCCTGTTCCCTGCAGATTCATGATAGCCATCCACTCGCTAAAAAAGTTAGATGATAATAAGTAGATCCGACAAAGACGGCAAAATTGTAATAATGGACAAAGACTTTATACCTCGACAAAATCAACCAGCTCCTTAGCGACACAAATACTTACGAAAACTGACGAGAAAAATCCCCTTCAGAACGTTCCCACAGAATTTTTCGGAAAGTAAGATTAATTGGCCAAGACAAAAAGAGTATTGAAACTATTAGAGAAATTTAAAGTAATTAATCCTAAAATTACCCTACTTTTATGGTCTTCCCACCAAAAACTCACAAAGACAATCTTCCATTCAGACCCATCGTTTCATGCGCCGGAGCTTTCAATTACAAAATTTCTAAATGGTTAGCTGGCCTCCTTTCTCCTTTTTTTAGGCACTTTTTCTCCCAGTCACATCAAACATTCGGAAGACTTTTGTCACAAATTCAGAGAAGCACATATACCACTTCACAACATAAAACTTTTAAGCCTTGACGTAGACTCCCTAATTCACAAAAGTACCAGTACAGGACGTTCTTCAGTTTTTAAGAGAAAAATTATCCCCCTATTCAGATCATTTTCCCATTGGCACTCGACAAAATAATAAAGTTAGTTGAATTATGTGCATCTAATAACGTATTTTCATTCGGGAATCATTCTACAAGCAAAAATTCGGGTGTAGTATGGGTAGTCCTTTAAGTCCTATTTTAGCCAATCTGTACATGGAATACTTTGAAACTACAGTAATAAATGCAATAAAACCCAAAAACATGCTGTGGATGAGATACGTGGATGACATACTAACATTTTGGGATAATAAGTGGGGTAATTTTAATGAATTCCTCTCAAAATTAAACGCATTAGTGCCCGCATCAAATTTAAAGTTGAATGGGAAACAGACAACAAAATTCCTTTTCTTGATGTTTTAATAATCAGAGACACGACAGAATACAAATTTTACCATATACAGAAACCAACGTCTCACTTTCATATATTCACTACTTTAGCTATCATGACAATACTATCAAGATAGGTCTTAGCTAGCAACCAATATTCTTAAGAGCCTTACGAATTTGTTCCCCAGATTTCCTGGAAAAAGAATTTGAACTAATTCGCAAGCAACTTTCATCTTTAAAGTATCCTGACCATATAATTGAGAAAGCAATTCAAAAAGCAAAACGTAATTTTCTACCGACCCCCTAAAGACAAGACCAGAGACACACCCAACAATAAAATAAAAAATTCCCACCTGGAGACGATTAAGAGAGTAACTCACACCCTTGGGAAATCCAACCCTTTTTGCATTTACCTACCCAAACTACCTTAGCCAAATCCCTGATTAACGTCCAACAAAAGACAAACCGCCCAAGACTCTGGGGTATATGAGATCCCATGCCAGGACTGTGACCAATCTTACATCGGATTTACAGGTAAATCACTTCCCCAAGAGATTAATACAACACAAACGGTCAGTTAGGTATGGACAACAGAACTCGGCTATTTTCAATCATATAAATGAACATAACCATGAGAAATAAAGTGGAATATGTCACGTGTAATTTATAGCAGCAACTGCCGGTACAAGAGTCAAATGATGGAATCGGCCTTAATAAAAGAGAAAGCAGTAATGAACATCTCAAAAGGGAATTGGACATCGGACATCGTCGACGCAGTGTTCATTCAACCAAACGCTTAAGAAGATTAAAGGAAGATTATCAGCGGGGGGGTGACCTAAATTGGCTTAACTTGTGGACGAATCTCTTGGTATAAATACCACCTTTTCTGTAAACTTTTCTCATTCATATACCTGAAGAGAGAGACAGCAGTCTCTGAAATATAGTACTTTTCTCTCTACATTTTGGTGTTTTTTATGGGCTCCTTTTATTAGATGGATTCTGTTAACACTTTTACCAGTCATATATATATATATATATATATATATATATATATATATATATATAATATATATATATATATATAATATATATATATATATTTTATTTATATGTATAAACTCTTTTACAGTATGCTCGTACATATTTTCCTTCTCAAACTCTGGTTCTTCCTCGTCCCTCAACCCGTGAATGAGGATCCTGTACATGGGAGAGAGAGAGAGAGAGAGAGAGAGGAGAGAGAGAGAGAGAGGGAGAGGGAGGGAGGGGGGGGGGGGAAAAAAAAAAAAAGAAAATCCTAATCATTATAAAAATCCCGAATTTCTTCAGTGAGAATCATCACAAAAGAGCCACTCGCCTTTGATCAAGATTCCAGATTCCCTAAGGAGGAAGAAGAATGGTTGACCTTATTCAATGAAGGAATAACCAGGAGGAAAACACCTTCAGCGAAATGAACAGTGACCAGCTGCCTCCGTCATCAGCCAATAAGAACTTTGTAAAGGCGAAGGAATTATTTGTATTATTATTCTTGAGCGACTTTTGTGAGAAGCGCCGCCGTTGTCAAGGGAACTGTTCTTGTTTTCCTTTTTTTTTTTGAGAATTTTTTTTTTTGTCCACGAAGGAGAAATAAAGTGTGTAAGAGGAGATAAGAGCTACAAACTTTATCAACGTTGATAAAGAAACCCACAAAATCACTTTGTAACTTGTTTACTTCTAAGTATTTACATTTAGTTTTACCTACACACTCGAGTACTTTCAAGCCCTGTCTGTGGTCCATTCTCAAGAGATGTTTGGGATGTTAGCCTGGGTCAAGGCCCAGCAGTCTTCCGGAACTTCTCATTGAGCTGTCATTTATGTGATGGCTGTTCTGGTTTCCTTGAGAGTTGCCAATCCCCCTCTTGTCGCTCTGATATCCTGAGCTGATGGTCAATGGGATTCACCCTTGTGGTAAGGGTGTGGTCTCCAAGAGTCTGTTGGGCAGGAAACCTAATCTCCAGGTCAGCAGGGTTAATCTTAGCTTCTTTTAATATCAAAGCTCGGCTTATGGGATCTTCTGAGGTAAAACCTTTGTTTCCTTCAATTATCTCTCTGATAAGTGCACCTTCTACTACCCTCCTGTGACCTAATTTTGTTGTTGCTTTTTGTATATAAGACTACTGGTTTTAAATCCATCCAATGGTCATTTTCCCAACAATGTCTAGCTATAGAACTCCCCTGAGAGTTAAGCTGTACTGCCCTTCTCTATGTTCTTGGACTCTAGTCCTTATTCCCTACTTTATTCCCCCACATATCTGTCTCCACAATTGTTGCAATTGATTATGTATACCGCCGCTACATCTCTGTATTACTGTCTTCTCCTTCCAATTTATTTTTTACATACTTTGTTTTTTTTTACGGTAATTATCAAAGGTATATACAAATTCATTTTGACTTTCTTTCATTTTTGAAGTGATTTGTTCCATTTTAGGCATAAAAGGGAGGGCAACTATTTTCTTGTTTTCTTTATTCCATGTACTCTCTACATTCGCTCTGTAAAAAAATTTTCTAGCTTTGCTGAGTGCCCTTTTTCTGAACCATTCCGGGTATGCTAATGCATCGAAGCTTTTGTCGATGTAATTTATTTCTTGCTCTATCTTGCAAGGGTCACACGTTCTCATTGCCCTGAGAAATAAACCTGTTAGAACCCCTATTTTTATATCATGACTGTGAAAAAGAGATGAAATGAATATATGAGTTTGTATGTGTGGGCTTTCTATATTGTGCTGAATTCATATCCTATTTCTTTTCTTTCTATGAGCACGTCTAAAAGAGCAGTTTATTATTGATACTTTTCTCCAAAGTATACTGGATATTGTTATCAAACTTATTGAGTTCATCTAGAAAAGTTTCTATTTTTATTTCCATCCCTTGCAGAATAGCAAAATATCATCCACATATCTCCACCATCCTTGCAGTTTGAAGTTAGGGACATTAACATTAGGAACTAGATTAGTTTCGAAATATTCCATATAGATGTTAGCGAGTATTGGTGATAATGAGGACCCCATAGCTACTCTATAGTTTCTGTTTGTAAACTTGTCCCTCAAACGTGAAATAAGTATCACTGACACACAATTTAATCAACTCAAGGAAGACGCCTATTTCGATGTTTGAATTGAAAATACCTCATTATGTTTAGTCTGAAGGAATTCTAATACTTTATATCTAAGGGGTGGGACATTGGTGAATCAACTGCTACTACATCAAAACTAACCATGTATCCCTTTCTAATTTTTTTCTTAACTTTTGTCTATGAAATCTACTGAATGTTTAATATGGGATTCTGAAAATATACCTAAGTATATTCCTAGTTCTCCAGCTAACCACACAGCTAAGTTTTTGTTAGGAGATTTCCTACTAGAAACAATAGGGCGTAGTGGGCAGCCGTCCTTGTGTATTTTGGGGCTGCCATATATATATATATATATATATATATATATATATATATATATATATATATATATATATATATATATATATATATATATATATATATATATATATGCAAGTTCAGGTAGTATACTTGAGAATAATTTATTGCATAGCATGTCTTCCCATTACCTAGTCTACTGATTATTTTCTTCACATTCTGATTAAAGGTATTCTGAAGCTTTTGGATTGTTGGAAGATTCTCTTGAAAATGGGCCACAGAAGGCTGAAAGTACTCGAGTGTGGAGTAAACTAAACTGTAAATACTTAGAAGTAAATAAGTTACAAAGTGATTTTGTGGGTTTCTTTATCAATCTTCAGAAGAAAACTGAAAAAAGTTTTTGTTTGTTTATCAACGTTATTACTCGAAACACGTTGTCAAAAGAAGTCATTCTTTCTTTTTTTCCTTTTTCCGATTACCTTATTTCCTAAGAAGGGGAAATTAATTGAAGGAAGAAGAACGTAAGAATAAGAAGAGAAAAGGAAGGAGAGAGAGAGCGCAGAGCGAGAGATGATAGAGAGAGAGAGAGAGGAGGAGAGAAGAGAGCAGATCAAGTTTGTATACAAATCTTTATTATTCTTATTAAGTTTATTATTAGCTGTTTCTAGGCATAATAATTTATATAGTTTTCTCTCTTCGTCTCACAATATTCTTTCCATGAGCGCGTAGATAGTGTCCGGCTTCATATGAAACATATAGGTATGTAGTTTGTTTGCCAGTAACTGGCTTCTTCACAGCCCTTAATAAATAACGATACTATATTAGATTTGGAAAAAGGAAATCGCGTATTAAATTCGTAAAAACCCAATACTAGGGGATATCCCTGATCACTCGATGACGATGTCCTCATCGTCGGCGGGGTCTGGAGGACAACTGGCCAACGGCCAACTGGCCGGCTGGCCGTGGTCCAGCTGGCCGCTGGGGACGACTCAAAGACAGTACACGAAAGATGGGAAACTGACTATTAATACCATTAAAACAAACATCATCCAACCCGTCAGAATGCGCGCCATCTATTGATCATGCCCTCAACACTAAAACTCTGCTGTGGCGTAGCGCGGTATTTTTTAAATGTTAAAATTTATTCTTATGCTGCAATAAACTTCTCTTGATAAAGTATTGAATACTAAATCGATAATATTGCTTGTTAACATGATTTTAGGACTCTATCATAGCTTATGACTTATATATTAGGCATTTTTGAATCATTAAATAAAATCCTTCAGTTAATGTAACATTAATTGCTAAGTATCTTTATCTAAAATTGAGAGGGCAGTTAACATTAATTGCTAAGTATCTTTATCTAAAAATTGACAAGGCAGTTGGAATGAAACAAACTTATTTCTCATATTATCTTATTATTTCACCAATATAGTATACAGTAATTATTTTCCTTTTTTGGGCTTGTGCTTATGATTGAATACTGTACATACCTAAGCGACTGTACACAAATGTTCTTGCAAAGAACATAAACAAAGTAAAAGAAATGGCACATGCTTCATTTGCATGCAATAGTCATACAAGTCATGCAAACAAAACATGCATATATCAGAATTTAAATATCAAACAAAGCATGGGATAATCAAAACCAATAATATGAATCAAAATGAAAAAAAACAGACTTAACTTGCATGCTGATTAGGCAAAAGTTAAGCAATATTTGTTAATAAAACTAAGAAAAGTACAACAACAAAATCGTAAAAGTAAGGTACCCCTTTTATAACAAATGCAATGCTGTATTTTACAGAATACTGTATAAAGCAAAAATCTAGGTTTAACTTAATTTTCATAAAAAGCAAATAAAAATTGAAATCACAAATCAAATAGGAAACAAACCTATTTATAACAATTTATTAAAATCTCATAGCCCAATTGTGGGAGTTCTCAAAAATGCATATTCAATTGGCACCCTTTTATGAAGGTAATGCAACCAACACTTCTGCCTGGTATTTTCTAGTAAAATGCAATTTCTGCAAGAAGCATGCACATTCCTAAAAGAATTTGAAAAAATTATTCGAATTGACTTGAACCATGTTTCTTTTTGCATCATGTACAGTACAAGCAAATATCAGGTTTTCACAACTTGTTTTGCCAATTTATTACTACTGTATTACTGCGTACATTTGCTGCCAAATGGTAAATTTACTTTGGAATACTATGTGGGGTGTTGGTACCAATTACAAGATTTCATTTTAAAAATTGAACAATATGAGCATATAATGCAGAAACATAGATGAAACGGTAAGAATGGATCTTGTGGGAGCAAATATGCTGGTTTGCATGTAATTTTTTATTTTTATTTTGAATGCTTTTATCCATACATATAGGAAAATTCAATCATAGATTAAAAGGTTAGTGAACTTGAAATTAAAGTAAAACAACTCTAACTTAACTAACCTACTATGCTCTCCCATATGAATGCTCCCACAAGATCCATCCTTCCTGATGAAACAACTTTGGTTTGCTAAATAGTTGCTTATTAGTGAAAAATTAAGGTAAACATTTATAACTACAACCCAAGGGTAAGCTGCTGAGAATATAACAGAACTACAGTATATATACAGTATATCAAAGTTGCTGTGAGTAGCCTATCTGGAAAAGGCATGGAGACCCAATATTCACGAATTGTATGACAGTGATAGGAATTGGTATGTTTATTTCATATTTCTAGAGATTTTCAAGATATGCAAATATAACTTTAAGGTATTTATTTGAAATACAATTGATGCCTGTAAATGACAAGAAAGATAGTTTTTCTAGTTGATTTGATATGTTTTGCAAGATAGCTTCATTTCCATTGCAAATAACTGTTGACATGGTTAGGTAACTGTTGGCATGGTTATGTTACTGCTGATATGGTTAGGTTTACTGTTGACATGATTAGGCTACTGATGTACACTACCAGGAAGGTTAGGTTGGTTGTTGGGGTTTCAAATGGCAAATATTTTTTTACAGACGAAAATCACATATAAATATATTTTCTTTCCGCTTAGAGGCGTCCACCGTATTGTAAATATTTTTGAATCAATATTCGGAATAACACTGCACCGACATTCAATTTTGTTTTGGTCTATTTTATTTCTTCATTTTCTCTAAAGTCATCATGTACTTTGTAACAGATGTAATGATTTTATTACCTTTCTTTATTCTGAGGAAAAGCATGAAAAATCAGATGGGGAAAATCATTTTTCGTCCTATTGCAAAACCACACACGGGTGATGATGGCTACGCCCACTCATGATTGAAATTGAATGCCCCGCTTTGTGAAAAAGTAAACCAAACAGACGATGTAGGCAGGTGCAATGCTACCGCCATCTTCATTTCATGCCAGGTACTAAATTGTATGCGGCCGATGCGCTGTGGCTTGAGCTTCCCATCTTTCGTGTATTGTCTTTGGGGACGACTGGCCGCAGCGGTAAGAGAGAGAGAGAGAGAGAGAGAGGTTTTTATTATTTTTTAAGGAAACTAGTGTTTATTTATTTATTTTGTTAAATACCCTTTTGATTTTTGTGATTGTTGTTATTGGTTATAAACTCTTTCGAAGAAAACTGGTATTTATTGTTAATAATGATTGTAAACTATTTTCATCTTTTTAAATGAGAGCTTGATACTTTGCCAATTGGACTGTTTCCTTTTTTAATGCATTATTGAACTTTGTAATTATTGTTAATGGTTGTAAACTATTTATTTCATGTATGCATATCATTTTTGAAAAGAGGTTTTCTCTAAGAAAAGAATAATAATACTTAAAAGGTAAATTTTATTAAACAGCTGAATTACATAGAAGTTTACATAAAAGCTGAATTATTGGAATAAAAAATTTAAGAAAATAAAATAAAATAATTAAAGATAAAAAAGTAAAAGTTCCACTAAAAAGCTGAATTATTGAATAAAAAATCAAGAAAATAAAAGATATTTATAGATAAAAAGTTAAATTTTATTAAAAAGTTGAATTATTGGAATATAAAAACTGCTTAAAATACCAGCTACATAACTATATATATATATATATATCTATATATATATATATATATATATATATATATATATATTATATATATATATCTTAAGAGAAGTTATGAGCAATTCCTCTCAGATACTCTAAAATATTTCTGTTCTCAACTGTAGCACCACTGATTTTATACGAGCGGTGTTTGACCAGCAATCAACTGTTCGTAATAAAGATCTCGTCCTCGTTGCACCCTTTTCAAACTATCGATAAACTTCCATATTGTTGGATGTTGCATCCCTAGTTCATTTGCAGCCTACGATGAGCAGCTTCGGCATGATTGTTGGTTCTATCTTCATCATTTATGCATCGTTCGTAAACATTCCAAATGTGTAACGGAAAAAGGGGAGAAACGTCTGCCATTGCCCTTCTGTTCATTCTTCCAACATAATTGTCTTCCAGCCAATCTAGAAGCATCTATAAGTTTTCTGTGGAAGGTCATCTGCTAATTCCATTATAGCTGCTGTAATACGATCGGGTGGTACAAATGCTAAAGGCAATATCATTTTAGCACGCAGAGCAAAACTGGCATCAGTATTGTATTGTTGAGATAATCCCAAAGATGTTAATTTTTTTGTAGACATTCTGCGCAAAGTGGAAAAAACAAAACAAAAGCCCCTAATATTAGTAGATGGGAAATAATATTGAAGACTTTTGAAATGCTATATTTCATAATCACAGTATATTACTTCTGGCTGTAGACCTTGGTTGAATTTCTAAAAGTACAGAAAACAATTTATCATAAGTTGTACGTAGTTTATTTGGAAGTAGCGCGTAGATAAACGGATGCATACCACCGTGCATCTCATCAAGAATCACACACACTTGACAAAAAAGCGGTGGTGTTATTTTGAACGTCCCATCAACAAAAACATTCTTTACTTCCTTAAGTAAATGTGTATTGATTTCCTTTCAAAATATAATGATTCTGCAGGATGAATCTGGTTGTCTGCTAGAAGAAATTTCTCCGATCCATAATTTTGAATATCAACAGCAATAACCAATTCTTCTAAAGATGTAGGATTAGGAGGGTATGCAGACAAATCTTTGCGTTCTCTTCTCACCATTTTTCGCAAAGCGCTATGACTAGGCATGAATCTTGGCATGCTTCATTGACATTTTCTAAGCATTCATTAATCACAACAGATGTTTGTTCCATTGTTTCTGAAGCCCACAATTTTATTTTCGATACTATTTTTCCTTTTTCTTTACATGTACTCTCGCCTTGCATAGTCTTCTCCTTTCACATCTCCAAAACTCTGTGATATTATCAACTCCATGTCTATCAAAAACGTATCTATAGCCATCTCTCACAAACTTTCCTTTGCCTCCCTGAGGGAGTATAACCTGATGCCATTGTAGAAGAAGTTTACTGTAACTGAATATTTTAAACTTTAAACTTAAAATCAATATTTCCTAAATAGGTAATCCTAGCCTTTCCAAAAAAAAAAAAAAGAAGAAAAGTTTTACAAACCATTCTTGGTAAAAACTAGGCATTGTTTTCGCTGCTACTCGTTAATTGACATTTAACTGCATCCAAATTTTTATTTCAGAGCGTGAGTGAGTGAGTGAGAGACAGACAGACAGACAGACAGAAATAATTTTTTTTTTCTTTATCTCTTCGTCTTATAGATTTACTGTATCCAAATATTTTCTGTGAGAGACAGACAGACAGGCAGACAGAAATAAATTTTTTTCTCTCATCTCTTCATCTATGGCCAGTTGGGCTGCGGCCAGTCGGCCCCTGCGGCCAGTTGAGCTGCGGCCAGTCGGCCACGGCCAGTCGGTCGCGACCAGTTGTCCCATTCCCATTGTCGGCAAATTGGCTCTTAGGAACTTTGCCGTTCTCGAGGTGTGACTTGAGTCTTCGATCATTTCGAGGCTGTGAGACTCTGGTCTGGAGTTGGAGGCTTGAGAGAGAGAGAAGATCCCTTTTCTCTTTCTGTATTTCCCTTGACCTTCTCTTACTTCCTAATGAGCTACTTAATATTCCTTAGAAGCTCCTTGAATTTCAAGTCAGTGGCCCCTTTGGTGGGCTTGTTCCATATGAATAGGTTTCATCTTCTGAATAATAATATTCATAATTATATCTCCAACCAGAAAGTCATCAATACATTGTTTTCATAAAGTCTGAAGACTTGGAACTCATTCTTTGTTATAATGTTTATGTGTTTTTTTTATTATTTCTTATATATTCGCCTCTGCCAAGGGAATCAATTTGGTGGAATCTAGAAATTCCCCTTAACCAAAGTGATGACTTCACAAATAACAAAGGATTACCAGCATTTTGTGCAATACATAATTACTAAAGGGTGCTAGCAGCCTCCCTTCGGCCCCTGGCTGCACCCACATTTTAGCCTTTTACTTTACCTCCCTTCTCTTCCTTCCTTCAGTCTTGCTGTCCAGCCTCTCTAACAATTACTTTTTGCATTCAGGTACTTGATCTCCATCGTATTAATTACCTGGATGTCTTTAACGGCTGTCCAACCCCTCCAACTCCCTCTTGTCACTGTCTTGAGCTCTGAATGGCCGAAAGTGCTTACCCAGTGCTTGACTTGACAGCCTGAATTTCGTGAAAATAAATAAAATTTCTTCAAAATATCAGTTTCCTCTTCACAGGTAATCATATCTGTTGGTTTAGGAGTCCAGAGGTCCAAACCAGCCCCCTTATTCCTTTCATGAACTTACTACACTTAATGGATGTTTCAGAGAAAGGTTGGTTTAGTCGATACCAACTAAGAAAAGAATTACAATTATTTAATTTAAATTCCCCAATTTAACATGCACCTTAATGGAGAAAGAAAGCCACAGTTATTTATGGGTACAAATATATTTCAAAAATAAATCTCTAAAGGGAGCTTACGGGAATCTGTCCGATTCCTATTTTGAATCGAACAGATTCCCGAAAGCTCTCTGTAGAGATCTATTCTTAAATATTTCCCTACCCAGACATAACTGTGGATTTGCTTCTCAATTTCAAGATTCTGGTTACTTTGAGGATTTTTTAATCCTTTCCAATAGTAACTCTCGATTACATTGCGTCTGAGAATTACATTACTGGATGATACAAGGGCGCGCGAGAGCGCTTCCATTCAATGGGAGTTGGATGGTTGCAATAGAATTTTGACCAGAGTGAGATGAACACTTGAGAACTTTCTGGCTGGACTTGTGGCTACATTTCTCATCTCATTCTAAACTTACATTCTACGATTTTAAGTTTGGTCAAAGTCCGGATTTCTTGTGACTCTCAGACAGAACAAATGTCTGGAAATATTCCGACTGACGCAAAATATATATATATATACAACAACAACAACAATAATAATAAACTGTCTAAAAGTGATAGACTATCAGACGAGGTCCCATCAATTTTTCTCGACATACTGACAATTTTTGCTGAGCAGATTTTTACTGTTTCGTCCACCTACACTTTTATCCTTTTTTTTTTTAATTCTGTTCAGCATTTTCCTGCTTTTTATTTTCTATATAAAACTAAGAAATACTTTTGTGACGCATGAATGTTCTTTTTTATTTTTCAATTCCAGTGAATTTCGCTGAAAAATATTGATCAGATTTCGATTCTTTCCTTCCAGTTTCTCAACCACATTATTGATGTTACTTCCTCTTATAAAGTTCCGAAATCAACCTCTGATTTGTATATTCTCCTTTTATTATCTGTCCCTTCTGCTGATTTCAGAACGTTGCCTTTGAACTCACTTTTCTGTTCTTGGAAAACTTGTGCATGAGGCCGACTGTTATGAACCGTCAATGGTTCATCAGGTTCTTTAAATTCTAGAACAACACAATTTCAGGGCCTGGGACTGGAAAACCTGACGGAGATTGAGCCCAGAAACGGAGGGAAGAACTAAACAAACAAAATAAAGATTCCTTAAACTAATTTATTACAGTTACTTAGTATTTACACCTTTATACAAGTGAGTCAGTACATCAGTCAATACCATTGAAATCAGATCATCCATAAGTGGATATATAAAGTTACTTAAAAGCAGCATAACAGAGTCCATAAAATCAACATTCAGTTTTACCAAAATGAATATTAACTGTACCAAAATTAACATTAATACAAAGTTAACCAAAAGAACATTTACATCATTATATGCAAAGTTATTTAAATAAATAACCAGGCACAAAATTAAACACATTCAAAACGAACCAGCAGCATTACTCCAAATTATAAAAATACTCAAAATTATTCAGCATAAAAAAGCATCAAAATTCAACATCAATACAAAGTTAACCACCAGCACTTAAATCATATAACCACAAGCACTTAAATCATTCAAAATATGAAAATTATAAGCATCACAAGTGATCAGTAAAACATTACTTAAATGCGTGACTTCTAAACAATTCTGAGAATTAGGCAAAACAAGGCATCATTAGGTCAACCTACAAAGGTCACACTCCACCTAAGGAGATTACAGCTTACGACACAGCAACAACAGACAATCCTATACACTAGGTCATCAACACAGCTCCACGCTGCCAATGAGGTTACCCTCCACACAGTGTTGCTCCCCAGCTGACAAAAATACACCAACGATGCCCAATGAAGCCACAATACACATGACGTCGTTCTCCATACGACGAAAACACGCCAATGCTGCTGCCTGATGAGGTCACACTCGACATGTCGTCCTCTCGACGACGCAAACACACCAATGCTGGCCAAGACTGCCGACCTCCAACTTGTAGTCATACTCCATACGACAGCTTCAACCAAATAACCAGGTATCCAGTACCTGACGCTGCCTCATACTGGTCCACAGGTAAGCATACCTGACTGACTGACTGACGACTGACTAAAATCAGACATCGTCCGACAGACGTCAACTCACTTGACGCCCCCCCCCACCCCCCCCCCCACCCCAAAAAAAAAAAAAAAAAAAAAAAAAAAAAAAAAAAAAACCCCCGCAAAAAAAAAAAAAAAAAAAAAAAAAAAAAAAAAAAAAAAAAAAAAAATAAAAACAATGGTTAATGGTTAACAAGTAAACAATGAATACTAAGAACCAAGCGGAATACGATTGTTCCAACAAAACCACTTAACCTGACACCGACATCATCTGAATGAGAAACATCCAGGAACTATTGATAAGGAAACATAGGCCACTGGGTAATGATGAGGGATTCTCTCTCTTCCTCTGTTTTCTCTTTTCTGTGTTTATCATCTTTCTGGCTGATCTCCATTCATCGAAATTTTCTATTTATGCTTTTTTTTTCATTTTACTTCTTCCATTGGCAGTCTCTTATTGGCAGGCATTCTCTCTCCCCGTATGGGGTTAGTGTCGTTAGTGCACCTCACGCAGTGCACTGTAAGCATTACTTAAGGTTCCTTGCAGCGGTCCTTCCGTAGTCCCCTAGATGCAACCCCCTTTCATTCCTTTTACTGTACCACCCTCTCCTATCAAATGATTCATAGTGCAACTGCAAAAGGTTTTCCTCCTTTTACGCCTTTCAGACCTTTTTTAGTTTCAATTTCCCTTTCAGCGACTTCTCTTTAGCCTCTGACGGGAGACGTTTGGACTAAACACACTCACTCACACTCACAGACAAACTCGTGCGCACAGAGACAAACACACACAGACATGAACACAAACATCCACACAAACACGGACACACACATGCACTCAGACATATACAAACACGCTCTCACAAACATACACACACAAACGCACGCACAAACACCCATAAACATGAACACACACACACACACACACACACACACACACACATCTCGGAAGGCCTCCTGGCCATCAAATTCTTCTTTGTCTCTCGTTTTCTTATCTCTGTTATTCTCGTTTTCTTCTACTCTATTCTTCTTCTTCTTCCTCGCAGATGTGACGCCGAGATAAACTCTACTTCCTTCAGAGTGGACCTGACTTTCGCTTCATATCACCTTTCACGACTTTCCCTCTGACGAAGAAAGTTGGAGAAAGTATCCCTTTCTTTTTACTTTTTTTTTATTCGTGGAAATAGCATCATCACGAACGTCCATTTGTCCTTTTTCTTAATCGCTTTACCTAAAAGAATGTTTAGAACATTTTTTTTAACAATTTTTCACTTTTCCTAAAGGAATGTTTAGAGAATTGTTTATTTTTTAATGATTTTTACTTTTCCGATTGGGATTTTGGGATGTGCACTTCAAACTCTCAAAGCTACAGCAAAAATTATTTATAGATGGAAAGGGCGTTTTCCCTTTTCTTTCAGACAAAACATAAAAAACAGCAAAGGCATCTTTTCAAATATGAAATGATCCATCACATGAGAATATTTCAAATTTATCTGAAGCCACTCACAGAAAAAAAACAAAAACAAGAATTACCTTTTTCTTATAAAGCCACAATAAATTTTATTACGATATTATTATTATTATTGTTATTATTATTATTATTATTATTATTATTATTATTATTATTATTATTATTATTATTATTATTATTCAGAAGATGAAGAACTCTATTCATATGGAACAAGCCCACTAAAGGGGCCACTGACTTGAAATTCAACCTTCCAAAGAATATTAAATTGTTCATTAGAAAGATGTAACTGAAGGTAAAGGGAAACACAGAAAGAAGAGATCACTTATAAAAAATGTAAAAAGTGAATGATCACATTAATCAAATAAACATAAAAATGGAAGTTCAGACATACGACCAACTTCCCAACCTAGAAAGCCTTCACAGTAGCATAAGATTTCTAGCATTCCCGGACCCTTATTATTTCAAGAGAGGTCACAATTCACTCGGCCTGCTCACCTTAGCTTCTCGCTATCTTAGGCAATGAGCCCCACAAAGCATAACAGATGCCTGAGTAGTCTCTCTATTGTAGCTGCTTCGAGGCGTCGGTTGTGATAACAGGGTTTCACGGCTGTAATTCCGTCCGAGAAATGTTTTTGTGAGAGACAACGGTTCTTGCTAAGAGGAGAGAAGACTGACGGACGTTGAAAAGGTTTCTGATTGAGAGAGAGAGAGAGAGAGAGAGAGAGAGAGAGAGAGAGAGAGAGAGAGAGAGAGAGAGATGATATTCGTTTACTCAAACGTTTTGGCTGTAAACGTTTATTATTGCTTGGGACATGATTTCTTTTCCCTGAATTTACTTTGGAGGAATACCTGGAATAAGAAATTGTAAGAATAAAAGAATCTAAGTAATAATAATAATAATTAATAATAATAATAATAATAATAATAATAATAATAATAATAATAATAATAATAATAATAATAATAATAATGAATTTAGCATAAGCAAAAGAACGTATATCAATCAAAAAGTCTTATTGATGGGTAAATTTATATATATAAACATTAATCAAGTTGGCACATTTAATAATGAAATCTTTTGCATGGAACCAACGTGAAACAGCCATTCAGACGAGACTCACTCCAAACGTAATGAACGGAATATGAACAGAGTACCAGACGACTACCCTCATCTGGCCTCAAAAACGGAGCATTTATTATTTGTAGATAACCTTTTATGGCCTCTTGTGTCCCATTTTTCGCACATGTCCGTTTGGAATGGAACTCCTTAATAATCCAGCCAATGGTATTCCTGTTCCCTCTTGCTTGGAATTGAATGGGAATTGGGAATTATATTTCCCTGAGGAAAGGTCGTTCCTGTAAACGGAAAACCCGAATGGTATTGTTTCTGCATCGTTGCGTAATTGGTTCTCAGGTGTGGCTTTATTTTCGCTGAAGCATTTTTTTCGATTCGTTTTATTTTGGCTTTTTTATAAAATATATTGCTCAAATAAAGAAACATTTCAAAAATTCGAAATTTATCCTCGGTTTTAGCTTTGCCTTTGCTAAACCAATTTATCATATGTATTGTCTGCAGTTTTTTTAATATAAAATCTTATTTCCGATATAAAAGAAGTTACAAAAGTCGAATCTGATTCTCACTTGTAGTATTGTCTTTACCTGAACATTTTATTTTAGTCACGTTTTTTTTTTTTAGTTTTTTTTTTTTTATAAAGCCTTATTTCCTAAATAAAAGCTTCACTTTATTGCGCTCTACAAAAAAAAAAAAAAAAAAAAATTAGAGACGATAAAGGCCATTCCCCCACCCCATTCCATTCCAATTCCTGTTGAAACTACTCCCCAGGGAAGCAGATGATGATTTCAAATGGCAATTGACCAGTATATTCATTTCATTGCGTTCATAACCAACCCTTTTTATTGCTTTAGTCGTTCTGGGTCGAAGTCATTTCCATCCTAATGACCTCTGGGAGAGGGGAGGGTCATCTTTCCATTCAGAGGACAGAGAATAAATTGTTAAATGCTTCTCTGAGGTCAAGAATTTAATTGGAATCATTTTACCTTCTTTATGGATTCCAGTGAATGCAATAGATAGATCTTTACTCAGTTTGTTCAATTAAATAGATGATTAGGAAGAAATCTTTTTAAAGTTTCAATTTGACGTTACTCGTGTTTTTCTTGGTACTCGGAAACTGTTATTGAAATAGTATTAAGGGACTGAAGGACTGGAGGCTGTTTATTTTACAAACAGTTCATTCTTTTAGACTGCAGTATGCACACATACACACGCGCTCACACACATGTATGTATGTTTATTAAGGAAATTTAAACCTTAATTTCAGAAGCGGAGAGCAAATCTATTTGTGGAGGGAATAAATTGCCTTGGTTTTATTACCACTTAGATCATCTCTCTAGAATTACCTCTTTTATTCAGAAGTGCGTTTAATGTGGAAGAGAGGAGAGAGAGAGAGAGAGAGAGAGAGAGAGAGAGAGAGAGAGAGAGAGAAGTTTTGTAGCATTAACCAACATTAACGGGATAAAAATTTTAGGTGACTAGATATGTGTGTGTGTGTGTATTTCTCTCTCTCTCTCTCTCTCTCTCTCTCTCATGCATTATATCCAACTACCACAGAACTTTGGTCATCTAACCTAATATAAAAAGTTCCAGCATCAATGTAAAGCACATTCTGTCATATTCCACTGTTTGCTTCTCAAACTGAAAGTAGATTTAACAAAGAAATATTTTCCTAATAAGTTAAACTGAAGTCTTACTAAGATTATGGATTTTCATATTTTATTTTTGACGTTTATGTTTTCACTGTTTTCATTTTTTTTTGGGGGGGGACCTTCATTTCGGCATGCATATGTTATTTTTTGGCGTTTCAGAAAGTCCTGTTTTTTGTTATTTCCTCTACATTTTGATCAATAATTCAGTGTGAAATTACCAATATTTATCGCTGTTTCAACCAACAAAACTCACACAATACATTATTTCAAGATCTTTCCAATATGTTAAACTGCTTCTTATTAAGATTACTTGTTCTACGGGAACGCGAAAATAAGTTCCCGCTAATTTTATCGTTTACAATTACCTGCTCTCCGGAAAGGCGGAATGAAATTCCCTCTTATTTTATATTTGGAATTGCTTAAATCTCCTGAAACTCCAAATAAAGTTCCAGTTAATTTAATCGTTACAATTTCTCGCTCCTCAGAAATTGGAAAGAGAGGTGAATATTCAAGCAAAGTTGGTCCGCTGGATTTTGGGGTTAATTACTGGCCCGCTTTTAGTGCTTTTCTCCCGGCTATTAGAGAGAGAGAGAGAGAGAGAGAGAGAGAGAGAGAGAGAGAGAGAGAGAGAGAGAGAGAGAGATGGAAATCCTGTTTGATATTAGGGCATAGGAAAAGCATCGGATAAATAATTTACTGGAAGGTAAGGGAGAGAGAGAGAGAGAGAGAGAGAGTGAGGGAGAATACCTGTTCATTATCAAGGTAAGGGGACAGGAGGCATTTGACAAATAATCTGGAATGTGATTAAAATTATTCTTATCAATGTGAATAAAACCTTTATCAGTCACGTAGGTCATTATTACTGTAATTATTTTTAAATAATCATATTAAAAACATTATACACTCTCTGATATTGTCATAGAGCATTTACTACAAATACAGGTTTGATACTAATAATTTGAGTTAAACCGCAAACGAATTAGGCAGTTAAGGAAAAAGATACTTAAGTAGCAGCCTTCAAATCTCACTTAAATGACCATAGAAGTAGATATTTAAGTAAATTCATTCTTAAATGACATCCTCCAACTCTTACTTAAATGGCCAAAGTATTATGACTGACTCCTCGGACGAAATCATTCCGCTCCAAAGAAATGATTCCAGAAACCAGTTAGCATTTCCCCAGAATCCATTGAAAAGCGTCTCTTCCAGAAGGACTTCGTGGAAATTACAAAATGTATTATTTACAGGGCATCTGGGGGGGGACACTTTGGTTAAAAGGTCGAAACAGAATCGTTCGCTGATTACATGAACCGATGAGGCTGCTTCAAGATCTGGTGGTGGAGATTTTATTTAGTTTCTATTTTCCGTTTATACGATTGTAGTTCTTCTTTTCCTTATGTCGTCTCTTTAATGGAACTGAATTTCTTAATTCAGATAAAGAGATGCTTTTATTTTGATTTGTTTTACGTTTTATCATGTTTTTATTGCCTCTTACTTCTATATAATGAATTCCTTATTGTTTGGAAGCTGGAATTTCAAGTCAGTGGCCCCTGTGGTGGGCTTATTCCACATGAATAGGGTTCACCTCCTGAATAATAATAATAATAATAATAATAATAATAATAATAATAATAATAATAATAAATTCATTAAACTGGTAATGGATCTAACCCATTATGCTCTCCAGTCCCTTTGAATTTGAGGGTCCACATGACAAGGGGAGGTGATGTTTAATCTCTTGAAGTGTGCAGGAGAGGGAGACGAAAGTGACAATACTTCATTTGAGCTCTCAAAGGAAGATCGTAATTATTGATATAGTGAGGAAATCCATTTGGAAATTTGCTTTTCTGAGAAAGAAACATTTCTGTAATCCTCGGTTTAGCATTTGCAATTGTATAAGTAAATTATATTGATCTATCTTTTATTCACTGCAAAAATAAAGGGACGATTTCTACCAACCTTGATTATTTTTACATTAACTTTACAGTATGGCAATTTCACTACACACACCACACACACACACACACACACACACACACACACACACATATATATATATATATATATATATATATATATATATATATATATACATATATGTATATGCACACATACACTTTGTTCCTTTACGACATATATTCACTGATATCCAGACCTTTATTTTTGTGTTCATTGTATGCAAAAATGTAGATGTGGAAATACTATCCAGCTGAAAAATTTCTAAAGGGTTTTGAAATTTACGAGTCCCAAAGATTTCCATCCTTCGTTAGTGAGGATAAGGAGTCAAAAGAGAGAGAGAGAGAGAGAGAGAGAGAGAGAGAGAGAGAGAGAGAGATATCTCGTTATCACTTCTTCTTCTGAATTTGCAATTTCCTCCTTGAGACGCTCTAGGTTATGATCGAAAAATGTTTCCTTCCGAGAGAGAGATAAAATGCCGAATTTATTTGTGCCTCCGGAGAGACAAAAGACCCTTTTGAAAGGGAGTGGCTCTCTCTCTCTCTCTCTCTCTCTCTCTCAATTGCATGTTAAAGCTAGAATAATATGTACGTCAAAAACACTGAAGTTCCAATGCAATATTTCAACGCTTGAAAAAAGGAAATTATTTTTTCTGTGAAACGTGGAAATTAATGTCAATAATTATCCTCCAATAAGATCAAATTGAAATTACAAAGCTACTTTATAAAAATATAAAGATAAAGTCATTCATAATTTTAGTTCTGGTACTCATGATCGTATTGAGATTTTGCAGCGAGGGAATATCTTATTGTCATGAGAGTATATAGTACAATCATACGTCTAGATATTTTTAAAGTTTACGATACGGGGAAATCTCGGTTTCCAAAGCTGAGCTGCATCCTCTTTTAAACAGCACAAGATTATTGGGGCGTCCCAGAGCTTTTGAAATTACCTCGAGGTTTTAGGTATATATACACACACACACACACACATATATATATATATATATAGATATATAATATATATATTCGAAGAGACTTATCTGTAAGAGATATATATATCATATATATATAATATATATAGATATATATATATAGAGGATATATATATATATATAATATGTAGATATAGTATATATATATATATTATATATATATATCATATATATAAATATGTATACATAAATATATGAATTTATATATATATATATATATATATATATATATATATTATATATATATATATATATATATATATATATATATATATAAGCAAATCCCACAGGAAAATAATAGTCAGAAATCCAAGCGCTTTCGTCTTTACTCAGACATCGTCAAGGAGTTACTAAAGTACAATTGGAGCTAAAGGTCTCAGGTACAAAACAAGATCAAGAATACCAGATGGTTAATTGTCAAAAGGGTAAAAATTAAAAGAGATAATCCAGGATTATCGGATATCACACGGTCACAAACCTAACCGAAACTACAAAGTATCTTTACAGTCCAAAACATGTAAAAACTGAATATATTAATTTTGTTGCTTATATTTATCTACAACTTTTTTCATAATGAAAGCATCAAGTTTAAATAAACCAAGACTTAAATTTAGAACATTTCTATTGTTTGACTTGATGAAGCAAGATTCAATGAATACTTTTCAACTGTGTCATTACATGGGATTAAGGCTCTTGCCTTGACTCCAGTTAAAAAATTCCCCATTAAAACAAAATTTACTATCTTTAATAGTTTAAATTTGAATTTTGATTTTAATATGGTTAGTTTTGATGTTGTCTCTTTATTTACAAAAGTGCCTGTAGATGACTTACTTGAATATTTTAGAGGAGGAATTAGAACGTCATGACATTCCCTTAAGTGTAGCAAACCTCATTAGTCTCATAAGGTTATGTATCAAAGATAGTAAATTTTGTTTTAATGGGGAATTTTTTGTACAAAAGTTTGGCATGGCTATGGGTAATCCCTTATCTCCTGTCCTTAGCAATATTTACATGGAATTTTTTGAGACAAAACTCTTACCAAGAATTTTGCCCCAAAAAGTTATTTGGTTTAGATATGTGGATGATATTTTCTGTATTGTCCAGTTCACGAAAATCTCCAGGAATTCCTTAATAATCTCAATAATTTAGTCCCTTCTATAAAATTTACTGTAGAGGAAGAAAGAAATTGTAATTTGAATTTTCTTGATGTAACTGTCCATAGAAATGATAGAAATTTCACCTTTTCAGTCTTTCGAAAATCAAACTAACATTGCCTCTTTTGTTCATTACTATCAATCCAACACCATCAAAATGTTAAATTCTCTGTTTTTTCTGGAATGTTATTAAGGGCTTTACGTGTCTGTAGCCCGCAGTTTATTGACGCTGAAATTAAAAACTATTTATGATATTGCATTGAAACTTAAATACCAAGGACTTTTATAGATTGTGGCATGGAAAAGAGCTAGAAAAACATTTTATTCAACTAATGACAAACTTGAATTTAGTAGCATAACATTCTAAAATACCCTATGATGAAAGGTTTTTAGATATTCCTAGAATTTTAAAGCTATTTAACATAAATGTTATTTTCAGTAATATTAATGTCAGAGTTTAATAATAAAAAAGTCTCCTAAAGATCTTCCAGGCTGCATATATGAAATTCCTTGCAAAAAGTGTGATAAAGTCTATTACGGACAGACCGGTAAATCTCTTTCACAACGTCTCAAACAACATCAATATTCTGTGAGAACTGGGCAAATATCGAATGCATTATTTGTACATATGAGAGATTTAGACCATCCTATTAACTGGAGTCAAGCAAGAGCCTAATCCCATGTAATGACACAGTTAAAAGGAATATCATTGAATCTTGCTTCATCAAGTCAAGTAATAGAAATGTTCTAAATTTAAGTCTTGGTTTATTTAAACTTGATGCTTTCATTATGAAAAAGTTGTAGATAAATATAAGCAACAAAATTAATATATTCAGTTTTTTACATGTTTTGGACTGTAAAAGATACTTTGTAGTTTCGGTTAGGTTTGTGACCGTGTGATATACGATAAGCCTGGATTATCTCTTTTAATTTTTACCCTTTTGACAATTAACCATCTGGTATTCTTGATCTTGTTTTTTACCTGAGACCTTTATCTCCAATTGTACTTTAGTAACTCCTTGACGATGTCTGAGTAAAGACGAAAGCGCTTGGATTTCTGACTATTATTTTCTGTGGTATTCGCTTATTTATGAAGTCACGTGCATCTACAGTGATGTTTTAAGCATATATATATATATATATATATATTATATATATATATATATATATATATATATATATCTATATATATATATATATATATATATATATATATATATATATATATATATAATATATATATATATATATAGAGAGAGAGAGAGAGAGAGAGAGAGAGCGAGAGAGCAGGAGAGAGGTGAGGAGAGAGAGAGAGAGTATACATACATACATACATACATACATACATATACTTAAGTACGCGACAAACAAAACAGAGCCTACAAGCCAGAAAATATATAATTTTCCACTAGTGGCAATCATAAAATTATACAACTGACT
>NC_061095.1:52928540-52931040 GCF_015104395.2 Macrobrachium nipponense | reverse complement strand
GGAACAGCATGAACCGCGGAATAATACATTAGTTTTTGGCCGAAAAACAGATGTTTTCAGGCTTTAACGAGCTGAAAAAAGCCATAGACATCTATGAAGACTCAAAATTTCAAAAACTGGGTAATTCATGGTATATACGTAGGTCACGAACGATCGAATCGGCCCTGAAAGGAACTCGAAGAGGAGATTCAAAGAGGATTATATATAAATATACACTACCATCGTACCTTTGGTGACTTTCTTGGCCCTTTATTCTGCCCGACATGGCGCAGTTGCACGGGTCTTTATACACTTTACAATATTGTTTTAATTCACTTCATTGGCTATTGCAGCTGTCGGAGAAGACGATAGAATTTACCAGCCAGTGAAATGGCAAAATTAAACAAAATTTCAGCACTATTCCATTAAAATCGGGATAGTTTTGTTTTGTAGCACAAAAAGCGGTACAAAATTCACAAAGCAGAAAAAAAAAGGTGGGGGGGCGGCATTTTGCTAACTAAAAGAAGGGGGACAGATGTTCAAAAAGCGGGACTGTCCACCTAAAAGCCGAACTCTGGTTACATAATACAGTACGATTAGCAAACTGATAAACGGATACAGCTAACTGCCGTATCTACAGCAAGTCAAGGGCGCAATACAGCACTACTGATAGAACCTGCCGTGCCCTCACCACACTATATTATTTGTACGGCAGGAAGTCTGAAAATTGACGCATGCGCAACTTCACTGCCGTACCAATATCTACTGCGATCGGGATACGGCCGCCGTACCTATATCCTGTACATATATATATATATATATATATATATATATATATATATATTATTATATATATATATATATATATGTGTGTGTGTGTGTGTGTGTGTGTATGTATGTATATAATATATATATATATATATATATATATATATATATATATTTATATATATATAATATATATATATATATATATATATATATATATGTAAATATATATATTCCCATACCTTTCGTAATAAGTAACTATATCGTCGTAAGTTTTTATTCTCCGTCAGGTTAACTGAATACCACCAAACGCATGCGAGAACCATGACCTCTCTCTCTCTCTCTCTCACTCTCTCTCTCTCTCATGTTTACGAAATAAAAAAACTAAGCGAAAGTAACGATGGAAAATGTATTTTCGATATTATGTCATTTTTCTGAATTAGGGAAAATGAGTGAAACCTTTTGTTTGCGAATTATCTCATTTTGGAAGTGCAATTTTCATCACATGCCAGTTATGATTAGGCTCAGAGAGAGAGAGAGAGAGAGAGAGAGAGAGAGAGAGAGAGAGAGAGAGAGAGAGATTATTTTTAGGTAATATTTCAGTTTAAACCATTATTGCCTTTGGACTAGAAAGCGTAATTTTCCCGAGTTTTTGAGTTTTATTTTGAACGTTTTTAAATGAGTCCTTTTAGATGCAGTGGACCCACCATCATTTCCCACCATTCTTGGGACCACTGTGGGAAAGTGGGGAGCTTTTTTTAGGGAAAAACACAATAAAAAAACAGTGATATAACATTACCTTAATCCAACTGATAGTTTTCATTCGGATTAAGGTTAAGTTTATGGAATATTTTCAGACAATGTCATTCCTAGGGTATGGAAACGGTACCTTAGGTTAGGTTAAGGTTTGCTGAGGTTAGTTGGTTAGGTTAAGGTTAAGGTTATCTTAGGTTGGGTAGATCATTTATGAATGATACAACATAAGAAACATTCAAAGCAGAAATGAAAACATGGGATAATATTTTCAAGTACAAAATGCAATAATGATTTAAAGTCAAATATTACCATTTTTTTACATGCATTCATAAACCAAGAACAATAACCTTAGAAATTGCAACATCAAAGGTGTCTTTGCAACAGACACCCTGAATTCTGGATTCTGAATCACTTCCTCCAGCTAATATCTTTGTGAAGGTCAGAGTATATTGTACTCACTGGCAACCCCATCCTTGCGATGTCAAGGATAAAGTTATGCATGGAACTTCATGTTCTGACAACACGGCACTTCATGTTCTGACAACATGGCTCTTTATGTTCTGACAACACGGCACTTTAAGTTCTGACTACACATTTTATGTTCTGACTACACGGCTCTTCATGTTCTGACAACACAACACGACACCTCAAGTTCTGACAACACAGCACTTCAATTCATGTTCTGACAACTCAACAACACACTTCATGTTCTGACAACAAAACATAACAATTCATGTTTTGACAAACTCAGCAAGACGCTAAATGTTCTGTACTCAAAACGGCTGTTCTTGACCTGACAACACATTTCATGTTCTGACAACATGGCTCTTTATGTTCTGACAACACGACACTTCATGTTCTGTCAACAAAACACGACAATTTATGTTCTAACAACCGGGCGTAGTTTCAGTTGAAAAGTGTTGACACTCAGATCCAGTATTGATTGACCGATCAATTTCTCTGTCACCCTCTCCTTGTCACCTGTTTGTTCCTCGTT
>NC_061095.1:52898540-52923540 GCF_015104395.2 Macrobrachium nipponense | reverse complement strand
TCAAAAAGGCGAAATGGTAAGATGGTTTGAAGTGAAGTTTTACGTGAATTCAGTATTCAACGATATTTGTTGGTCATCTGTTAATATCTTAGGAACACATTTTTCTATAATTATAATTTAAATTTAAATATTCCTATGCGATCCATTTTATGTTCAACTTAACCTCCTGCCTAGTGTCGTTTCAATTCCGAATGTTGTAAAATTAAAGATACATCATTGAAATCGAGAGTTGACAGAACTTACCTCTCTGCTGCTATGTGGCATCGTCCGTCCCGTCCTTCCTTGCCTTTGACGCCGCCGGACCTTTTGGATTTGATTTACAATTACAAAATCATTCTTCTTTAACGGTTCCTCCGAAAGCAATTTTTTAAAGTATCTATGGCTGAAACACTTCATTACGAATCGTACATAAGTGCTCAGTGAGAGCAATAGAGCAACACGAACCGAAGAATGAAATATAGATAAACTCACTTCACGAGCGTCTTATTGAGCGTTCACACCACAACGTACAGACTATATAATAACGGTAATATCGCTTGGTTCAGTTGTTAAACAGTATTGCCATGCCAACTTTTACATCGCGTAACATTGTATGGCTCATGGACAATTATCGTATTGACTATGCATGCTATTTGGTGTATTAGTGTTAGAATTACGGGTTTTAATATCGCGCAATATGATGATCTATATTTTTTTTTTATTGAAAGCTCAGTAATATATATATATAATATATATATATATATATTATAATATATATATATATATATTATATATATATATATATATATATATATATATATATATAGATAGATATATATATATATATATATATGTCACGGGCGGTTTTTCCCCGCCACGACATTACGATACGAGAAGAATAATACTATTGTACTACATATGCACTGTTGTCAGTCTTCTTGCCTGAAGACACAGGTCGGAGAATGGTACTGTCATAGTTGACACGGTGGGTATGAAGACTATCGTTTACGCTGCCTGGAAAATAGGGTAGGCCTGTCCTACCTGCTATTCCATGATATTCCTTGTGAGTATGGGTCTTACTACTGATGAGGCCAGGTGAGGTCTTCCCACTGGGAGGCAGTTGAAGTGCTGAATTCCATTTTAGGGGTACTGAAGAAAATTCCTGGTATTCAGCTTGTTTCTTTATTGCTCATTACATCATGCCAAATTTCTCCCAGGCCTAGTCTCCTGGACTTGATTAATTCACCTAGTCTTCAGAACTCCTGGGACTAGTCTTTGGACTCGATCCCCTGGACTAGATCCCTGGAAATATTCATTTTATTTTAATTTTTTATTTTCCATTTTCCAGCAATCAATACAAGCGCACTTTAAAACTACCACAACAAAAAAATAACTCTTTATATTGAGACTTCAAAAAAAATATATCAACTACAGATCATGGAAATTGCCTTTTCCTTCATAACAGGATAAGTATCAACGTGGAGCAGCTCTGGAATCAATTAATTTACAATAAGGTGTAAATCATTTGATACTCTACTCCACACAGTACTAAACATTTGTACACAATATACGTCAATGGATAAGGTTACTTGAAAGATTTCTGAGTAAAACTTACTAAAACGAGGTAAAAATTAGCATAAGGTGCCTTTTAACAGGATATAGTCTAGCCTAGGCTTCTTCAGAAATCATTAAGGATAGCCTATGCAAAGTTTACATGGCTGATTTTTGACTAGGTTACAATAGGCCACAAAGTTAGGTTAGTTTAATGAGGGTACAGGCTAAGTTCTATGTAACATTAAGTTTTCCATGAATTTATATACATATATAGCCTAACTATTTATCAAAAAATATTCATAATTCCTCATTCAAACAGGATTAGTCTAGGGTAGGCCTTCTTAATTACTGTATAGCCTAGTTCTAAGATCATGCTCAGTAGTGGAAATTTCCATGAGAGGTACCCTTTGGCACTGGTATTTGCAAAAACTTTATACAAACAAAACACTTATAACTGCTTTTTTTTTAATGTTTTCAACCCTGTCAAAGGCTAAGTTACACCTCAACTAACACAGCAAAATTTCATGACAATTAACGAACGTGAAGTATCTTTCACGACAATGAAAACCTTTCTCGTTAAGGCACTGCAACATGTTCTGACTGGGCAGGCAACTCTGCACTTGAATTCTCGTCTGCTACTGTTCTTCCACGATAGTGATCGTTCTATCTAATGAAACTAATGGTAATATTGAGGCAACTTTAAAAGCTTACCTCGCAAGGGATAGATAATCATTTGCATCATTAATTTGGTAAAATAGCCAAAATGAAAGGGTGGACCGATTGACGTCCTCACACTCGAGAGCATTCGTGATCCTTACACGTGTTGCTAGTGTTACCAAAATGCAGACGAAAGATTCAGGGCAGCGCTCCCATACTCGAGTGAGAGAAAAACAAAACAAGGGATTGGCTACACTGCCACACTCGTCCACAACAGAAACGAAAACATTTTACAGTTACCAATCACTTTACAATTTTCAGGCAGTGTAAAGATATTAGAGGAGGATGATGAATCAATTCCTAAATAAATCACTAATAATTAAAGAAATATGTTTTTCCCATTACAAAGCTTTTCCCTCGGGGAAGAATTGATTCATGTCCACTCTAATATCAAGGACAACTTTTCCTAACGGAACCAAACAGCTCCTTAGATGGGTCTGCGACTGCGGAAAAACAGGTCTTGTACAGTAGAAACAAGCAACGATCTCAACTAGAGACTAAAGGGGCTCTTGCAACAACATAACACAAGGATATACTTGAGTACTAAATGGGGATCACTACCCCCCTATAGGTGTGCATTCAATACAGCTTTCCTAATAGCTTTGCCTAGCCTAATACTGGGGTTAGATTGACTCCACTTACACAGGATGTCACATCACTCTGCAACAAAAGAGTTCTCCACATGTGTAGAGAGAATTTACTCCTATTGAGGCGTCCTAATGATTATCAAACTCACCAGAGCTATTGGCTAGAAACGACTCTAAACTTGAATCTCAAAGGGGTTTGGAAAGTGGTGTACTCTATCCTCTAAGATGTACCAAACCAGTACTACAAGAGTCAAAACTCTGACAATTTCCTATAAGACAAGACCATAAGACACAACTGCATTCCCAACCAGGGCACTATGTGAATTTCTTGTACAAAATGTTTTTCTTTTACATTATACCTTTGTTCATTACTTCAACACTATAAAGTTTTCACATTGCTGGTCACTGTGAACAGAAAAAAAATTACATTTTCATCAATCTCAAACTAAGAAAAAAAAATGCAAAACATACAAAATTACAGCATTGTACATCATCAAACAAGTTTATATCTCTTCAATGAGACGTGAGGGAGGCACAATATTCCTAGCACCTCTTGTACGAACTACTTCAGTTACTATATCAGGCACATTTTCAGAGTGCTCTTTCATGGTAACTAACCATTCTTCATCACCGTGGAATGGCTTTAGTTTATTAGCAGCTCGTTCTACGATTGTATCGTCAAACAAATTTTTCAACACATAAGTGATCCCCATCTCGCACAACTTCTACCACTCTATAGGGTCCGAGCCACTTAACATTTAACTTTCGACTAGTACCAGGTATTTGAGTCTCATTTCTGACCCAGACTAGTGAATTCTTTTCAACACTCGTATTCACTCGCTTTCGGTTAGCTATACTTAAAAATATTTTTGACCTCTCTAAGTGGGTCTTTTGGATTATCTCATGAACTTTGGCGATATCAGAATCACTCACTTCATCATCAATTGACGGTAATGTAGTTATTATTTGTCTAGCAGGTCTCCTGCTAAAGAAGACATAATGTGGCTGTTCACCTGTTGTTGCGTGGACAGCACAATTAAGGACTCGTTGGGTTTCGCCTAAATAGGTTGGCCACTGATAAGGATGACCCTGACACATGACATTTAATAGGGTCTTCATAGTCCTATGCATTCTTTCTGATATGCTGTTACCTTCAGGATGGTATGGTGTGATGAAACCAGTATTTATATTGTGCTTTTGGCAAAGATCTCTAAACTGTTGTGATGTGAATTCAGCCCCATTGTCAAGAATTACACACCCTGGAATTCCAAAATCATTTAAATATTTCTGAAAATTCTTACTGACCACTTCTGTAGTCCCTTATTTCTCAGGTTGGGAGTAGAACTTCACTAAAGCGTGAATAATGATCAATCACTGTAAGCACATAACGGTACCCATTTGCACCAGACATCATATCTGTCAAATCAATACTGATACGCTCCAAGGGTTTATGTACTGGTGGAAGTTCTTGGAATTTCTGCTGTAAGGATGAACTGTCTTTATGAACCTGACAGGTAATGCATTCTTTAACAAACTTAACCACATCAGATCTAAGTGAAGGCCAATAGAAATAAGTCTCCAGAGCATCAATAGTTTTCCTTCTCCCTAAATGACTAACAACAGACTCATGACCAAACTTCAAAGCAGCTTTCCTAAGCTCCTGCGGTACCACAAGTCTTAACTGAATACTATTGTCATGGTTGTCAGCACTCAGATATAACAAGCCTTCATACAGCATAAACTGATGGATGAATGCTCTGGGAAACTTCTTCCTAGGCAATTTTCCTCCTTCTAAGTATGCAATTAATTCACCCCATCTTGTTTCACCTATCTGCTTAGCCTTGTATTCTTCCTTACTCAACCCAAGATAATTGTCTTGATTATTGTGAAAGATTGCCCTAACTGGCCTACTTAACTGATCAGCTTACCTCATTGTGCTTTCCGTGGCCTATACACAACTTTGAAGCGATAATCTTGCATTTCAATAATCCTCTATTCATCCTAGGTGACTTTGTCTTTCTTTTGAATACTGACAGCCAAGGAGGCTGATGGTCTGTGTGAATGGTAAATGGAACACCCCAAAGAAAATGATGAAACCGCCTACATGCTAACACAATAGCCAAGGCTTCCCTATCAGTAGTAGAATATCTCTGTTCTACCGGCTTCAATTTCTTTGAAAAGTATCCAACAGGTTTCAAAGACCATCACTCTCCTGCATCAGTACTGCACCTACTGATTCAGACTAGCATCTGTGAATAACTGAAACGGTCCTTGTCAGTCTGCTTTTATGAGCAGGAGCTGTCATAAGAAGCTGTTTCAACTGCTCAAAACTAGACTGACACTCTGGTGTCCATGCAAATGGCTCTTTCATTCTTAAAAGATTGGTTAAGGGGACAGCAATTTTAGCAAAATTTTGTATGTGTTTGCGATAAAATCCGCACATTCCTAAAAATCTTCTAGTTTCTTTGACATCAGTAGGAGCTTTCATATCTCTGATGGCACTTATGTTGTCAGGACAAGGCTTGCATCCTTCTTTGGATATTATATGACCAAGAAATTTTATCTCTTTTTGTGCAAACTGACACTTCTTGATGTTTAATGTCACACCCTTTTCTTTTCACTAAATAATTTGAACAGCTCTTCTAACCTCTGGATTAATTCTTCCAAGCTGGGCGCCCATACTACAATATCATCTAAATAATTCTTTATGTATCCCTTTTTTAGTAATGGAGCCAAGATATTACCTATTACCCTTGAAAATATAGCTGGACTGCAACTCAAACCAAACGGTAACCTCTTAAACCTATATAAGGAGACTCCATCACTAAACGTTGTCAGATCTCTACTATCTTCATCTAATTCTATTGATAATAAGCGTCTTTCATGTCCATGAAGCATAAAATTGATTCCCTGATGCTGACTCAACTAATTCTTCTAATCTAGGCAAAGGATGGATGTCAGTTTGAAGGTGGGTATTGACTTTTCGATAGTCCAAGCACATCCTTTGAGAATTGTCTGGTTTCCTTACCAAGACTATAGGACTTAACCATGCAGCTGTGGATGGCTCAATTATATCTTTAGCTTCCATATCCTCCAACATATTTGCAATAAGCGGCTTGGCTTGCTTTCTCAGGGTATCTATACATGGGTTGACCTAACTGGTTCAGAATCACTAACATTAATATGTCCCTGAACTCCCTTGAATTTTCCTATTTCATTACTCTCCACACTATGAAAACTTGGTGATTTTTCATGACTAGATTCTTTAATTGGGACTGCTGTTCATCATCTAAATGTGACCAATCTTGCTGTGCAATCAAATTTTCTAGCTTTTTCTCTCTAGTGCATCCTTGTTCTGGTACAACACGCATGCTTTCAGGTATCAGCTCATTCCTAATTTCAATCTTTCGAACATGTCGGAGCTACTGAAATGATGTCCCTTTCATCAACAATCTTATTGTAAGTACCTATCAGTGTTCCTATTTTAACTTAACTAACACCCCTGTACTACCCTTTGTATATTTATGAGAGGTATAATGTACTTCCTGATTATCATTGACTTTAAGACACAAAGCCTTCGTAGCACCATAGGCTTTTAATTCTGAGGTATATTCGAGTATTGTATCTTTTAATTCATTTACAGAAATTGCATAAATACCTGCAGAAGAGGGAGGTAGGATAATTTTTCTCTTTAATCTTATCTCATCTACTCCAAGGTTTAAATGGCTGAATAGTTTTTGAGATTCCTAATTCTCCTTGTGGAAGGTATCAGTTTAAGAAGCCGCACATGATTATGTAATATTATCCCAAATTACTATACCCTTTGTATGATCCCATGTTAGACAAGCAATCCCAAGCAAATCTGCACCCAATAAAATTTCTGTATCTAACAAGTTGTCTGGCACAATAAAAAATAAGTGAGTAACAACTCTAGTGCCACTATGAATATTTAAATAAACAGATCCTAGTACTGGTACAACTGCCTGGGTGACTCCCGTTAACCTTGGTAAATTTCTCATCTTGGCAGGCTTCAAACCTAAACTTTCCACAAAGGATTTCTTAACTATACTGGCACAGCTACCTGTATCAACTAAGGCTTCAATCATGTTATCATTAACCACCAGACTGATAGTAGGAGCTCGTGCCGGACTCCCTAGTCATTTTATACCTACTTTTCCTGGACATCCTACATGACCTCTCCTACTATTTTGTTGGAAACAATCAAAACAAACTCCCTTTGGAGGATCAAGAGGACAATCAGACAGATTATGGTCAGTCACTCTGCAAAAGGCACAATATTTACTATTACTCTTTTGTTTCTTCATGTTTACTTTCTCCAGTCTATTATTTAACTCTTCAAGCTTCTTTCTTAAATTATCTAGCTCACTTCTTTGTAATTCCCCCTGTTGAACACCTGTTACTGGGGTTGATGACTGAGGATTCCCAGTGCCTGAAATTGGCAAGACTCTATTCCCATTACTACTATTCATTCCTTGAGCCCTATAATATTCTTCTTCGGCCCATGTCATGAAATTTTCCAACGGAATATGGTCTGCTAAGAAATCAACTAGTTTGGCTTGGGCCTGTGAATTCAATCCCTTATAAACCTTTGTCTTAAGGAATTTATCTGATGTTGGAATTGGATCATTGGGGAATTTCAAAGTTAAAGCTGAGATTTTACACTGTAATTTATTAATAAAGGAACTAGGAGGTTCATCAAAGTAGTAAGTCATGGCAGTAATCTCTTGCCATGCCTGTAACAGAGTGGCTGAGCCAATAAACTGCTTCTTCATAAGTTTCTTAATCTCATCCCAAGGTAGATTATTACCCTGTTTTACTAACGCTGCTGTTAAGAACGTAGCTATATCCGGTTTTCGGCCCGGTTGCCATTGCCACTTCTATTCTCCTGTCATCTGAGCTAGTGCATGACTCTACTTGTCTAAAAAAAAGTATTAAGTCTGTTGTCAGCAAGAACTCCCTTGAGTTCAGAAAGTTTGAGAAGGGCTACATCTTTCGGCTTTAACACTGGTACACTCTGAGGAATTGCTACTGGAGTATTTATTGAATAAAAGAATGGATTGGTATTATTAATGGGATAAGTAGGCTGTGGTCCAAAGAAAGGATTGGTTATTACAGTCTGTTGACCTTGCTGCAGAATGAATGGGTTTGACTGACTGGTATGAGGGTTTTGACAAGAGTTACCTGATGATGGATTAGGTATAGGTGTGGATGGTTGTGTAGGAGGTTGTATTACCACTGCAGGGTTAGGTGGTGTTGATGAGACATTCATGGGTTTTAAGGGCACTGTACTTGTGATAGTTAGTTGTTGTGTGGTGGGTACTTAGTATTTTGTACGAGTCTTGGTATTGGGGGTATGTATTGTGGGGTTTCTGTTATGGTACTGAGGTTGTCACATGAGAATGGATTACTTGAATGTGGGACGTATGTGGTGTAGACATTATGGGTGGTTGAGTGTTATTATGTTTGGGTGTTAAGTGTTGTATTTGTACCCTGTATGTCAACCAACTTCTTGTCCAAGTCCTTGATTTGATTTGTTAAATCTCCCACTTGAGACCAAACATCCTGGTAAGATTGAGTGAAGCTCTTAACTGTCTGTAATGTTTGTTGTGTTCTGTTCTAATTGAATTAGATCAATATATGATTCATCAGTACCAGTCGCCATTGCTACAATATTTCAAACACTTACATATATAATCAAATAATACAATGTAAACTACATTAAGAGAAAGGCCATACATACAATCTCCCTACAGAAATAATGAATATGCATGTAACTAAGTCATGACCTAGTCAGACAAAAATCAACAATATTGTATAATAAAATGCATACAATACAACAAAACATTATAAGTGACCTACATAATATATAGGCACAGTGGGTCTGGATCAATAGCACTGGGCTACAGATCCAACACAGCTGCCCACCAAATGTCACGGGCGGTTTTTCCCCCCCGCCACGACATTACGATACGAGAAGAATAATACTATTGTACTACATATGCACTGTTGTCAGTCTTCTTGCCTGAAGACACAGGTCGGAGAATGGTACTGTCATAGTTGACACGGTGGGTATGAAAGACTATCGTTTACGCTGCCTGGAAAATAGGGTAGGCCTGTCCTACCTGCTATTCCATGATATTCCTTGGAGTATGGGTCTTACTACTGATGAGGCCAGGTGAGGTCTTCCACTGGGAGGTAGTTTGAAGTGCTCGAATTCCATTTTAGGGGTATTGAAGAAAATTCCTGGTATCAGCTTGTTTCTTATTGCTATTACATCATGCCAAATTTCTCCCAGACCTAGTCTCCTGGACTTGATTAATTCACCTAGTCTTCAGAACTCCTGGACTAGATCTTTGGACTAGATCTGGACTAGATCCCTGGAAATATTCATTTTATTTAATTTTTATTTACCCAACCAGCAATCAATACAAGCGCACTTTAAAAACTACAACAAAAAAAATAACTCTTTATATTGAGACTTCAAAAAAAATATATCAACTACAGATCATGGAAATTGCCTTTCCTTCATAACAGGATAAGTATCAAACGTGGAGCAGCTCTGGAATCAATTAATTTACAATAAGGTGTAAATCATTGATTACTCTACTCCACATAGTACTAAACATTTGTACACAATATACGTCAATGGATAAGGTTACTTGAAAGATTTCTGAGTAAAACTTACTAAAACGAGGTAAAAATTAGCATAAGGTGCCTTTTAACAGGATATAGTCTAGCCTAGGCTTCTTCAGAAATCATTAAGGATAGCCTATGCAAAGTTTACTTGGCTGATTTTTGACTAGGTTACAATAGGCCACAAAGTTAGGTTAGTTTAATGAGGGTACAGGCTAAGTTCTATGTAATTAAGTTTTCCATGAATTTATATACATATATAGCCTAACTATTTATCAAAAATATTCATAATTCCTCATTCAAACAGGATTAGTCTAGGGTAGGCCTTCTTAAATTACTGTATAGCCTAGTCTAAGATCATGCTCAGCAGTGGAAATTTCCATGAGAGGTACCCTTTGGCACTGGTATTTGCAAAAACTTTATACAAACAAAACACTTATAACTGCTTTTTTTTAATGTTTTCAACCCTGTCAAATGCTAAGTTACAACTCAAACTAACACAGCAAAATTTCATGACAATTAATGAACGTGAAGTATCTTTCACGACAATGAAAATCTTTCTCGTTAAGGCACTGCAACATGTCTGACTGGGCAGGCAACTCTGCACTTGAATTCTCGTCTGCTACTGTTCTTCCACGATAGTGATCTGTTCTATCTAATGAACTAATGGTAATATTACGACTTTAAAAGCTTACCTCGCAAGGGATAGATAATCATTTGCATCATTAATTTGGTAAAATAGCCAAAATGAAAGGGTGGACCGATTGACGTCCTCACACTCGAGAGCATTCGTGATCCTTACACGTGTTGCTAGTGTTACCAAAATGCAGACGAAAGATTCAGGGCAGCGCTCCCATACTCGAGTGAGAGAAAAACAAAACAAGGGACTGGCTACACTGCCACACTCGTCCACAACAGAAACGAAAACATTTCACAGTTCCAATCACTTACAATAGCAGTGTAAAGATATTAGAGGAGGATGATGAATCAATTCCTAAATAAATCACTAATAATTAAAGAAATATGTTTTTCCCATTACATATATATATATATATATATCTATCTATATATATATATATATATATATATATATATATATATATAGGATATATATATATATATATATATATATATATATAAAGCATCAGCAACTTGCAAACGGTTCCTAAACTTGGACATTTATTTTCACAGGCTTCTTGTCTCGGAAATCTTAACCCTGGAGGTGCATACTAACTGCCTTCTAGGATAATAAAATATTACATTAAAGTATAAGAAGTAATGGGTCTACTTTTTGCGATCTTGTAGAGAATTGTCGTAAAATGATTTCAGAATAAAGGGTTTCTCCCGTTCAAGAACGAGTTATTGTTTTAACATATTTACACAGTAGCCTATATCCACTCTAGAGGCATAATTAAATAACTGAAATAAGCAGTTTTAGACAACAAAGAATTTTTCTTTAAGAAAGGTCTGCTTCTCCCCTGAAGGAGGTAAGCTGTCAGTGCAACCTCACGCGGTGCACTGTAGGCATTACTTGCAGTTCCTTGCAAAGTCCCGTCGGCACTTGGCAGCAACCCCTTTCATTCCTTTTACTGTGCATCCGTTCATATCGTCTTTCTTCCATTTCATTTCTACTTTCTATTGATTCATAGTAGAACAGCAAAAGGTTTTCCTCCTGTTGCCTTTCAAACATTTCTACTCCCAGTTTCCCTTTCAGCGCTGAATGACCTCAAAGGTCCCAGCACTTGGCCCTTTGCCTAAATTCTATTCGATTTATATATTTTGGCTGGTCATCTCAAAAGTCAATTCAGGATCGCTATTCAAGTTTTACTGTTGACTTTCCCCAGAAAGTTCCATAGCCAGAGAGGGAAAGTGACCCTTTCATTCAGTTCGGAGCAAAAGTTGTAACTTTCGTTTCTTGTCGACCTCCAAGTGTCTGATGGAATGGGATGTGGTCCCGTTTTCAAAAGGCTTGTTTGATTATATATGTTTTACTTGGTTGATGGGGCCGCTTAAATGCTGTTTCAGATAACTTGGTGATTGAAGGTAACATCAATTCTGTTGTCAATTCTTGGGTTGTGGCCTTTGTAGTCTATGGTTCCAAGTCCATGGCTGTATGATGCAATAATAATAATACTAGTAATAAACAATGAGCCATATTTTTTCTGTTCTTGCCCATCTGCTTTAGTCGTAGATAAAGAGGTAACTATCTTTTTAGTTGATTTGCGCCTTCTGCCATAGAGATCTCGCTTGTGACTTGTCTCCAGGGACAATGCTTATGAAATGTTTCGTTGATATAATACGTATACTTACAAACACACAAAGAAACATAAATACATACATACGAAACACACACACACACTCACACACACATACATATGTACATGCATACATACATACATACACACATACAGAAGCTTACCCCACAAACAGGTTAAATTATTTCTCTAAATCCTTTGCTCTTGTGACATTCGCTTTTGGAATTTCCAAGTTTTATTTCATAGAGAAAAGAAAACAATCGAAATAATCCCCAGATTTGATGCCGACTATCGGATCCCAATATTTGCAGTAACACTTGGGCCTATTTTCAGGTAAAAACCATGTCTTTTATTTTTATCTGTTTTTCATTCTCTCCTGCATCACTTTTAGCTGTTATCCCTGACATCTCGAGGTGACTTTTGTTCCAGAATGATTATTAATATTCTGGCTGGGGATTTTGTCTGGCAGAGATAGAGAGAGAGAGAGAGAGAGAGAGAGAGAGAGCCTCCTTTATGGTGCTGGAATTTTGATCTGCTTCCGGTGGCTGAACGACGAAGTTTGGGGTTTGGGTTTTGGGGATTTGGTTGTGGGACCCAGAAAATAAATGGAATGAGCTGAAGCTGTTCAAAGTTCATCCCAAAACAGGACTCTCTCTGTCAGGAAGATCCCTGGACACAGTATGTATATTATTAATGATAATTCTGGAACAATCGTCACTTCCCCATTCATAGGATAACAGCTGAAATGATGCAATAGAGAATGACAAAAAATAAAAGTCAAATATCGCGGCTTTTTCCTAACAAATATGACAGTGTCTTTCCAACTATTCGCATCCGATAGTCGCCATCATATCTGGGGATTATTCTGTTTGTTTTCTCTTCTCAATTAAATAAAGCTTAGAAATTCAAAAGCGAATATTGGGAAAATAAAATATGAAACAAATAATTTAATCTGCCTGTTTGGGTAAGCCTCTGTATCTGTATCTATAATTGATTTGAAACTATTTTTCAGAGGTGTTATAAGGGCTGTAAAATATTATAAGGCTTTATTTATTTGCCCATTTGTATTCACATTCCTTTGGACGTGCTTTCTTTCAAGCACGAAGTATACGTAATTTTTCATCTTATGTATTGTGTACGAAAAAACCAATACACAATCATTATATATATATATTATATATATATATATATATAATATATATATATATATATATATATATATATACATATATATATATATATATATATATATATATATATATATATATATATATATATATATATATATATATATATATATATATATATTGCTGCGTCTATAGAACGCCCTCGCCTTCCCAGCAGAGTTTTAGTGATATTTAATTATAAAAGTAGCAGCCATGCCTTCTCCTAAAGCGACTGTTATTGGGAGAGTGGGTATGTCGTAGGGAGATATTTCCGGTCTGATTGAAGCTTAGGGTAAGAGAGGCAAGTCACAAGAGTAGCTAGGCTTCGAGATGGATTTTAGGGACTTCTATAATAAGACCTATTTTCCTTCCCAATTTGCTGGCGTTGTGTTTACCACTTTTCAGGCGATGCTCGAGGCGGTCTTTGGAAGCCCCGTGATTCAAAACAACCAGTATCGTTCTCAGTCAACTGCAGTCGGTAGTCCAGGACAGATGTCCAGCCGGCCAGCCTCCCAAACTTAGGCGCCTACCCACGGCGTACTGGGTGGACACGAACCCCAGACCGGAACCGAGGTCAGGCCGCATTCTTCTACAAGGATACACTGAATATTGCATCCAGGTACGTCTAAGATGTAAATTTCAACCCAGCACCTTTTACTACCATACGACTCTTGCTAAATTCATTTTCAATTCTCATTTTTACCCCTTCTACATCAAAAGCCCTTTGTCCTCATCGGCCACGTGCTCCCTTTGTGACTTGTTAAAGACCAAGCTTTTATGCATACCTCAGTGAACCATTCGAGTTTACTTTCCCCAATGTTAGAGAATTAATCAGCCTTAATCAAAGCAAGAAGTCATTTTTTCTTCTATATCGTTTAATCTGGGATTCTTTTCCAGATTCCATGAGTCACGTGCCGTCTCTCTGCCCGCAAGTGTGCATTACCCGAATTTATGAAAATCAGCTTGAATGACATAAGTTGGAGCCATCATTTACCTTTCCTCCAGGCCAGCACGGGCCTTTTTGTAAATAAATATCTGTAAAGTAACGAGCTGAGTTTTCTGGCGACCTTTTCCTCTAAAGAAGTATTCATTAACAAACAGTTTTACGGTAAGTTCAATTAATTTCAACTGGTCTTCAATTCAATTATTTCCGTTTACGTATCTAGCCTCTCTCAAGGCCAGCTATATACGTAAAATTGGCGAATCTTGCCAACATCGAATCTGGGCTTGCTTAAAAAAAGCTTGTAAATCGCGTTATCCGTTGTAAAACGTAAACTGTAAATTATTTTACAAAAAGTAAATCAAGCACACTTGCAGGGAAAGACACACTGACTCACGGTAAGGTATTCCATTCATTAATATGATTATTCTGTAACCAATGTTAGCTTAAGGTACGTTTAAGTATTTTTTATTGTAGAAGTTTGCAAGTGTGGTTAAAACAAATGTGAAGGTAGAAAATATTATTATATTGTAACGGCCAGAGCGCCGAGCGAATTCTGTTATTTTGTAAATCGCATTGTTGTTGTAGGAGCTCACACAAACACGTGTGCAGATAGATGCCAGAAAGGACCAGATCAAACTAGGAAGTGCTTTGCCAGGGTTTATTGCTGTATTAGAAAGCCTAGCTAGTTAGGAGTGTTTTACTAATAGTTACGGCAAAAGAAGTGTACAATTCTTTTGTCTGTGATATGTTAGGGAATTCATTTTTAACTTAGTTTTCATTGCCAAGTTGTTGGTAACCGCTACCACTCAGCTAATTCAGCTTAGCGCACTTTCGCGCCTGCGCGGTCTCAACCAGCTTCATTTTCGCTCACAGCGGCAGCCATGTTTGTTACCCATTTAAGAATTACCTAAACAATTTAAGCAAAGTAATGTAAGTCTCGAAGTTTTAACGTAAATAATATCGATCTCGGTACTAGTATCTATCATCCTGCCAGAGAAATTAACGTAATTCGCCTTGAATAAGAAAGAGTAGAATTTTGTGTTGTAAATTGCCTTCGCATTTACAGAGAATCAGCTGCTGTTTTGAACATGCTGTGCGCTAGCAGCGCTACCCAGCTCCCTAACGTGTTTCACCCCGCATCGCTCACTCGCTCGCTGAGCGAAGTTTCATTTTTTCATTTCGTACTTAACGTAACCTCATTCACAAATGTTTGCTAACATTTTCATTTAAAATCCTTACCGTCATTTTTCACTTGTCCTTACGTAAAGTTGTTAACGTAAATCTTAAAAGTAGAGTCACTTGCAAGAATTGTTAACGTAAAACGCGTCTTTGAAATTTCATATTAAAACGCAAATCATTTCATAAGCGCAAGCCGCTAACATTAACGTAAAAAATCGTTCACCACGAGCGCGTTATCATTTTCATAAAACATTACCAAAAGCAATTCTTTCATTAAACGTTAACGTAAGTAGATAATTTAACGCAAGTTGCGTCATATTAAACTAACATTAGTAGTTCAATTCAAATATAAGGGAGTTCATTCATATATCATTTTTCACCCTCTCCGAGAGAGAGAGAGAGAGAGAGAGAACCCAGTATTCACGAAGCCAAGAGTACTACATCTTACCATTAATTATAGCATGCAGAATTAACATTATTTTAGTCTCTGTGTCTTTCATTTACACAGCGTGATACGTACGCGCATGTGTTCCATTGGAGTTTGCAAGCATTTATTTATTTCATTTATCGAGAGTACTTCAGCGAGGGACTGAGCATTTCTAAAATTTCCATTACCTGTCGTTGCCCGAGTGGTCTTGTTCATTTTATCCCAAAAGACTTGCGTGTACCGCAAGCCAAACCGCACAGTGTGCCACCGCAAATTCATTACTTCCAGACAGGGAAGTCGTTACCAGTTTAGGACTGGCCACCACCAGTGCACGTCAGGTCTTACCATTTTACAGTGCCACTAATTCTTGACACTGTCCATCGACTGGCTGCTGAAGTACTCCCACCTTTTACTTTCTCTCCTCCACCATTACACTCTGCCACGAACAGAGTACCATTTCACTTCAGTATATTTTAAGTAATATACTGCATGTAGTGTCCGGGACACACCAGCACGATACCAGTGCTCCAAGGAACGCCTCCATAAGGGCCATTGCACCTGTACAGGCCGTACAGGTAGCCATTAAACCTGCGTGTCCGTCCTTACGGAACGCCCAAATAACTAGTGTGTCCGTGTACAAGGGTCAGTGATCTTTCGGAACACTCAACCAGGGAACGCCTCCCCAAAGTGCCGCCCATACCAGCCCTAAGTGCTGACAAACCTGCGTGTCCGTCCTTATGGAACGCCCCAATTCATTAAGTCCGTGTACGAGGATCAGTGATCCTTCGGACCGTTCCAAGGGAAGGGAACGCCTCCCAAAGTGCCGCAATACCAGCACTACTAGTGCTGCCCAAGGAACGCTCCTCATAAGTGCCATGCACCTGTATTGGACCTACAGGTAGCCCATTCCAACGTCTCCCAAGTTGGAACGCCCGTAAGTGTGACGTACGCTGCACACTGCATTTGATTTTTTCACCTCATCAGAAGGTGCCATTCACAAAGTGCCACCGAGCACCCAGTCTTTTCAGACTTTTCATTACCACGTCGCAGAACACATTTCCAAGTGAGCGCCACTGTCCACAGTAGGCACTCCATTCCATTCAGTACCCTTTCCTGGGCCATTATTTTCATTTTCCTCCGAGCCTCTACTGCAGCCTAAGGGAAATGGTCTTCCCCTGCTTCCCGCGACTTCTTTGCCAGAGAGCTAGAGAAGCTCGGAGCCCTCATAACTCTGGGCAAGGAGGCTGGTTACACTGGACCAGCACTTGACCAGTGGATAAAGACGCAGCAGGCTGCCGCGCGCCTGCAAGAAAAGGAAGAAAGAGAAGCAGAGAGAAAGCATGAGCTAGCGCTCCTAGATGACGCAATCTCTCTGCTAGTTTCCAAGCCCCAGACCATGAGCTGGACTCCCGGTAAGAGGTGGTTGCAGAGGTTCTGCACCACTAGTTGTGTGCGTGGGCATGCTGTGGATTCCGACCAGTGCCCAAGTCGGTCTCTACCTTGGGAGGAGAGCTTCCAGGGTGAACTTCTCCAAGGCTACCATGTAGCCCATGCCTGATGAACAGTCTCCTACGGCCTATCAGTGGGTACAAGTCATGGCCGACACCGAAGCCCAGGTTTCCCTTATTTCCAGAAAGGCATTGCCTAGGGGTGCCAAAATCCAGACGAACGAATAAATTCAGTTTGAATGGATTGACGGTAACCTCTATTCTGTTTCCTTCGGTCCTTCTGAATGTGGAAATGCCCTTTCTGGACCAGGAGACCCGGGAAATCACATTGTGCCACCTGGGCGTATTTGACCAATTTCATGATGTTTATCAGGTGATATTGGGCCGAGATCTACTTAAGCTGTATCTCCCCTGGACGCAGCTCCCACTACCAGATGCACCTGATCCCTGCAGCATGCCTCATAATCAAAACATCAATTTTAGATTCAGAGGCTAATGCCTCCAATGTCCCAGACATCCCTTTATTTGTGAACCGGCCCTAACCCAGTGTCAGAGCCAGACGTTTCTTCCACATCATCTCAGCCTCTTACCATTTTACCGCCTATCCTCCTCCACTTTGGAAGAGGTAAGCCCACCAGTTAACCCCGGACTTGTTTCCGAGGGTGATTCCACGGAGGGATCCTTAACCTCCCTACCTCAAATCACTGCCAGAGAGGACTTTTTCACCTGTGCCAGAGCACACTGCCAGCCTTGGTGACTCCACAGATTCGAACAACCTGTGGGGCCATCTCAGCCCTACCGTCCAGTGCCACGGAAGAGGTTCTGGAACACGTTCTGCCGAGATGTGGCCGCAAGGGTCACATGTCTGCAAACTACGGAGGGTGCGCTAATCATAATATTCCTGCCATCGCAATGGCCGTTACTAATCCTTCTTCACTAGGACCCCCAGCTAAGGGCCCTATAACAGTCGCACCCCTCCAAAGCCATTATCCGCCAAGCCACGTCAGAGCCTACGACGACTCTGGCGCTCAAATCTCCCTGATACGGGAAGATCGAATCCCCCGAGGGGCAAACGTCGATAGACGTCATTTAATCACTATTGAAGGTATCAATCATATTAAACTGATCCTTCCGACCGTCCAATTGAGGGTCACCAGACCTCACTTCTCCAGAGTTTGTACCCTTGCAGTTGCAAGCTACATTCAGGAGGTTACGACTCCTCCTAGGGCAAGACATGAAGTCTCCCTCACCGTTCAAGAAGCCTAGGGGTCCTAACCCCACAACAAATCACTCCAAGGCAAGGAGTCATAGAAATTCTACTTCCTCCAGGAAGTACGTCCACCAACAGTCTCCCCCGTTACCAAGGAGGGAGATTGACCATTCACAGTTCCGTTGCAAAAACCTGCAACGTAATAGGGCACTCTACAAATTGGCCTAGGTGTCCTAGCCGACTACCAGCAGCGGACACTGTCCATTTTCCACAAGGCTTAGCCTTCAACAAGAGACAGGAGCCTCGTCTCCCATTTCCAAGGGCACGCTGAGAGGTATTGCACCTCCGGTACCCGTCACAGGTCCAGTCGACCTCAACAACTCTGCCAGTGCCACTTGGCAGCACTGGGCAGTGCCAAGCTCCATCCAGCCTGGACGTAGAGCACCACAGAACTTGACTTCTGCGCCTCGCCCCGAGCTAGTGCCGGCGCCTAACCTAACCAGGATCCTCCTACCGGAGATCCTCCAACAGGCATGGAGCTTACCGCAGCCCATGGCCACCCCACCCCAAAGTCCATGAGTCTTCTTCACCCTCACCACTGACGCCCGAGGAAGAACCTCCGGCAGACCTAACCTTCATACCTCTCTGGAAAACCAGGAACTGCCCGACCAGGATTAGCCTGGAGTTTTACCCCTTATGACGGCTGTCGCAGCAGCCGAAGTGAGGGCCTCCCCTGCAGTAGGTTCCACCTCTACGACGGTTGCTGCAGATACCGAAGTAGGTGTTCTCCTGAAATCCCTCAGGCTACCACTTCCTCTGCTCCTGCCACCGTTTTCTTTTGGCCTTTCCCCAGAGTCGGTGCCTCCGTCTACTCCAAGGACTGGTATAGCCAAGTCCTGGAGGAATAAGAAGAAGAAGAAGAAGAAGGGACGTCATTAACATACTAACAAAAAGAGCCAACATGCTCTCCTTGACACCTGTGCCCGAGGTACAGTGTCGCATTCAATTGCAGAGTGATCCTGGCACCTACCCAGAGAAGGTAGCCAGCCTGATCTCTGCCAGTAGAACTAACCCTCTAACCCCTAGCCCATGGTGATACTAAACCTCACTTAAATATAATTACCTCATTACATTTTCATCCTGGTAATGCACTAACCACTCATCATCCTCACGCTTAATTACCTCACCTCAGTATTTTAACAATTCGGCGACACATTACTGCTGTGCGTACCACACTCTGGAATGATTGCGTCTTCATTTAACTATAATGAGTAGGTTAGGCTAATGATTTAGTACCAGGGCATTAGGTTAGTAGCAGGTAGAATTTTCAAGTAACCTTATCTAGGGGTAGAGTAGACTGTCGTCACAGACAACCGTAGTTTATTACTTAGGCTAGATTACATCACTACATTAAGTTAGTACACTTAACATCTTTGCCTATAAGTTAGGTAGGCCATTGTAGTCAGCCGTATCGCTGCTCAAAAAAACTTATAGTTAGAGTAGGAGAACTGGTAGTCGAGGCGATCAACTTATTTAAGCCAAGACCTTCACGCACGAAAGGGAGTGAATGCCTTCTTAACAGAGTTTTAGTGATATTTAATTATAAAAGTAGCAGCCATGCCTTCTCCTAAAGCGACTGTGTTGGAGAGTGGGTATGTCGTAGGGAGATATTTCCGGTCTGACGGAAGCTTAGGGTAAGAGAGGCAAGTCACAAGAGTAGCTAGGCTTCGAGATGGATTTTTAGGGACTTCTATAATAAGACCTATTTTCCTTCCCAATTTGCTGGCGTTGTGTTTACCACTTTTCAGGCGATGCTCGAGGCGGTCTTTGGAAGCCCAGTGATTCAAAAAACAAAAAGTATCGCTCTCAGTCAACTGCAGTCGGTAGTCCAGGACAGATGTCCAGCCGGCCAGCCTCCAAACTTAAGCCTACCCACGGCGTACTGGTGGACACGAACCCCAGACCTGAACCGAGGTCAGGCCGCATTCTTCTACAAGGATACACTGAATATTGCATCCAGGTACGTCTAAGAGTGTAAATTTCAACCCAGCACCTTTTACTACCATACGACTCTTGCTAAATTCATTTTCAATTCTCATTTTTACCCCTTCTACATCAAAAGCCCTTTGTCCTCATCGGGCCACGTGCTCCCCTTTGTGACTTGTTAAAGACCAAGCTTTCATGCATACCTCAGTGAACCATTCGAGTTTACTTTCCCCAATGTTAGAGAATTAATCAGCCTTAATCAAAGCAAGAAGTCATTTTTCTTCTATATCGTTAATCTGGGATTCTTTTCCAGATTTCCATGAGTCTCTCTGCCCGCAAGTGTGATTACCCGAATTTATGAAAATCAGCTTGAATGACATAAGTTGGAGCCATCATTTACCTTTCCTCCAGGCCAGCACGGGCCTTTTTGTAAATAAATATCTGTAAAGTAACGAGCTGAGTTTTCTGGCGACCTTTTCCTCTAAAGAAGTATTCATTAACAACAGTTTACGGTAAGTTCAATTAATTTCAACTGTCTTCCTTCAATTATTTCCGTTTACGTATCTAGCCTCTCTCAAGGCCAGCTATATACGTAAAAATATATATATATATATATATATATATATATATATATATATATATATATATATATATATATAAAGAGATTCTCACGTGAAAATGAAAGAGGGAGGTACCAAGACTTTCAACTTTTTATTCCAAAGTCATCTTCATTTTTCATGTGAGGATCTCATATACTTCACCCACGGGACCATTGTGCAATTGCAAGATATATATATATATATATATATATATATATATATATATATATATATATATATATATATATATATATATATATATATATATATATATATACATATATACACATATATACATATATATGTATATATATATATATATAGATATATATATATATATATATATATATATATATATATATATAATATATATATATATATATATATATATATGTACATATATATATATATATATATATATATATATGTAAGACATAGGGTTTTGATTAATAATATATTGTTCGTGCATTCTCTGTAACCTGTGGAATGTTGAGGACAGGGCAGAGTAACGACCTGAGGGTAGCTGATCAATGAGTTTCTAGGGGATGGCGTGAGATAAAGTGCTTAGTTCGTCGAGTCAATGTACGACCAGTTTTATGAACTCTTCCCAAAGTGCCTTTGTGAAACTAGATGCAGCTAGAACCGCGAGGCGCTAGCGAACTGTGTTTTCGTATGTGCGTTGTGCGCCTCTTCTATTCATAATGCCAAGTTTATGGGAAAAGACTTGCACAGACATTCGGGGAGGAAGGCGAAGCCATGATGGCAGATGCCAAAGTGTTTTTATTTATCAGTGAGTGATATTCGTTGGGAATGGGTAAGTGTTACCTTTACTTAGCCAAAGGGGTGGCTTGTTATATATTGTAAGATGTTCCATCTTATTAACTTTGTCTTTAAACTTGTGTGTGTACTTACCAGAATGTGTTCTGTATCTTTGGCAGATGGTTCTGGATTTCGGTGGGACAGAGTTCCCAGGGAAAGGTGTGACCTTTTGGGTGACTTGACAATGAGTTGTTTTAAGTTAGTCTGTAAGACTGGATTACTTAGTTAATCGACTTAGTTTCTTGTAAATAACGTTTATGTTATGATGCAACTCTCTCATTTTCATTACCTGTTAGAAAGAGGTGGAGAGAGAGAGAGAGAGAGAGATGTGTGGGGTGATTGCCGGGAGAGAGAGAGAGAGAGAGCCTGTGTGTAAATGGAGTTATGGGGTCTGCCTTCCGTTTCGTGTCCACGCTTACCGTATGAAATACATGGAGGTTTCCCCATGTAATAGTGGTGTCAGCGGTAAAGAGGGGATATAAAAGTTTTCTTGCTTTTCTATGCCTAGGAACGCCAATGAAGAGATATGAGTGGCCAGTTAGAAAAATAAAAAGGGGTCGTGACTTAGCGATAGTTTTCGAACGACAAAGCTTTGTGGGATTGTGGAAAATCGTTAAACTGTTAGTTTTCAGTTACTTAGTGGAAAAAATGAGAAAATCTGTCTGATTAACTGGCTAAAGGGAGGGAAGGATTTTTATGGGACTCAGCATTTTTCCCAGGGAGTCAGCCTGAAGCAGTGAGCGCACCCAGTGTGACTTTTGCTTGTGCAATGACGAGTGTTCCGAGATACCTGTGCGGCGGTCGTTGTTATATCACTACCGCGTTTTTACGAAGAATTTCGAGTTCTTTTTTCCCATTATGGAGTGGTGAGTGTTAAACTATTGTTTTGAAAGGAGTGGGTTTTTGTTTAAATATTTCAGGGTTATGGGATTGGTTCAAGAGGTCAAAACAATTTTTTCTTTCCCCATAGTGACGTTTTGTTTTTTCTTTATTTGCACGTGTTTATAATAGACGTATGCATTCGTCTTTGTTTTAAAACATAGGAGTTGTATTTTTCTATGCATGGAAACTGTGCTTATATAAGCAGATTTGGCTTAGTGACACAGAGCGGCCACAATTTTAAGGGCTCAGCATATTTCTGCAGAGAGGCGCCTTGCATTGCGAGGGTGTACGGGCATCCCTTGGGAGGGTAGTAGCATGGGTACCACTACCTACCTCACTCGAGAGATAGTGCAGGGGAGGGTATTGCGAGATGGATACTACTGGCATGGCTCGGGGAGTGTTCTGCCGCTTGACTGAGGGGTTGTTCTCAGGGGGGGGAGAAATTTTTTTTTGTCTCAGTGTGGGTGAACTCCCCCTTTTTCCTTTTTTTTTCTTAGTGTTGGAGATGGATCTGGCCTTGACATTCAGGATGCTAAGATATCAGCTGATTGATTAGTTGATGAAGTGAAATGCCCGTAGAGTCTTTTTTTTTTAGAAAAGAGATTTTTTTTATTTTTTTCTTCTCTCTTGGATGAAGAGAAAAGGAAATAAAAAGAGATTTTTCTTTCCGAAAATGAGGGAAAAGTAGTTAACATGCACGGGATGTGTTATATGTTTCTTTGTGCCTTGAAAGACACAAATATAAGGGGGATACACAGATTATTTTTTTTTTTATTGTGTTGGAGAAATTACTTTGAAAAAATGCCGATGATTGGTGTTGTATCTGTGTTGTGTGGCAATGGTGTTATGTCATGGTGTTGCATGCTGGAGAAATTGTATGTCATAAGATTCAGCAATACTGTTGTATGCTATTTGATTTTGTTTCACCCTTTGCGAGAGAATTATTGCTTTGGAGAGTTATTATTATTATTATTATTATTAATAATTATATACTTGAGATGTGTCACGGGAGGTTTGTTTAAGTATAATTATCATTACGGTAGAATGTTTTACGAGAGATTTGAGATATTTCATTGGAGATTAGTCAATAATTATTACAGATAATTATTCAGGGATAATTATTACGATGAATTAATGGGAGAAGTCTTGTGTTATTATTTGTTCATTTTTGTAACTTGGAGAATATTTCAGTGATTCACGGGGATGAGTTTTTGCTGAATCTTGATGAATCTGGCTGAATCTTGGTGAATTGTGTGAGTTTTGCTGAATTTTTTGCTGAATTTTTGGAGAATGGACAAGCATTAACTTTGGTGATAATTTTTGTACTGATACTGATGATTTTGATGATAGCAATTTTTTTGGTGATTTTGTGATAATGATATTTCTGATACTGTTTTTTTTTTTATACTAATACGTGGGTGTTTTAATGCTATCAAGGGAGGTGAAATCTTTTGTGATTATGGGAAGAACTAACAACACATTATTTTAGTTTTTTTTTTTTTTTTTTTTTTCTCTTTTTTTATGAGTTCAGCAGATAATTGCTTGACATCTAGTGAGTTACGGGAGATAGTTAATGGTGCCGTTGATTTTTCTTTTCTCCTTTTTTGAAAGTTAGCCATCGCTGACACAAGTTTTTTTTACCATGGGTGAATTTGAATTTGTTTTTTTCTCTCCAGTTAGTGTGAATATTATCTCAGTTCATGACTTAGAGTCATTTAGAGAACGTGTTCGTGTTTTAGCTATTGATGCTATAGAGTAATATATGGGAGATTTTCTTGCACGTTTTGAATGCATACGTAATGGCACTACATTTTTTTCTCTGGATATTTGTGTTCCAGAAATTGTGAGTTTTTCTGCACAATACATTAGTTGTATTTGTGACAACTTTGTGAGAGATGGAAACTTGGTTAAGTTTTCTAGTGGCTTATGTCGTAGTGCATATGGGGAAGTCTTGCTTAGACACTGTGATTTTGGAGTTCTGTTATAATGAGTTGTGCGACATTGGTGGTTTTTCTAGAACTTTCTAGACAGTTTTATTTGCCGAGTTTTTTGCCCTTTTTTAGCAGTTATGCTAAATGGAGTGAGTTTTTTATAGTTTTTACTATAACATTGAGTTATTCTCTGGAGAATTTATTGAGTTATAATTGAGATTATATTATATTTGGAGAGATAATTGGAGGTATATATTATTTTGGAGTTATATTTGAGATATAATATATGGGAGATATATATTTTTGGCCATTTTTGATATTTGCCAATAGTGGTATGAGCTATGTTTAGTTCAATTATTTTGCAGCCATCTTTGTTGCAAATGGAGACACATATTTGGAGATTATGGGGCAATATTTGGGAGTGTGTGAGTTAGATGCCTTGAGCGCACATTTTTTGGAGATATATTATTTGGAGCCTTGTTTTGTTCCACATGGAGTTATTGTGGAAATAGAGGTAAATATTTTGTATTTGCCGAAATAGAGGGTGATTATTTCTCTATTCCTGGAGTAGGTGGTTTTTTTTCTACTGACATGTGGCTTTGGAGAAATAAGAGAATAATATAGGGGGTTGGTTATTAACCAAATGGAGGAAATATTTCTATAA
>NC_061095.1:52883597-52893597 GCF_015104395.2 Macrobrachium nipponense | reverse complement strand
TGATTATCTGTTTGTGAATGTGTGTGTGTATATGTGGGTGTAAGGTTCTATCGTATCACTTTCCTGGGAATCTACAGAAAACGTCAAAATTTATGTGGTAACTTCGTGTGGTTTGATTGTCAGTTGTTTCTTGTCTGATCTGTTGCAGAATCGTCTGGTCTGAGTCCATTTGTCCAAACCAGGTCTCTTGATCTCTTCAACACTTGACCATCACTCAAGGGCCACCCTTATCTAAGGGCGTGTGCTGGTATAAGGTCTCAATAATCTATGCGGACCATTGGCATTTTACGACCTCTGTGTCTGAGTTAATTAAAACTTCATTTCACTATTGTAAATTGAAAATAATTTTCCCTTTTTACGGAATTCTGCTTAACCAATTGACCAAGTGTTCTGAATCACGGGAATCATTGTAAATGATGAACCATGTGCATATTTTGTCAAAGATTTATCACAGCACCTGTTTAGAAGAATGACTTTCCTGACTTGGATTTTTGTCCAATCACATCGGGCGTTATTGGAACATTGCATCTTTGTCTTTCTCGTGATTATCTTATAATATGTCTCGGTTTTTACACGAAGGAGAGTATTTCACCTTTTCATTAGAACATTCAATAATGAGATCGGCTTCCCATGAAAGGAACATATTAAAAAGTCCCGTGACCCTTCTCCGTGAGGTGGGAGTAAATGCCCCGCTTTTTCTCTCCTTAGACATCGTGGGAACATTTTCTTTTCCCTTTGAGAAATGGCTGAGAATTTCAATGTATTTTCCTTTTCTCTCTTTGCTAAAAGAGGGAGTTGAGTTTTTTTTTTTCTGAAATCATGCAGAGGGTTTTTTTTTATAATCCATTACTTCATTCTTGTCGTTTCAATTACATCTGGGATTACTGGAGGGGAAGTTATTATTTTGGTAAGGGCAGGGATTACTTAGTTTTTTAATATATTAATTGATTACACACACACACATACACATACACACCACACACACACACACACACACACACATATATATATATATAATATATATATATATAGATATATATATATCATAATGCAATGTATACATATATACATACATTATAAAACCTCGTATATATTTTGGTTCCTCAAACTCAGGTTCTTTCCTCCTTGTCCCTGAACCCGTGTCAGAGGATGACCTGAATTCCAGAAGCTGTGTCACTTTAAAGCGGAAGTTAATCCTCCATGTACAGCTGGAGAGAGAGAGAGAGAGAGAGAGAGAGGAGAGAGAGAGAGAGAGAGACGACTCCTAATCCTTCCCAAAATTCCGAATTTCCTGATTCCCTAAGGAGGAAGAAGAATCGTTGACCTTATTCACAGAAGGATAAACCAGGAGGAAAAACTTTCAGCGAAATGAAGACTGACTGACCAACTGCCTCCGTCATCAACCAATAAGAACTTTGGAAAGGCGAGGGAATTATTTTTATTATTATTCTCGGGCGACTTTTGTGATTGGCGCCGCCGTTGTCAAGGGAACTGTTCTTTTTTTTCTATTTTTTTTTTAGATTTTTTTTTCCACGAAGGAGAAGGGAAGTGGTGGAAGAAGAGATAAGAGGCTACAAACTTTATCAACATTATTATATATAGAGAACTCGAACACCGTTGTCAATAGAATCATTCCTTTTTCCTTTTTCTAATTACCTTTTTTTCCTAAGGTGAAAATGAATTGATGGAAGAAGAGAGAGAGAGAGCGAGAGAGAGAGAGAGAGAGAGAGAGAGAGAGAGAGAGAGAGAGAGAGCGGATGTGTGTCTACAAAATTTATTATTATTATTATATTATTATTATTTTATTATTATTATTATTGATTCCAGCTTTCCAGAATCACTTCTTGAAATTTTACGCATCTTGAAACTTTCGTTAATCCAACCACCCTGGGCTTAACGTGACTGATTGATTGGTTTCCGAAAACTGGCACAACAGCAATACCGTTGATGATTGGTGTACAGCATTGCAATTACTATTAGAAAATAATAAGAGTTAAGTGTTAGTAGTTTTTATTCATGTGGATTTTTGTAGTCAGACCACAAAGACTTTTATTTCCTCTCTATTTCCAACAAACGTTTTGAATACGTTTCCTGATGAAACGTCTGAGGAATTGGAGACGTTAAGAGATATTCGTGGCTTCAAATGAAACGAGTAGGTATGTTGATTGTCTGCTAGTAAACTGCCTTGTTCATAGACCTTAATAAGAACGATAATAAAGTAGATTTTGAAAAGGAAATTGCACATTAAATTCGTAAAACCAAAACTCAGTTCGTTTCCCGAATTCCTGATCATTCGATGAGGACGTCCATCGTCAGCAAATTGGATCCCAGGAGCTCTGCCCGTTCTCGAAGTGTGACTTGAAGTCTTCGATCATTTCGAGGATGTGAGATTCTGGTCTGGAGTTGGAGGTTTCACTGAGAGAGAGAGAGAGAGAGAGAGAGAGAGAGAGAGGGGTTTTGTATTTGAAGTTTTACCTCATGAGTGAGATTTCTTCTCTTTTCTTTCAGTATTTCCCTTGACCTATTCGTACTTCCTAATGAGCTACTTAATATTCTTTGGAAGCTTCTTGAATTTCAAGTCGATGGACTTTTTTCACATGAATCGGGTTCTTTATCTTCTGAATAATAATATTAAAGATTATATCTCCAACCAGAAAGTCATCGTTATGTAGTGGTTTCATAAAGTCTGAAGACTTCTTTGTGATAGCGTTGATGTGTTTTTATAATTTCTTAAATACATTCATTTAGATCTTGTGTCAAGCTGACAACCATAATTCCCCTGCCAAGGGAATCAATTAGGTGGAATCTGGAAATTCTCCTTAATCAAAGTGATAACTTCACAAATACCAAAGGATTACCAGCTATTTTGTTCAAGACATAACTAAAGAGTGTCTACAGCGTCCCTTCGGCCCCTGGCTGCACCCACTTTTTTGCCCTTTTACTTTACCTCCCTTCACTTCCTTTCATCATTCTTGTTGTTCAACCTCTCTAATTATTACTTCTTGTATTTAGACACTCGATCTCCATCGTATTCATTACCTGGCTGTCTTTAATGGCTGTCCAACCCCTCCAACTCCCTCTTGTCACTGTCTTGAGCTCTGAATGGCCGGAAGTGCTTACCCAGTGCTTGACTTGACAGCCTGAATTTCGTGAAAATAAATAAAGTTTCTTTAAAATATCGTTATCCCCTTCACAGGAATTGTAATTATGTCTGTTGTTTTAGCAGTCCAAAGGTCTAAACCAGCCGCTTGTTCCCTTTCATGACCTTGCTACACTTAATGGGTGCTTCAGGGAAAGGTTGGTTTAGTCGACAGCAAATAAGCCAAGAATCACAATTTTTCCTTTTAAATTCCCTAACTCACCCAACATTCACCTTAATGGAGAAACAAATCCTCAGTTATGTCTGGGTACAAATATATTTAGAAAATAAATCTCTACAGAGATCTATCGGGAATCTGTCCGATTCCCATTTTCAGAATGGGAATCGAACAGATTCCTGAAAACTCTCTGTAGAGATCTATTTTTAGATATTTTCCTACCCATAGATAACTGTGGATTTGCTTCTCCATTTCAAGACTCTGGCTACTATGAGGATTTTCTCATTCATTCCTATTGTAACTCTAGAGTGTATACATGTGTGTGAGAAATCACATTACGTAAATAAAAAAAAACACACACACACACACACACACTATATATGTATATATATATATATATATATATATATATATATATATATATATATATATAAAAATGATTTTAAACTATTATGTCTACTAGCGATAGCCGCGCAGTTTCAAGAAATACCTAACTTTATTCTGAGGCCACGATAAGACAGTTACTGCCTTAAATGGCTGAATGCGTCGCTGATATCACTAACTTTTCCTTAGAGATCGGCTGATTTTTTTTTTTTTTCGGGATTTCATATTTTCTTGGGACGATGATTGAAAGTTTGGCTAGATTAGGCGAAATTAAAGAGGAAGGTTTTCAGTGTAGCTTTTTTTTTTATTTTTTTTTTCTAGGACCGAAAGTTTTTTCGTCTTTTGGTTTCTATTAATTTGTCAGAATAATCTGTAGAGTTGGCAGTCACAAAGGGAGTCGAGTTACTCAGAGAAGCCAGACTGACCCCAGGAGAGAGAGAGAGAGAGAGAGAGAGAGAGAGAGAGAGAGAGAGAACTACCCAGCTGAAGGGTGTGCCATTGAGAGAAAACGTAGAGTGAGGGTAAACTGAAGTCTTCCATTCGACATTCTTGTTGATTCGTTCCTTCTATGCGATGTTGGGTAGCGTTGAGTTTTTAGAATTATTTTGTTTCGTGTTTCTTTTATGTAGCTGCATAAATATATTCATATTATATGTATATATTGTGTATATATACATATATATATATATATATATATATATATATATATAGTATATATATATATATATATATATATATCAGGAGACAGAGGAAGGCGACGGCCAGTAGGACACATCAGCGTGAAGGTGGACAATTGGAAACGTTGTAATTCATTTCAATTCTTTATTTCCTACGTTTCGTAATATCATTATTACATCTTCAGGGAATCTGTTAAACAATAAATAAAATTACTTAAAAATTACTTAAAAAATTACTCTAAAATTCAACAGTTATAAATTACAACACAATTAAAAAACATACAGAAACGAAAACAAAAAATAAAAATAAAATAAAAAGACCAAAGACCGCTAACCAACCTTATGCCGAGAAGGCAAGAGACAGAATGACAAAACATAAATAAAAGTTAACTCAGGTACAGTTGTGTGGAGGAGGTCTGGGTATTTAACTGGGGAACAAGTTGTTTAATAAATAATGACTCTAGGATAGGCAGTGAAGTGACTGTCAATGAATAATTATTTGTTTTAATCATTCATAATTGCTTTACCATCTTTCGATTTGTGGTGATATTTGATAAACTGATTTCATAAAATAATATTTTCCTTATATTTTGTCAGTTAGATAATTCCCACTTGCTAAAATCGTTAATGTAATAAATGATTTATAAAAGCAGTGTATTTTACCATTTCCTTTTAAAAAATTTGTATTATAAGAATTTGTTGATAATTAAAACTCTTGGATACCCAAACTACTTGGTAATCTTATGGACAACTGAAATAATTCCCCCCCCATTAATCACTCTGACAAAAGCTTCATATTAAAGACATCACAATGACATGTTATAGAAGGTTTAGTCAGAGTCCAAACTTCTTATAACGATCAGAACAAAACTCTAGAAATATATATGTTAGTATTATAGACAATGAAAATAATTTGACACATTACTTAACTACACCGACGAAAGCCAAGTTCTTAGAAGACATCATAATCTATTTCTTTAGATTTGGTCAGTGTCCAGATTTATTGTGGCTCTCAGATAGAACAAAATAAAAAAACAAGACTGCATAAAAGTGATGCAGACTTACAAACGAGGTCGCATCAATTTTTCACGGCATTCTGACATTTTTCTGAGCAGATTTTTACCGCTTAGTCCACCTCCACTTTTACACTTTTATTTATTTATTTATTTATTTTTTTACATTTTCCTGCCTTTTATTTTTTACATAGAAATAAAGAAATACTTTTGCATTATATTGTTCCAGGACGCGTGAATATTCATTTTTATTTAATTTTTCCTTCCAGTGAATTTCGTTCAAAAATATTGGATCAAATTTCAATTCTTTCCTTCCAGTTTCTCAACAACATTATTGATGCCACTTCCTCTTATCAAGTTCCGGAATCAACCTCTGATTTATTATTCTCCTTTTATTATCTGTCTCTCTGCTAATTCCACATTTTCTTTAAACCCAAGTTTTTGTTCTTGGACAATCTGGCCTCATACCCCGCAAGTGGGCATGAGGCCAGCATTATCTGAATGAGAATCATCCAGGAACTATTGATAAGGAAACAGAGGCCACTGGGGTAATTGGACTTTTGGGAGGTTCATATGACGAGGGCTTCTCTCTCTTCCTCTATTTTCCCTTGCCTTTGTTTATCATTTTTTATGGCTGATTAATGTAACTTTTCTATTTTTCCTTTATTTCATTTTACTTCGTCTATTGCCGGTCTCTCGTTGGCATGCATTCTCTCTTCCCGTAGGGAAGGATATTGTCGTCAGTGCACCTCACGTGGTGCACTGTAGGCATTACTTTAGGTTCTTTGCAGCGTCCCTTCTGTGGTCCCTAGCTGAAGCATCTTTCATTCCTTTTTCTGTAGCTCCGTTGATATTCACTTTCTTCCATCTTACTTTCCACCCTCTCCTATCAGTTGGTTCGAAGTGGAACTGCAGAAGGTTTTCTTCCTGTTACGCCTCTCAAACCTTTCTACTCAATTTTCTTTTCAGCGCTGTATGACTTCATAAGACCCAGCGCTTGGCTTTTGGTCTAAGTTTTATATTCCAATTCTAATGCCAAAAAAGGAAAAACACAAAGGGACACAATCTCCTCCTAAGAAGACTTCATTAGGCGTTATCTTTTGTGTTTCCATTTGTCTTTTTAGACATCAAAGAAAAAAAGCTTATCTCGTGGAATGACGCTGCTTTTGTTATCATGTCGTTGGCTGCAGAGAAATAAAAGAAAAAACTGAAAGATGACAGCCTTTGTGGGTGGGACCCTGAGCGACTTCTCTTTAGCCTCTGACGGGAGACATTGAAGAACAAACACACACACACACACACACACAAACATGCATACAAACACACCAACAAAAACTTTGATGCCTCCCTTTCAATTCAAATCCTTTGTCTCTCGTTTTCTCATCTTTGTCATTCACTTTTGCTTCTTCTTCTCAATTATTCTCAGTTGGAAGCTTTGTTTCTCTGATCATTTTTCAAGTTAATTGTTGTTTGAGATGTTTTATAAAAACCTGTTTTTCTGATATTAAGAGAATTCCAAAATTTGAAATGTTTTCTCGGTAGGAGCTTCGTCTTTATTGCTTCAACATTTTTCAGGTTAACCTTTTCCCAGCTTTTTAATAGAACATTTTTCCTATATAAAACATAACAGTTCATTGCTTTCTAAAAAGAATAATTAGATAATGATAAAAGAAATTCACCCTTTTTAGTCTTTACCTACTCAAACTATTTCCTGTGCAAGCAGATGATTTCAAATATCTATTTACCAGTGTCCATTTCAATACAGCTTAGCAATGAAAATGAAACCCTTTTTATTCTCTTAATTAATCGTTATGGGTCGAAGTCATTTCCATCCTAATGACCTCTGGGGGATGGGAGGGTCATCATTCTATTCAGAGAACTACAGAGGCCAATTATTTAATATTTTCCCTCAGGTCAGGAATGTAATTGGAATCATTTTCCCTTCTTTATGGATTCCGGTAAAATGAAGTTGGGAATTTTTTCCTTAGTCTTTTCAGCTACATATGATTAGGAATAAATTTGTTATAGAAATACTACTAAGAGGACTCTAGGCTGTTTATATCACAGACACCTCATTCTTTTATTTAAAAACTGCTGCTGAACGCGCGCACATACAAACACGTGATGTATGTATGTATGTTTATTAGAAAATGCATCTTAATATCAGAAGCAGAGAGCAAGTCTATTTTACGAAGGGAATAAATTGTCTTTGTTTTATTACCACTTAGATCATGACTCTAAAATTACCTCTTATACTCAAAGGTGCTTTTAATGAGAGAGAGAGAGAGAGAGAGAGAGAGAGAGAGAGAGAGAGAGAAGCTATGTATTTTAAACATAACATTAACGGATAAAAATTTTAGGCGACTATTTTATATAATATATATATATATATATATATATATATATATATATATATATATATATATATATATATATATATATATATAATATATTCCTCTCTCTCTCTCTCTCTCTCTCTCTCTCTCTCTCTCTCACTCTCTCTCTCTCTCTCGTGCAGTAAATCCAACCGCCACAGAACTTGTGTCGTCTAATGTAAAAAGTTGCAAGAAAACGAGCATTAATGTAAAGCACATTCTGTCATATTCCCACTATTTGCTTCTCAAATTGTAGTAGATTTATTAAAGAAATATTTTACTAATAAGGTAAACTGAAGTCTTACTAAGATTATGGATTTGCACATTCTATTTTTCATTTCTTTGGCTTCATTTCGAGATGCAGATGTTTATTTTTTGTGTTTCCGAAAGCCATGTTTTTATTTCCTCTACATTTTAATCAGTATTCAGTTGAAATTTCCAATATTCATCGCTGTTTCAACCAATAAAACTCACACAATACAATGAAGGTACATCGTAAATCAGAAAAAAACCTAATTTATCAGTTATATTATTTCCAGAATTTTCCAATGTATTAAACTGCTTCTTGTTAAGATTACTCGCTCCCTAGAGACGCGAAAATAAGTTCCCGCTAATTTTATCGTTTGCAATTACTTTCTCTCCAGAGGCGCGAATGAAGTTCCCGCTAGTTTTACCTTTAGAATTACTTAATCTGCTAAACTCGAAACGAAGTTCCTGCTAATTTCATTGTTAAAATTTCTCGCTCCTCAGAATTGCGAAATAAAAAAGTTCCGTTATGTTAACGTTATATGTATTATTACTTGCTCCCCAGAATCACGAAATAAAGTTCCCGCTAATTTTAACGTTACAGTTTACTAGCTCCCAGATCGCGATTTCACTGCTGTTGGAAAGAGAGGTGAATATTCAAGCAAACGTTGGTCCGCTGGATTTGGGGTTATTTACTGGCCCGCTATTGGTGTTGTTTCTCCAGGCTACACATAGAGAGAGAGAGAGAGAGAGAGAGAGAGAGAGATGAAAATCCTGTTAGATATAAGGCATCGGGAAACGCATCGGATAAATAATCTGCTGGAAGGTAACAAGAGAGAGAGAGAGAGAGAGAATTAGAATTCCTGTTTATTATCAAGGCATTGTGGAAGAGGAGGCTTGACAAATAATCTCCCGGAACTGTAATTTAAAAGTAACCTTATTAATGTGAATAAAACCTTCACCACATCAAGTAGGTCATTGTTACCTTAATAATGATTGTATAATCATATTATAAAGATTATATAACTCCCTGATATTTTCATAGAGCATTTACTGCAAATACAGGTGTATATTATAACTTTAGTTAAGGAAATAGATACTTAGATAAGGAAATATATACTTAAGTAATAGCCTTCAAATCTTACTTAGATGACTAAAGATGAGATACTTAAGAATTGAATTCTTAAGTGACAGCCTTCAATCTAACTTAAATGACCAAAGAATGGGATACTTAAGAGAATTATTTTTAAGTAACGCCTTCAAATCGTACTTAAACGACCAAAGAATGAGATACTTAAGACGGAAATTCTCCAACAGCACCTTATTATGACTGACTCCTTGGATGAAATTATTCCGCTCTAACGAAATGATTCGAGAAACCAGTTAACATTTCCCCAGAGCCATTGAAAAGGTCTCTCCCCGAAGACTTCGTCGGAATTGCAATTGCATTATTTACGGGCTTCAACACTTTGGAAAAAGGTCTTCACAGAATCGCTCGTTGATTACACAAACCGATGAGGCTGCTTCAAGATCTGGTGCTGGAGATTTTATTTAGTTTCTATTTTCCGCTTAAATGACTTTAGTTTTTCTTTCCTTGTGTCGTCTCTTGGGTGGAACTGAATTTATATTGAGATTAGCCTCTGTTTTATGATACATTTTATCATTTTCCTTGCCTCATTTCTGATTTGGTTCCTCTGACAGATATTTAGCTACAAAATGATTCTGTTTTGGACGATTCCGTTTTTCTCTCCTTCTGTCGTCTTTTGAATGACCATGGATTTCTTGCCTTACTTAGAGATCTTCCTTTATTTTGATTTATCATTTTACAGTGTTTAATACCTTATTTCTTTACAGGTTACTTTAACATTTATTCAACTATGAAATTCTCTCTCTCTCTCTCTCTCTCACTCTCTCTTCATGATGTTCGTATTATTTCCTGTTATGGTCTGTTAAATGGAACTGGATTACTTGCGTCACCTATTATGACA
>NC_061095.1:52868597-52878597 GCF_015104395.2 Macrobrachium nipponense | reverse complement strand
CTCCAGTAAGAAATTAATTTATGATTAGCAACGCAGGAACAGTAGAGGAGTTGCCTGGCCTGGTATTGGTAAGGTTTCCTTTAGGCTATGAATAATCCCGGGTTGGACGAGTACTTATATGGACCCATGCAGTGCGAACCATTTGTGTGGGAGCAGGATAATGGCTTCATAGCCCAGGGGCTGTTTCTCTGTGTCTCAGGTGGCTGATCACGATTCAGAGTATGGAGACAATGTTTCAATAAAAGGCGAGTGGGAAATGGATAACGAATATAAAAATACTGGGGAAATTTCTGACGAAGACAATTGTTAGGATGTCTAGTAGTCCTTTTTGAAATAACCTTTACTGCTTAGGCCAAAAATAACAAAAGACTTCACTTGTAGACAGCAAACGTATAGTATAATCTGCTAGAATAACTTTCACACACACACACACACGAACACTTTCCCGGTAACACGGTATTCTCAGATTATGGAAGTGTCGAAGATATTTATTTCTTCTGAATAGCAGTCTTACAATAATGGTGTAACAAATAATGTAAATATCTAAGAGGAATTCCTATATACATCTAAAAAATATTATCTTGAATAGGTAGAATTCCTATTTATTTTTAAGAATGTTTGATAAGTTATTAGATGTTATTCTATATCGCTTAAATATAAATCGCCCATAGTCAACAGTTTTATAAGTCTAAGTGTATGTCTGAATGGTAAAATCGAAGCAAGACAATTCTAGTGCTAATCTTATAAAAGAGCTCCCAAAGCGTTCATAATCATAATTCCTAAAACTACGTATTGTATTCCTTGTCGACTGGTTACTTGGTTATTGCTATAAATATCATTCAGAAATGGGGTTAATATATAATCAGTGATGTGCTCATTTACAACCATTATTCTAATTGCGTCTACTGAAATGTTTTTGTTGTACAATTAGAAAGTATATATCTTGGTAAATCTCTCTCTCTCTCTCTCTCTCTCTCTCTCTCTCTCTCTCTCTCTCTCAATGATAATAAATCTCGATTTTGTGTGCATATAATTTTCAACTGTAATATTCAGCTGTTGTTGTAGATGTCTTTCGCGGATTCAAACAAATAAAAATTAAAAATAATTAAAAACTGTAGTAATGTGCTCCTACCCCTGGCAACAGCACAGCCCCACAACGGTGGGCGTGGTCTTGACGTGAAGTTGATCGGCGTAAGTTCCAGGCTAGACGTCCGACCTGCTTTCTTTGCGCGTACATTTGCGCGCAATTTACGTCGCTGGCTTTACGTCCGGTAGCCCGTGTCCTGTTTACCAGCTGTTCAAGGTCATTTCACCGCGATGATGCCCAAGATCCACATACGTGGGCATACGCCGTCGTGATACGTGAATGTGTGACCCCAGCATTAGGAACCTCAGATCTCATTCTTTCCGAATGACGCTCTTAAACCCTGTTTCGAAGATGATTGCCGGCTTTTTCTCACACCTGGGATGAGAGAGAGTGGGAGTGAGGGAGTGAGAGAGAGTGCGCAGTTTAATACCGCACTTATTTCCACATTTTCAGAAAGATAAGCAGAGCAAAATTCAGTCAGTAGTCTCGTCTTGTGGTTAAGTGTAAATAATTAGTAATCAATTGGATTATATAGACGGTTATATTATTATATAACAATTGTGTATTATGTATAATGTTCATGAATTAATTGATTTCAATATGACGCCTGCAACTGGTTTTTAACTGGAGTCTCCGTTCTGTCGTGTATGAATACAAGCTTTGCGACGGCCAGTTACTCGTACAAATGAATCAATCGGTCTTCCTGTGAAGTCGTGAGTTTGAAAACCATTAATTAGTAATGAGTGATACTGAAGGATTAAGGTTTTAGTGTCTTTTATACCTAATTTCTGAGCCTTAATACTGTATGAGTATGAATAGGCCTATGTATGCAACCTTGATGACATATATTGATAAGTGTCAGATCATATAACCTATTTTGAGCTAAATGTTTTGTGTTGTTTATATGAAATTGTATACAGCTCAAAATTCATGCGCTTATATAATTCTATTATCACACTGTATGGAAGTGTATGCAATGCATCCTTCTTACATTTATTACTGAATAATCAAAATACGAAGAATGAATGACGAACGACAGAGAGGGAGAGCAGAGCTAAAACAACTGAACAGCTCAATAAACCGATTTGTAAAATGCAAATGGATGTGATCGGATGTTGTAGCAATACTGAAATGGCACCATGTCATATCATGGCATCAGCTCTAAAGGATTTATTGAACGACAAAGGAAATAATTTATGGCAAATTGATCATGTCTAGAATATTACGACTTTGAATAAAACTTTTAAATGCTTATTATACTCCATTGCCCACGGAAGGTATAGAACAAGTTTTATCTACCCCTTATGCCAGGGGACAGGAGGACACTAAAACACAACAGCTAAACCCCTAAAGCTCATTGCAAGACAAGTGACCACAGATCTGCAAACCAAAGACCTCCTAACCAAAATTGAAGTGACAGATCCAAACTCCGAAGGAATGGGTTGATTGCTTTCTTTCAAGAGTTTTCGTGCCTGTCGAAAAAAACCTGCAATGCCCTACGATCAAAGAAGTTATTGTAGGACTGAAGGAGAGTACTTTGCAGAAAGGCTCCAATGTCCTACGATCAAGTAATCCCCTCAAGCAACCTGATGAGGTGATGGTAGTAGGGGCTGGCCTTAGGTGCTATGGCTTTGATGAAGGTGTTTTGCTAGACAGAAACATCAAGATGAACCAACTCATTCATTTAAGACACCTTTTGGATATTAATCATACAAAAATTCTATGGGACTTCGCCACTTCAAGAATACCACTACCCTACCTGAGTTTACTTATACCATTAAGTACCTGTGTGGTAGGCTGTACCCCAAGGGGAATTTCAGGAACTAGGCCGATGGCGTTCCTGAGAGCGATCCGAAGACTTGAAGAAGGGAATAAGGAACTCTACAGTATCAGAAGGTAAGAGGAATGACATGGCCATCTTTTATTTGTCCTAATCCATTAACGATGGTTTCCTTTTCAGCAAGTGTCATGAATTTTATATATGTAAATATATATATGTGTGTGTATTTGTATGTATGTATACATATGTACACACATATAGTACACACACACACACATATATGTATATGTATATATATAAATATATATATATATATATATATATATATATATATATATATATATATATATATAGATATATATATATATATATATATTATATATGTATATATATATATATATATATATATATATATATATATATATATATAATAATATAATATTATATATATAATATAATGTAATATATATATATATATATATATATATATATATATATATATATATATATATATATATATTTCCATACCTTTCGTAATAACTAACTATACATCGTCGTAAGTTTCTTATTCTCCGTCAGGTTAACTGAATACCACCAAACGTATACGATAAAACAATAAAACGCCCCCACTCTCTCTCTCTCTCTCTCTCTCTCTCTCTCTCTCTCTCTCTCTCTCATGTTTACGAAATAAAAAAAAAACTAAGAGAAAGTAAAACGATGGAAAATATGTTTTCGATATTATGTAATTTTTCTGAATTAGGGAAAATGAGTGAAACCTTTTCTTAGCGAAGGATGTCATTTTGGAAGTGCAGTTTTTCTCACATGCCAGTTATGATTAGGCTCAGAGAGAGAGAGAGAGAGAGAGAGAGAGAGAGAGAGAGAGAGGAGAGAGAGAGAGAGAGAGAGAGATTATTTTTAGTTAATATTTCACTTTAAAAACCATTATTGCATTGGACTAGAAAAAAGCGTAAATTTTCCTGAGTTTTGAGTGGGGAGTTTTTTTGAGGAAAAAGACAATTAAAAAAAACAGTGAAATAACATTACGTTAATCCAACTGATGATTTTCATTCAGATTAAGGTTAAGTTTAGGAATATTTTCAGACAATGTCGTTCTAGGGTAAGAAAACGGTACCTTAGGTCAGCTTGAGGTTTGCTAAGGTTGGTTGGTTAGGTTAAGGTTAAGGTTATCTTAGGTTGGGTAGATCATTTATGTATGATACAACATAAGAAACATTCAAAGCAGAAATGAAAACATGGGATAATATTTTCAAGTACAAAATGCAATAATGATTTAAAGTCAAATATTACCATTTTTTTACAATTATTCATAAACCAAGAACAATAAACTTAGAAATTGCAACATCAAAGGTGTCTTTGCAACAGACACCCAGAATCCTGGATTCTGAATCACTTCTTTGTGAGCGTCAGAGTAGATTGTACTCACTGGCAACACCATCCTTGAGAGTGCAAGGGTAAAATTATGCATGGAACGTCTAGAACTGACAATACGCACTTCATGTTCTGGACAACACACGCAACACTTCATGCTCTGACAACGCGGCACTTAATTCTGTATAACAACTCATAACTACTTATGCTCTGACAACTCAACAACACACTTCATGTTCGTGAAAACAAAATCTGTCAATTCATGTTTTGGACTCAACAAGACGCTAAATGTTCTGATAACTCAACACGGCTCCTCATGATCTGAGAACATAATCATGTTCTGACAACCGAGCGTAGTTTCAGTTGAAAAGTGTTGATACTCAGTTTAGTATTGATTGACCGATTAATTTCTCTGTCACCCTCTCCTTCTCACCTGTTTGTTCCTCGTTCATTGCAACTAGTGAGGAAGGAAGGAACCTCTTTTCCAGTGATATAAGATTCAAAAAGCCATTATTGTTGTTAATGGAGATGAATGGATAGAGTCAAGGGTATTTGTGATATTGCAGTGATTCTTCTTATTTCTAGAGAAGTTTCAGAAATATAGCGAAAGTCTATATTTTGGGTAGAGACTATTGCCAAAATGGAAATAACAGTAAAAGATTGAATACATAGGACAAAAGTGTATGAAACTATATAACTGATCAGTCCTGGTGTGATGATTCACGGAAATGGTATATAAAAAATATTAGCCAATTTCAAAACATGGAGAAAAAAATTTATATATACATATATATATATATATATATTTATGTATATATATATATATATATATATAAATATATATATAATATATATATATATATATATATATATATAATATATTATATATTATATATATATATATATATATATATAATATAATATAATATATATATATATATATATATATATATATATATATATATATATATATATTTATATATATATATATATATATATATATATATATATATATATATATATATATATATAATATAATTTTTTTCCTCTATGTTTTGAAATTGGCTAATATTTTTTATATACCATTTCCGTGAATCATCACACCACGACTGATCAGTTATATAGCTTCATACACCTTTTGTCCTATGTATCCAATCTTTTACTGTTATTTCCATTTTGGCAATAGTCTCTACCCAAATAGATATTTCAAGCTTTAAAGGGAACATATAAATATACCACATTCGTTAGACGCATCAATATACTTTTAGATTTTGTCTCCAACTATTCCTGAAACCTCTCTAAGGGTAATAGCCAGTGCAGAGTCAGAAATACGACGACTGCATCCATTTATCTTCATCCATCAAATACGGCTTTTTGAATTTCATGTCACCGGAACAGAGGGTGTTTGGTCAATATTCGTAATGAAAGAGGAAGAAATTGGCAACAAACAGAGAGAGAGAGAATCCATCATTCAGTATCAAATTGAGTGTCAATAATTTTCGACAAAATGGACAGTTTACTAAAGTGTTTTTAAATAGTATATCTCATTTTAGTATCAAAAATTTTCATCAACAGTGACAGTTACCATCAGTTTCAGAGTGTGTACAATACAAATTTTTTTTTCTCAAATACGACTTCAGACACCCATCCAAATCACCAATGAATATTAGCAAGTCAAAAGCAACTCTACTTGTAATCAACCCGAGTGAAGAAAAATCCCTGACAACAGAAGAGACAGAACTCCTTTCAGTGTTCCCCCAACAGCTGTCATCTAAAACAAACATGAGTTAAATGGAAATAACAATGGAAAAAGTATTTTCGATATTATGTCATTTTTCCTCATTAGGGAAAAGGAGGGAAACCTTTCCTTGGCGATGGAGGTCATTTTGTGAGTGCTATTTTGCTCTCATGGCACTTACTTGTGATTAGGAGAGAGAGAGAGAGAGAGAGAGAGAGAGAGAGAGAGAGAAGACTAACCGGAAGTACGATATGCAGATGTATAAAAAAAGGAAAAACCTATCACTTGGACCCAAGAGTGAGATTAACTGCTTCCTGCAGTCAGGATAATGTCCCCATTCGAACGTCTGATCGACAGCAGGCGATTATAATTTGCACAAAATCCTTCCCTTTTTTTCTCACGTTGGTTTGGAGGATTATTAGGACAAAATGGTTACAGCTTTTATTTCACCCCTGTCTAGCCAACCCCTGCAGTGAGATCCTTCCTATAAATTATATATATAGGCAAAAAACCTCTGGGGCAAAATTCACTTGTCCTAACAAGCAACACCTATACGTAATTGGGAATATGTTTTCGCTTTAATGAAAGACACACGTAAGGGAAGCCCTGGGAATAGGGCGAGATAAAGACATAAAACTTCCAGATGACGAGTGACATTGCGCCAGATACTCTGAAGAGAAGGAAATGAAATGTAATCACGAGGCTGAAAAGGAGAGTAGATATTTCCTAGGAATGCTATTTCAGTCCTTTTACAATTAATTAGACCGAGAGCGGGATCCTTCACTTCACTTACACCGGGCATATTGAATTTGAACGGTTGGAACGAGGGAGAATTGAAAACCTGAGACTTTCTTTGAAGTGGTCGAGTAGTCATCAACTTCTAGGCGGTCTATTTCTCACATTCCTACAGATATTCTAATGGATTCAGTTTCACTTTAAATTGGAAAATTCCAATTTGTCAGAAACCTTGGCCAGCTTTTCTGTTGGTTTGTCAAGTAATAAAACATGAGAGTAATGTTTTTTTTCTTATTTAAGTATTTGTCAAGTAATAAAACATGAGAGTAATGTTTTTTTTCTTATTTAAGTATTCGGTGTAAATCCATTAGTTAATTAAAATGTTTAACATTTTTTCTTCTCTCTTTTGGGCCGGTTTTTATTTTACTTTCGACTCAGGAAGGAAGTTGTGCTTTCTGACTTACTACAACTGACTCAGGGAGATGTACATTCTGACTCAGGGAAGCTGTAACTTCCGATTGCTGCTCATAGCCTCAAGTCATATTCAGCAATTTCCCCACCGCCCCCTCGTCTTTTTTATTCATTACACAGTTCCCCGTTAAATGAAACTCTTCCGTGATGTTATTCATAGCCATTGTAGACCTCTCATGCAAAACATATATACTGCTTTGCCTTATGCACATGTTCATTAAGAGTGGAGTCGCCTTTTGAGAGAGGAATTTAATGACGCTGAAGACGCTCTCTCTCTCTCTCTCTCTCTCTCTCTCTCTCTCTTAAGTCTTAGTTTATCTGTTTCTCTTTCACATTCAACTCTCTCTCTTAACTCTTAATTTTTCTCTCTCTCTTTCTCAACTCTTCATTTATTTGTCTATAGTTCACGTGCAACTCTCTCTCTATAATTTGCGATTATTTCATTTGAATATCTTTTTAACAATGAATATGAGAAGTTCACTCTCGACGTGGTTCGGAAGTCACGTCGTAAAGCCGTTGGTCCCGTTGCTGAATAACCACTGGTTCCATGCAACGTAAAAACAACCACCATACAAACATACAAACAAACAATGAATATGAAGATAGTCTCCAGTAACTGTGATACAGAATTGCGAGATTTCTAGTTATCTAATGATAATAATAATTTGTATTAACAATATCCTTAACCCATTACCATTATTCACATTCTATTATTTATTGTACTACATAATGGTTTTTGATGGTCTGTACGCAATTTGCATTTGGGAAAAGTGTCACATCGATTCCGTTCAGTTTTTCAAAAGTCTTTCTTTTATCAAAATGGGGAATAATTTTTTTGAGCATTGCAGGTACACACTACCTTATTATTATTATTTATTATTATTAATTATTATTATTATTATTATTATTATTTTATTATTATTATTATTAATTGGATAAGGCAATGGCAATGGCATATAAAAAATGAATAATAATTATTTTGTCAAACTACATTACCATCTATACAGGAGCTTCCGAGTGGCTGTTCTGTTCTCATATTAATGAGAGATGTGAATGTTTTCGGTAATAATGAGAGAGAGAGAGAGAGAGAGAGAGAGAGAGAGAGAGAGAGAGAGAGAGAGTCTTCAGCGTCATTAAGTTCCTATGCAAAACAGAATATTGCAGCAAAGGTCGACAATGGATATGAATAACGAACGCCACACAAGGTTTTCTATTTATACAATGGGAACCTTGTTAGTAAAATAAATAAATAAACATATAAATAAAAGGAATTGCTGAATACTTTAGATTACGAATATAATCAAATATGAATACATGGTTTGTTTCATCGTAACCTTACCTGTCTTTATATATAACTCGAAATCCGCATTGATATTTGTCACATAAATAGATTATATATATATATATATATATATATATATATATATATATATATATATTATATATATATATAATCAGCTTATGGGATAAATATGAAAAATCTCTTGCTAATATAGGCCTACTCCAATTTCATGGTTACTGGAACTATCCCCATTTATACATAGTTACAAAATAACTGTGAATAAATAAACGTAAGTTTCAAACAGTAAAGTAAACGACAGTTACCTAAACACAACATAATTTTATAGTAACAACTAAAACAGCAATTCTCGAAGATGATTTTTTTAAATTGTAAAATAGCCACTGGAAACAATGGTTGAAAGTATGGCACAGTCTATTTATTCTTTCCTGTGCTTAAAAATGCTGTATGTATCATATACTAACAAATATATTACCGTAAAGCATCTGAAAAATGTACCGTGCACTAGCAGAAATGCCGTACCGTACCTTAAAATACCGTATCTTACCCAAACATTTCGCGAAGCATATCAACAGGAGTACCGTACACTAACAAATAACGTAGGCCATACCTAGAAATGTCGTACCGTACACTAACAAATACCGTACCGTACCTTGAAATTTTCGTGCTGCACACTAGCAGAAATACGGTACCGTAACAGATGAATTTCGCACCATACTCTATAACTGAAATATCGTACCGTAACCGTACTGTACCGTACTTTCCAGGCCAGCCCTCACAAACAAGCAGTTTCCATTTAAAGGCTCAAACAACCACTATTCAACCTCTGCAACTCTCTGGCGCTGTTCTGTCAACGGCTTCTTCGCTCAGATTCCACACTTGGAACTAAACCACTTCAGTATGAGAGTTAATTTAATATACCTACTAAGTGTTTCTGTATACATGGGATAGCCGAGTGGTCTCGGGTGTCATATTTATCCTCAATGTATAATCACATATATATTGAAAATACCTTTACAGAGATACTTGCCGTCTTTTGTTTATGGTTTACAGAACGGGAGGCTTATGGGTGTGGTGTTGGAATTATATATACCTAAAGAGAATAAACAACGCCAGAAACGTTCAAAACACGATTGAAAACATAGGGAACAGGATATTTTCAATAGCGAAATGGTATGATGGTTTGGAGTGAAGTTTTACGTGAATTCTGTATTCAATGATGTTTGTTGGTCATCTGTTAATATATTAGGAACACATCTATAATTATAATTTGAATATTTCATTGAGATCCATTTTATGTTCAACTTAACCTCCTGCCTAGTCATTTCAATTCCGAATGGTGTAGAATTAAAGAAACATCATTGAAATCGTGAGATGACAGAACTTACCTCTCTGCAGCCATGTGGCATCATCCGTCGCTCCTTGCCTGACGCCGCCAGGATTTTGATTTACAAAGTCATTCTTATTAAACGGTTCTTCCGAGGGACAATTAAAGTATCT
>NC_061095.1:52843597-52863597 GCF_015104395.2 Macrobrachium nipponense | reverse complement strand
CAAACTAATGGAGTGAGTCACTGAAGAAAAGTGAAGTACTGAATTACTCAAAGTGGGGAATTTTGGGATTAAATTCGTATAAAAACGGAAACGACGATTTAAATCTTAAAAGCTTCAAGTCCACGGAGCGTGGAAAGCGTGGAATTGATGTGAGGTTAATTATAATAATACTAACTGGTCCTTGGATGTGGAGAAGACGGGAAAAAGTTAAGTATATCTTAGTTTAACCAGACAACTGAGCTGATTAACAGCTCTCCTAGGGCTGGCCCGAAGGATTAGGTATTTTTACGTGGCTAGGAACCAGTTGGTTATCTAGCAACTGGACCTACAGTTTATTGTGGGATCCGAACCACATTATATCGAGAAATGTATTTCTATCACCAGAAATAAACTTCTCTGATTCCGCGTTGGCAGAGCAGGGAATCGAACTTCAGACCACCGGAGAAGGCGGGAGATTAACCACTGTATTTGATGGTTAATATGTAACTCCCGAATAAGAAATTAACATGGGTCTCGAACATATTCGTTTCATTATTCAAGAGAGAGAGAGAGAGGGAGAGAGAGAGAGAGAGAGAGAGAGAGAGAGAGAGAGAGATTAATTTTGATTAGTATATAAAACCATGGAAACTATAAACATGGAATGGACATGCGCGAAATCGCCGTGGGCAGCTGCATGCCGCCATTGCAAAGGGGTGGTGGAGAGAGAGAGAGAGAGAGGAGAGAGGAGAGAGAGAGAGAGAGAGAGAGCTAAGCTTTGTATCACAACTGCCACCCCGCTATATTGGAGTGTACTCTGTTAATTTCCCATGACAATATCTTGTCCTCTGTGCCATTTATGTTGAAGTAAAATTAGTAGTACACATTATTCAATCTAGTCATTTCTGTTTACATTATAATACATTTAAAATAGACCTGAAATTATTAGTATTATTAATAATAAAACTGGCAATGACAAGTGATTTGTAAATTGAATTATTTTATATCAACAAGTGTTTTTATTTTTGTAATAATGACTGATATAAGTAAGAAATCAGACAAAAGAGATTCGTACTGCAAAAAATCCCTGAGAAAGATTTCAGCAATTTATAAACACCAAGAGACAAGGCATAGTTAAAATATTTCCAGAATATTTCCTGCTATGTTTTGATAAATCGAAATATTTCTGGTGGAATATATAAAAACCAACAACGAAAAATCGAGGGAAGAAGAGGAGAGAATATGAACTGGGTACCACACTTCAGAGATGGCTTCCAGTTAGCAGGTGTTGTTGGGACGTTGTTGTCCAGATGTTCGAAATACGGAGAGAAGTCTTAAGGCAGGAATAATCATCTTATTTACGATGAATGCCGATGCACTGGTGAGGGTCCTCCTGACGACTGATGATGGAGGAGAACAGCCCAAGGAAAAGGAACTGAAGGAGAGAATTGCGGCCTTGCGAGACACCATCTAGTGCCAGAGAGAGCAGCAGGTGAACTTGGACAGGATAATTCTTCAGCTGCAACAGAGGATCGACCGCTCGAAGCTGAAGGAGAACGATGAAGAGAAGAAGGAAAAACAGCAGCTGGAAGACAAAATGCCTGAAGAAAACAAAAAAAGAATAAAATCAGGCATCTGATGGACAAGACAAAAAGGAATTTGGACAGAGAAACGATGCCAGGTTGAAAGGCAAGAGAGACTCCTAGGACAGAAGGAGAAAGAGCTGCAGGTGAAGACCGCAGAAGCGGCGCAGATGGCGAGGCTCATCCAGGAAGAAAAGGACGCGAGCGGAAAAGCGAGAATCCGCAGGAAAGACGTGGAGTCAGGTTGCAGCGTCTGCAGAATGAAGTGGAAGACATGACGAAGGAAAAAGGGTGGAATCCAGCGTGAAGATAAGGTTGCGTAGCTGAAGATGAACGAGCTGACATACCTTTTTTGAAGAAGGAAATGGGTCGGCAATCAATCCGGTGGAGAGGAAGGACTGGTGTCCAGGCCGAACTGAAGGAGCAGCGGGGAGATGAGGCCCGACAGACGAGATGAGCGAAGGAGAATTGATTTGCAAAGCGGAAGAACCTGAAGGGGAATTACAGATGCCTGACGAAGGACAATTGGAAAGTGCCGGAGCAGGTGCCCAGCTTCAAGGAATAGCAGGATCCAGTCTAAGGGGTGGGACTCACGAAGACGGATATATTTTGAAAATGAGAGAATGTTTGTGTATGGAAATTTAATTTGAATTGAAATAAATAAAGGTTATATACAAAGATGGCAATTTTTCATTTACACAATAATTCTTGAGAGTAGTACTTGTTACATACTAATAATTCGAGTTTAAGTGGAGTTTAAAGGACTTCTTTCATAAATGGATGTGAATGAATGAATGAATTTAGTTTGGATCTTAAGAGAGATCCGCAATAGTTTCTTTTTTTATTTTGCTTTGGGAAACTAAAGGTTACTAATTGATGAAAGTTTTGAAGATTAGTGTTATGAATAGTTTGATGTTTATGTATAATAAGTTTGTTAACTGTTGAAGGAAAGAAAGCTGATGAAAATAAACATCAGTGAAAATGTTTTTGTTAAGAGTTTTATTGATTCCTGAAGGGAAAAGGAAGATGGAGGATTGTAGAAAGGGTTGAGGAAAATGAGTGGGATTTCTGGAGTGGCAGAAAAAGGAGCAGAGAATTGATTGGGAAGATTGGTGGAGTCCCAGGAGAAGGAGCAAAGGATTCAGTGAAGATTTCGTGGAGTGCCAAAAGAAGGAAGAAAGGATTGAGAGAAGCCTGAGGAGATTTGCAAGGATTCAGTGGCATATTCTGGTTCTAAGACTAAGCAAAGGGTAAGTGTCTGCAGGGACGGCGGGCTTTGCCCGCCGAACCGTCCAGGGGCGGGAGCCGGGCCCGCCGAGGTCCCCGGGGCGGGCGGGCCGGTGGGCCACCGATCCCCGGGGCGGGCGGGCGGGTGGGCCCGACCGAGGTCCCCGGGGCGGGCGGGCCTGTGGGCCCGCCGAGGTCGGGGCCGTCCCCCGGGGACCCGGGGCGGGCGGGCCGGTGGGCCCACCGAGGTCCCCGGGGCGGGCGGGTGCCTCCCCGGTGGGCCCACCGAGGTCCCGATCCACGGGGCAGGCGGGCCACTGGGCCCGCCGACGATCCCCGGGGCGGGCGGGCCACTGGGCCTGCCGACGTCCCCAGGGCGGGCGGGCCACTGGGCCCGCTGACGTCCCCGGGGCGGGCGGGCCAGTCGTCCCGCAGAGGTCCCCAGGGCGGGCGGGCCAGTCGACGGGTGGGTCAGTGGGGCGGGGCCCGCCGAGGTCCCCGGGGCGGGCGGGCCACTGGGCCCGCCGATACCCGGGGGCCGGGGCCCACTGGCCCGACCGAGGGTTCCCCGGGGGGGTGGGTCCCGGGCCGCCCCCTGGGCCCGTCCCCGGGGAAGGTACCCGGGGCAGGCGGGCCGGTGGGCCGCCGAGGTCCCCCAGGGCGGGCGGGCCACTGGGCCCGCCGAGGTCCCCGGGGCGGGCGGGCCACTGGCCCGCCGAGGCCTCCCCGGGGCGGGCGGGGGGGCCACTGGGCCCGCCGATGGTCCCCGGGGGCGGCGGGTGGGCCACTGGGCCCGCCGAGGTCCCCGGGGCGGGCGGGCCACTGGTGGGCCCTCCGAAGGGGTCCCCAGGGTCCCCGGGGTGGGCGGGGCAATGGCCCCGCCGAGGTCCCCGGGGGCGGGCGGGGGCCAGTTGGCCCACCGAGGTCCCCGGGGGCGGCCGGCCGGGCCCACTGGGGCCCCGCCGAGTCCCCGGGGCGGGTGGGCGGGGGTTCCAACCCTGGGCCCGCCGAGGGTCCCGGGGCGGGCGGGCCACTGGGCCTTCGAGGTCCCTTCCGGGGCAGGCGGGCCAGTTGGCCTACCGAGGTCCCCGGGGCGGGCGGGCGGGCTGGTCGGCCCAGTCCGAGGTGGGGCGGTGCGGGCGGGCAGTCGGCCCGCCGAGGTCCCCGGGGGCGGCAGGGCCCGCTGGGCCAGCCGAGGTCCCTGGGGCTGGCGGGTCCAGGTCCCGCCCAGCCGCGGTACCCGGGGCGGGCGGGCGGGCCACTGGGCCCGCCCGCCAAGGTCCCCGGGGTGGGCGGGCCACTGGGCCCGCCGAGGTCCCCGGGGCGGGCGGGCCACTGGGCCCTGCAAGGGTCCCCGGGGCGGGCGGGGCGGGGGGTACTGGGCCCACTGAGCTCCCTGGGGCGGGCGGGGCGGCCAGTTGGCCCGCCGAGGTCCCCGTGGCGGGGCGGGCCACTGGGCCCGCCGAGGTCCCCGGGGCGGGCGGGCCACTGGGCCAACCGAGGTCCCCGGGGCGGGTGGGCCTGTCGGTCCGCTGAGGTCCCTGGGGCGGGCGGGCCACTGGGCCCGCCGAGGTCCCCGGGGCGGGCGGGCCACTGGGGCCCCCCCGGAGGTCCCCGGGCGGGCGGGCCACCATCGGCCCGCCAAGGTCCCTGGGGCTGGCGGGCCAGAACGGCCCGCCGAGGTCCCCGGGGCGGGCGGGCCAGTCGGCCCGCTGAGGTCCCGGGGCGGGGCGGGCACAGGGCCGCCGAGGTCCCCGGGGGCGGGCGGGCCACTGGGCCCGCCGAGGTTCAACGGGGTGGGAGGGCCACTGGGCCCGCCGAGGTCCCTGGGGCGGGTGGGCCACTGTGGAAAAGTGTTTTAAGCGGCATACCGTATAAGGCTACTTGTGGTATCAATTCTATAGATACAAGATATGAATGATAAAGGTATTTAAAACCGCGAGAACCACTATAATCCAGTTCTGATCCAATATCACGAGTTGTAAATCATAAGACATGACACTTTTTTTATTTATCCGTTCTACCAAACCGATTGACTCTGGTGATAAAAATAGTATGGTTTTCTTAATGGAAAGGAATTCACACAACTAGTTAAGGAGATTATTATTGATTTACATCACCCTAGTCAGATTATTATTATGTGTTGAATTCCATGTTTACTGATTTAGCACTCATAAATATTCCTAGCACACTTAATTGCGGTGTTGTTTGTTTTTAGTGCTATTAATTCTATATAACGTGTCAAGGCGACTATTAACACAAAGAAGTACCCCTGGCCTAGCTAAGAGAACATATTATCTTAAGTTGTTAACTTATAATTTATATAACATCGCAATCAATTCTAGATTCTTCGAATTTTGTACTCTATGGATTGATCATAATTTAGTAAACATGGCTGTATATTTTTTTGGTTTCAAAAAGCATATCAAATAGAACGGAGATTACATATATCCATAATATTCTCAATTTCGGATTTGGTGTTATTAAAAACTGTAAATCGTCCTGAGCCATCACTGAAATGAATATTTCCTATAATAAACTATAGCTATCAAAAGACACACAATGACTGTGACGGGGTGGGCACAAATAAAATGCTCTTATAGGCTTAATTTTACCGAGACAACTCAATCGACTATCTAACTTTGTTCATGGTTGAGGTTGACAAGGGCCAACCACCCACCGGCGTGGAATTATGGAGGTGCACCTGAATTATTACTGTGGTGTTGGAATGGCTTTGGATAGCTGTAGTCTAACCAAAATTATAATAGCGAGACGAAATACATTTAAGAAAGAAACTTTCATATCAAATAAGCAAGATTAAATAACCATGAACAATGTAACATATCCACCAATTATTCAGCATAAACAACTTACGCAAGTCGTTCAAGTTCCCACTCTCCTCCCACCTTCTTATCCACAACTGTACCGTGGTGGGGGACACACCAACATCACGTGCAATGGGTCGTATCGGGAAGCTATTGTCGCGTAAAGTGACAATTCGTCCTCGCAGCGCCAGATTTGTGTCCCTTCGATTCATGGTGAGTGGTTATGAAGTCTGACCTATTTAAAAAATCCTGCTGGACGACCTCACCTTCGTTGGGATTCAGACTCTGTTTCGAGCGAGTAAAACAATACATTGCTTTCATATATCCACATCGTTCCTTGATTGTAGGATTAGCCAATAGGGATCATAATCACCATGGTATGAAATAAAGATACTACTGTTAAATATAATAAGCTCGCGTAATTATTGTTCCTGTTAATAATTACATTGAGAACTGAATACTCGTTGAGGCACTGCTTCGTAAATGAGCTCGGTAAAAGTAAAGTTCGCGAATTCTCTAACCTATTTCCCTGTAACTAAGATTCGTATAAGTACGAGATTTTGCTGTAGTGTAATTTTTAAGAGAATCATGAATCACAAATTATAAAGAATAGACACTTGTCCTGTACGAAGAGGCAAAAGGCTCGATTAGCCAGAAATGGATATGAACACGACAGTATAAAGAAAAAAAAATTCGCCTACCCTCTCCCTCCACCCCACTTCCACCCCCTTCCTCTTCCTTCCCTCACCTCTCCTCCCCATCCATTCTCTCTCTCTCTTTCTCTCTCTCTCTCTCTCTCTGAATGTTACTTCAGTTTAAGTATATTTTGTACGATTTTTTTATCTATCCATCTATCTAATCTAATAATAATTTACAATGTTGTTTATATCTAACGATTCACTCGGTTGCTGGCATTACGGTACAGTACGGTACGGTTGATATTTAGCCTATGTGTACGGTACGGAATTACGCAATGACAATTTTACCAAAGTACGGTACGGTACTGTTCAGGTACGGAAAAATGTGCAAATTCCGTACCGTACTACCTTACCTTAGGCATGGATATATTAACTTTTGCTCTACGTTGAAAAACAATTGGGAACAATATTAATTAAATTATTTAATAAATAAAATAACCAGTGATATAGCATTTTTTTTACTATTATTCTTAGCATCAGCAGCAGTAGCAGCAGCAGTAGTAGTAGCTATTACTATTTTTATCTTGAGGTCAAATTTTTTTTTCTTTCTTTAGTGACTATTGATTTGGGTTAGGAGTAAATGATTATAATGATTAGAGTGAGAGATATCTGCATGTATAGTGGAGTAGTAGAACGATAGACACTGTGATTGATGGTAAAGCTACTGTTATACTTGTGTTTGGTTACCTCCTTCGCAATCTTCATTTGGACTCGGGGCATCAGCCATATGCTTGTATTACGAAGGTGAAGAAGAGATGGCCGGAACATAACTGTCGGCATGGTAGCAGAAATCCGTTTGTCACGCAACGTTTCAACTTTTTTTTTTAGCAAAGAGAGAGCCACCCATTGCCTACAGATTGGTTTGAATAGGTAACTGGTTATAGTTGCTCTGTGTTACAAATAAAAATTGAGCATACCGACATTCATTAGAGTTAAAGCCTTGATTATAGCGCAAAAATTATAGTAAAATCTCGTACTGATACCAGTCTTCATTACAGGGTTATTGACCAAAAACGTGACTGCACTGTCTGTGAAACCCACAGTAAGGGAGCTTTACCAATTACAATTAAACATACTTTTATTCAGGCTTGGAGTAATTGTCATTTATCTGAAATTTTTTTAATTACACGTTTTGAAGTTAACTGTAATTGCGTTTGTTTTTTATTTATACTTAATGGTAATCGTAATTGTAACTGAAAAGTTCAAATAATAAAGTACTTTATTTGAAATTGTTATCCTAGAGCAGCCCTCTTACTTTTCGAGAAACTCATCTTAACCACATGCAATAGAGAGATGTTTGAGTCGCTACCCAATTTATTTATTATATTATTAAGGGAGAATGTTAACAAACCAGCTACCAATTCTAAAAAAAATTTTATTCCATTTATTTCCTTTTTTTTGTACAAAGTTTTGCGAAAATGTTTTCCAATATTTGAGTTTTGTATTTCAGTATTATTTTCTTATAATCAGCATAACAATTTTCAACATAATAAACATACTAACAATTACTTAGGCAAATCATAGGATGTTAATGATAATTTCTGCAGTTCTAAAATATTTTAGATATGTTTGTTTTGTATTTGTACTAAAGGTATTAAAAGTTACAACTTACAATTGTTGCAGAAATTGACTGTAAAAGGACACTAAACTCAAGTATAAACACTTTGCAACTATCTGCATTTGTTTAAGGAAATTGGGGGTGCCGAAATGTAATTGAATAATAAATTTTATATATGTATTTGTAGCTGTGATTACAATTGTGAAATTATACTAATGATCGTATTTGATATTGTTCCCCATTTTGTAATTGAAGTTATAATTGTAATTCGATAACAGGTCAGGTAATTATGATTCGAATTGTAATAGACATAAAGCAAACGTAATTACCCCTAACCTGCTTATATTACATAAGACATGCGACAGTAGCTACTTCATACGAAATGGATAAGCATAAAAATAATGGAAACAAAAATAATCTTTTTTTAATGTATACATGGGGAGAAAAACTGATTAGAAATTCAGTGATTTTTCCACTGCACTTCGGCCTCTCTCGGGGCACCTGTGAATTAATTGTTCAATCTTTAATCGACTTAATCTTTCTCGGGATCTATGGGGTTCATGTCTGCACCCTTATTTGGCCAGTCAACCAATTCAAATCCTCTCGACCTTGAAACCATTCCTGGACTATTCTGGCCGTATGGATGGGGCAGCTGTCATGAATGAAAATGACAGGACTAAGTGAAAAGGGATAATTCCGCTGTTGAAGTGAAGGGAGAAAGAAATCTTGAAGAATTTAACGTATTTTTCACTGATGAAAACCTTCAGTCTTGGTGATATCACATATACCATGTAAGGAAATCCAGGCCCACGTTTACGGTAACAAGCCACTCCTGGCCACTTCTAAATGTTTCCTTGGTATTATCTGAAGAAAAACAATCTGAATTTTTTTTACAATTTACGCGTTGCTTTCCGTAACAGGAAAAAAAAAGTATATCTTAGTTTTACCAGACCACTGAGCTGATTAACAACTCTCCTAGGGCTGGCCCGAAGGATTAGATATTTTTTTCGTGGCTAGGAACCAATTGGTCACCTAGCAACGGGACCTACAGTTTATTGTGAGATCCGAACCACACTATATCGAGAAATGAATATCTATCACCAGAAATAAATTCCTCCGACGATTACCGCGTTGGCCGAGCCAGGATTCGAACTTCGGACCACCGAATTGGCAGCCGAGCGCGAAAACCACTCGTCCAGCGAGGAACTGTAACAGGGAAAATAATGATATATCGGTAGGGGGAAATGTAATGCTAAGTAACAACCCCTGCATTAAGATAATGTCTATTCATCTATGAGGATTAATACTTATTACAGTTTGCATCCTCCAACCTCTTATACACTAAAACAGCTCGAAAGTGGATTAGTGGAATTCACGTTAAGAGAGGGACAGCACCACCTTTAGTAAACAGTGTTTCAAACAGACAATTAACAATTTTTCATTATGAAGACATACAGAATTTTAAACGTTATCAATGACAGTAATGACCTGAGATGTTGCAATGCCAGTAACAGCCAACCAATCAATCAGTCCCACTAATCGTGTGATTTAATATATCACTTTGTTCAGTGATAACGATATCACTGCTAAAAAGCACCCCTATTACACGCTAACAATGTTTGTCACCCAATCATGGCTAGACTAAGGTGTATAAATTTTGATAGGTTATCTCCTCTGCTAGTAGTATTCGTTATAGTCTCCAAATGAACAGCAACATATAGTTCTCCGGGCACAGATCGTCGCTCTACGAGAAAGTGGGCTTTCAATACGTGCTGTTGCACAGCATCTTGACGTCTCCCCTACAACAGTAAATAAATGGAAAAGGAGGCACGCTTAGACTGGGAAATTGACCGACTTTGGATAGCATTTATTTATTTCATTTATTTATTAATTTTTTTAAACTATAACCTTATAAAGCCGTGAAATTATGAAACCTAAATTACAGTTGCTTTGGTCCTGTTGAACTCTTATAGTGATTCTTTCTCTTTACTTCCCAGAATACCAAGTAGCGTTCCCATAATTAAACAGGCTATAATTAATCTTGATTATCTAGGTATCTGCATGTTAATTACCTATTTCAGTTCGAAGACCTCCACCACGAATGACCACCCGTTAGGATAACGACGACATTCGACAAGCATCATAAGAAGATCCTTTTACCAATACTATTGCTATTCGTGAACGTCTGGTATTAAATGTTTCGGCCATGACGGTGCGAAGACGTCTGCATGAGGCAGGAATACCTCATAGAATTACTGCCAAGAAGGAATATCTCGCCGAACGGCATCGTGCTGATAGGCTTGCCTTTGTTCAACAGTTTGTTTGGGGTGGGGAGGTTATGGAATTTTGGTCTCGAGTCGTATGCAGTGACGAAAGGTCTTTTACTAGCAGAAGTCACGGCAGAATACATAACTGAAGACCGAGTAATATAAGGTGAGTTTCTATAATCATTAATAACAGTCAGCCTATAATAATTATAAGCAAGGGTAATATTATAATCAAAAGATAATAATTTTGTCCAATAACCATGTATTTTCCGCTAATTGAATTATATTGCTAAGAGAAGTGTGAAAATAAAAATTCTTCATTGAAAACCCCCCATTAGTTCTATTATGGCCAGCTTTCAGGCATTAAGCAAATGCATTATTAATGTTATGAATAATCACGTAGACAAACTTATAATATAGAGTACAGCCTGTTTACTGAATTAAAGAATGTCATAGCATAACGGACTGTTGCAGATCAAAGTTAATGCTATTATAAGTATTAATCCTTGCAGATGAATAAACATTCTTAACTTATTGCAAGGGTTGTTACTTAGCATTTTATTTCCCCAAACGAAATAGCATTATTTTCCCTATTACGAAAAGCAAAGCGTAAATTGTTAAAAATGAGATTTTTTCCCTTCAGATACTACAGAAGAAATTTACGAGGTGACCAGGAATGGGCATGTCACAGTAAACTTGTAGGGCTGGATCTTCTTACATTATATGGATGATATCACCAGGATTGAGTGGGGGTTCACTGGTGAAAAATACATTGAAATTCTTCAGGATTGCTAACTTCTTTCACTTCAAGAGCGGAATTATTCCTCCCCGCCTGCTCCTGTCATTTTCATTCACGACCGCTGCCCCATCCATACGGCCAGAATAGTCCAGGAATGGTTTCAAGGTCGAGAGGATCTGCAGTTGCTTGGCTGGCCAAGTAAGGATACAGACATGAACCTCACTGAGAATATTTAGGCTAATTTGGTAAAATGTTGGGAAATCTGGAGAGGGAGAGGACCAGATCAACTTATGAACCTCTGGGAACACAATGGAAACTCTTCCACAATCGACCACAGATCGTCAGAAACCATGAATCTTCTATGCCTAACAGATTGCAAGAGGTGATCTAGAAGGAAGGTGGCTGGATTTCTCACTAATATTAAAAATAAATGTAAAAATTGAGTGTGTATATTTGGATTACCTCATGGTCATGATTATTATAATTTATTTATTAGAGAGGTGAATTTGATATTTTAAAGGAGTTCAAAATCTAAAGGGAATTTCGCTATCCTGATTTTTTCTTTAAAAATTATCTAAAAAGATAACCTTAGGACAATATCATCAAACTACATTTCTCCAAATAGCTCTTTCCACAATGGACAGGTAAATGACTGAAGGGGCTGTTTAACAATAGAGACGTCTGTCTATTATCCTCACACGAATGATGATAAGAGCGAAAGGAATTTCTGTCCGTATGACATTAAAACATTTATCACAATTAATATATTAGAAAATATAAGCCAAGTAAATATGTTATCCATATCATGTAATAATTATTGTAATGAACGGCGTGTAGGGTATAACATCTACTGTATATTCAAGAGGGAATACAAACCCAACATCGGTACAGCAAAAGCAAGAAGCTTGTCAGTTTGAATTACATTTTAGAATTCCAAAACCTGTAAGACGACTTAACAACAAGAACTCAATCCCCGAGACCAACACCCCCCCCCCCCCACCCCCCCCCTCCGAAAAAAAATATATATGCATATATTAGTTTAGTCAAGATTAGACTGTGTTAATGACATATCAAAACTGCATACTTAGCGCAGTGGTATTTCTAGATGACATGTCACTTTAAATTAGCTGATATGAGAGAGAGAGAGAGAGCGAGAGAGAGAGAGGAGCTAAGGTGTCGGACACTTTCAACAAGTTCATAGTGTTTGGGTATGTTCAATGAAGTGCTGCTGCGCTTTCTCTTTATAGCTTCCTATTCTATTTAATTGGGTAGGAAACGCACTTCAAACCGATACTATAAACTTGGCTTACGTGATAAGGTTAAAATATCCTGTTATGATGTTCGTGATTCTCTCCAATACCAATATAACTCTAAAATTTTTATCAATTTTAAGTATTGCGTAATGCATATGACCGATATATAATAACAGACACGGTGGTAAGATAACGACCTAGACGAAAGTTAAATGGAATCTTAATAAACAAAATTATATTAAAAGTGAGACAGTAATCTTAGTTACAGTGATATAACCTGCTCAGATTTCTTTTTTTTTTTTTTTCTTTTTTTTACTCCGTGTGAGTGTGTGTGTGTGTGTGTGTGTGTTTCTCCAACCATACCTAATGACTCCTCCCACTGAAAGAATTCCAGAAACTTATTGGTGGAACTCTTGCTAAAAGAGGAAGAGTCCTCCCCGTCCCCCTCAGTAAACACTGTTACCATATAATTTTTCGAAGTCCCTCAAGAAGGTGTACCAGGGAAACCTGTGTCCAACTGTACAAACACGGCTAATCAAACTCGAAATGAATCGTCTTACTTAGGAACTTCAATTATTTTTCAATAAAGATTTATTTTGCTTTGCAAATTATGTTTCCTTTTAATACTATTTTGCTTTCAGTTCTAATATTTCATGTTGGTCAATCAGTATGCTTTCATTTGAAGGTGCTTGTTATATAATACGATCTGTGTCTGAGATACAATTAGAGAAAGTCTCCAGAGTGAAAGGATTTCAATGCATATTTCTTGGAACACTTTATTGTAGACACTATTTGAATGCTTGTTATTCTAAAGATTTGGGGCGAAAAAAACAATGATTAAAATATGGCAATGAAATTTGACATTTTGATGTATGGTATTAATTTTCAATGTTATATCAAATGCAACGTTACAAAGTATTTAATTTGCACAGTTTTGAGGTCATACGTTATACAAGCTTCTCAGAGGGACAAAATTGCATACTTATGTTTTTTTCTCCAGCTATATTTATAAACTGGAGAGTCAGTCCATTTGTCGACCGAAATCGGCGGATATCTATGAACAAACTTTTGCCTCTTTTCAATCAGTTCGCCACAATAACTGACTCAGGATTATATAAAGACTCGTGGCATTTCAGAGAGAGAGAGAGAGAGAGAGAGAGAGAGAGAGAGAGAGAATGATGTAAACGTTCTGGCACATTTCCATCCAATCATCAAATGGATATTCAATCATCCAGACCCTCTGGAAGCGGCATCCAGCCCTCTTCTGGACTTCATCGTCTGGTCATTTCAGAAGTCTGTCACGAACGAACATGAAATCGATGATTGTGCTTAACTGGATTCATAAAGAAAAGGATATAAATATATTCCTTATATAAATTAACTATACTATATTATGTATATATATATATATATATATAATCTAAAATATATATATAATATATATATATAATATATAATATGTATATATTATATATATATATATATATATATATATATATATATATATATATATATATATATACATATATATATATATATATATATATATTATATATATATATATATAAGATATATATATATATATGTGTGTGTGTGTATATATATATATATATATATATTATATATATATATATATATATATATATACATATATATATATCATTAATTAAATAGATAAATAAAGAAAATACGAATCCCTCCAGGTTCAGATTTTAGAACAAAATTGACCAAGTGCCGGATCGCTCAAACAAAGAAAATGCAATATGAGATACACAAAAAAGAAAGAAAAAAAACAAGAAGAAGCCACATAAAGGTACGGGATCCGAGAGGGGAAGCAGAGCTTTGTTATTAAATGATTCCCTCAAAAACCATTAGATTGAAAAAGGGGAAAAACCTCAGCGATGTCCTGACGCGTAATCCTTCGCCCTCGTTTCAAGCCGCGAAAATGGGACCTGCCTTAGTGGTACTGTGTGATCTCTCTTTAAAGCTTTTTTCTTTTTAGTTCCATTTTATTCTGTTATTTCCTTCGTTTGTAGAGGCATATATTTTATGAATTCTGTATATGTCTGTTTGTCAGCATTATTTAACAGAAAGTTGTGTTGGCATTTTCTAATTTATTTTCTTTATTTTTTACTTTTTTATCGACATTTAGTTTTTTAATATTTATTGGTTTGTGAAGATATTTTAATATAGTTTGCTTGTGTGTTCGTGACTGCTTGCCGGCAGTATTTTTTAAAAAATTGTCTCTCCATTTTAAGAAAAACTTCACAAAAAGTGGACCGAGTCAGTGTCAAAATGTGATTGCATTTTGAGATATACCTTTAATGAAACTGCAATATACTCTCTTCGAAAACATATATTTAAGTAAACATTCTGTATCCCAAACCGACGGCACTGCTGTAGAGAAAATAAATTTGAAACTAATGGAAGCCACTTAACCATTTCCTAACGAACTCAAAGGCACCTTCCTCCCTACAACATCTACTAATATGATTCCATCAGACGCTGATTCTTTTAGCAATTTGGCCTCGCTTTGGATATTCATCTATTTGTGTTCAATTAACATCTAAGGGACATTTAATGCTCGATGCTTCTGGGGTCACTTTCCCCTCCATAAGTCTGAAGTGTTCATTGCGATGATCATGAATTTTGATTTATTAATTCACTGAACTTACACCTATTTCAAGCAACGTTTTTCGACGTCTGAACGAATTCAGTTCAGGGAGGTTGTAAAGGGTTCGGGCTCTGAATCTTACTGGGAAAGCGGGGTTGTTTAGGGGTTGTATGTTGGCGAGAGGTTGTGATGATACATTGGAGCGTAGGAACCGTGGTATGTGCTTTTGAGACCTGTAGTGCGGTTTTTTATTTAGGTAATTTGGTATTGGGCGTATATATTTATATATATATATATATATATATATATATTATATATATATATATATACACACATATATATATGTGTGCGTGTGTATGTGTGCGTGTATGTGTATATATATGCACTTACCAGATGTATATAAGAAACACCATGTATAATGATAATAATAATGGTGGAAAATTTCACACTTATGTAAATGTAAATAGAAATTGAGAATGTATTTTTAGAATATTTATACAAAGATTACCATTTTCTTATTATATTACAACTGCTACCGAACATCATCAAATGATGATTTCCCTGTCGACTACCTTTTTTGACAGAAGACTCAACCTGGCGTCACCCTAATTCTATTTCCACACCTTCCCTCGCAGGATGGGAGGTGTGGAAATAGAATTAGGAGGAAGAGAAGGAGGAAGAGGAGGAGATGAGATGTTTTGCACAATTTCTGTTTCGCTTCTTCCGCCTCTCATTAGATTCCAGGTCTCTCTCTCTCTCTCTCTCTCTCTCTCTCTCTCTCTCTCTAGAGAGAGAGAGAGTTTTTTTCGAAGCTATTGTCAATGTCATGGCTCTCTCTCTCTCTCTCTCTCTCTCTCTCTCTCTCTCTCTCTCAAATAGACTGACAAAACAATCAGACAGGCAGAAATATCATACAGTGTGTATATTTATTATCAATCATTTCACTCACTTGTCAAAAATAACTTTTGTTTTTAAATATTTTCTCTTCACTTCCTCCTTCCTTGCTTCCTTCCTTCCTTCCTTCCTTTCTTATTAAATCAATCTCAATTTCCATTTATTTCTTCTCTCCATTTATTCCTGTCCCTCTAATCCAATTCCAGCGTCTTCAGATGAAAGGTCCTGAGGTCTTTAGCATCCTGGGAATGAGGCCTCGTTCTTTCCCACAAAAGGAGACACTCGTCTGACAACTGTTTTTAATAACCAATCATGCAATTTAATATTCATTTTCCAGTCTCCCAAAAGACGCCAAAATGGAATAATTGATTCTCTCCTCTTTTATTCAGTTCGAGGAAGGGAGGGAGGTAGGCGCTTTTTGAGGATGACAGAATCATTTTTGTCTGGAGAAACGTCTGTTTCCTCTTTGCACAAATCTGTTTGTCTGTCAGGAGCCGCGTCTTGAGTGACCTAGAGAACAGATTAAACGAATTTTCGGGGGAAAATAAAGAATAAACAAGATTTTGGGCGTTGATTATGAAGGGCAAATGAGATTTTGTTGATTAACTAATGAGCAAATGCATTCTAGGGGCTTATTAACAGAAAATAAATTATATTTGGGAGATTCTAAGGCGATATTAACGAGGGTTTGGTTGTTAATAAAGAATAAACGAGATTCTGGGGGTTAATTGCACAGAATAGACGAGAGAGAGAGAGAGAGAGAGAGAGAGAGAGAGAGAGAGAGAGAGAGAATACAGACTTGGGAGCTTCACAACAAAGAATGAATTATATTTTGAGGGATAAGAAAATATAGACGAGAAAATATATAACAGATTTTGCGGTCAATGACAAAGGACAAACGAGACTCTGGGAAACATTTCAGGGTTTTTCAACAAAGCATATATCATATTTTCGGGATAAGAAAATATAATCGAGATTTCTGGTTAAAGAGAAAGAGCGTACCTACTATATGCAGGATTCTGGGGGTTAATGACAAAGGATTCAAGACAGTTAGGTGGGTTAACGAGAGACAATATAGGTTTTAAGGATTATCAACGAAGAACAAATAATATTTTGGCGACAGAAAAATACAAACGAGATTTTTGAGTTAAAAAGAAAGACTACCAAATTTGGGGGTTAATGACAAATGATAATTTCATGGTTAATGAGATAGTATAAACAAGATTTGGGTGTTAAATGACAAAGAATGAATGAGACTTTGGAGGTTAACGAGAAAGTGAATCTTACATGATTTGGGTTGTTAACAAGAAACAATCGACTAGAATGTATGTAGGGGTTACCGAGAAATGATAAGCAAAATCTATGGGGTTAACAACAGAGAAGAAACGAGATTTGGGAGGCTAACGACAAAGAATCAGCAAAGAGCAAACGAGACAGAATTGACTACAAGATGGCGGCAGACAGCGAACCAGCAACAGCAAATTAATTTCTTGCAAGTGAAGGAGTGACATAAGAGAGACATAGCACAGGAAATCCAATGCCTCAATTAACCTGCCCAGCCCCGAAGAAGAAGCTCAAGAGGAGAGAGAAAAGAGTGAAATCCTTCCAGAAGCGACAGAGTCCATCAACTCTTTTCTGACAGACAGAGGAGGATTCTACAACTCGGTGGAAAATGCTTGCTGATTAATTAACTGACTGATTAATACATTCACGCAAACTGGCGTCGCATACGAAAAAACGCAGAATTGTTTCCAAGTAAATTTTTCCATGCTTCTCCTTTTATCAAACAAAGAAAAGTAGGAATAAAATGGAATACGAAAAAAATGCCACAAACGAGGTCGTATTTTCCATGGACAGGTGGGTTATGGAATGGTGTCTTTATTTTTATTTTGGATAAATTACTGTTCTTATTCAAGCTTTTTGAATTGATTGTTTCCAGAGATGATGATAATAAATATTGGAGTGTTCGGTCTCAGGGAAAAAATGATTCAGTTTGAGTTTTCGTTAGAGAGAGAGAGAGAGAGAGAGAGAGAGAGAGAGAGAGAGAGAGAGAGATTCAGTAGGTGAAACTGATAATTCATGTATCGTTCTACATCCAGTGGTCGTCAAACAATTCTTTTTTATTCATTAGAAATAAAAACAGGGCCAAAAATTCTAAGGATAATCATCTGGAGTCATTGATTTTTATTTGGTGTGTCTATGAAAAGTTCACAGAGACAAATTCAGGTAATTAATCACACAAACATCAAGAGCAATCTAACTGCAAATTTATCATATGGTTACCTTGCATGTTTCTTGATACGTAAATCTTCCTTATAATTATGAAATAATTGATAATTGATTAATAATTACATATTAACCTCATAGTAAACAGATATTTGTATGTCATTTGATTAGTGTTAATTCAAAGCTAATGTCAGTGACAGACTAATGATTATAGCTAATCAACAGAGGCATTTTAAACATTCTTCTGTCAATATCATTCTGTGCACAGCATTCTTTATATACTAACCTTTCATTTATGCTAATGTTAACCAAAAATGTCCGACAAAAGTGACCTTCAACTTTGTACAGATGTAGCACACAAAAGCATTTGCCAGAGTTTGACAGATGTACTCCCTCACCAGACATCTCAAGTCTCAGGCTCTGTCACGTGACAGCTACATTCGACTTCGTTCACACCGACAGCGATCGACAACGTTCTCTTTCACGATTCTGCACAAGAGTTCGGAAATCATGAGGTTTCATTACTGTACTTATTTCACTGCAGTTACATAATGGCTTCTAATCATCTTACTCGTTAGATTTTTTTCTGTGTAAAAGGCGAATTTGTACATTTAACCCGGTTCTGGCTGAGGAAAAATCAACCAAACAAATTTACAACTTTCTCATTCGCGCTTCTGACGTCAAGGGTCGGAATTCGGGTTTCGATACCTGACTGTTTTTCTCATTAACATAATGGCGTCTTACCAATATTTTTCTTTTTATGATGTGTGTATAAAGAAAGTTTGTACATTAAACCCGGTTCTGGCTGAGGATAAAACTCCCAAAAAGAGAGACAACTTTCTCATTCGCGCTTCTAACGTAAAAGGTCGGAATTCAGGGTTCGGTACTTGACTTTTTTTCTCATTTACATAATCGCGTATAATAATCTTACTAACATTTGTTTTCTTGGTGTGTGTATAAAGAGAGTTTGTACATTAAACCCGGTTCTTGCTGAGGAAAAACTCATCCCCCAAAAAGCCTGAAGATTCGTCCAAACTTCCAGCAAACATTAGTCGTCCAAAATTAGGGAAATGAAGTCCAAAGGAAGTCTTAAGTGGAGCTGAAAACGCAAGTAAGATCTCCAGAGGATTAGATACGAATGTCAAGATAAAATGGAACTGGAATATTTAATTCAGGCCAAAGTTCTACGGCTGGGACTTACGAGGTCATTCGGTGCTGAAGGGAAATTGAGAGTAGAAAGGTTTGAATGGTGTAACAGGAGGAAAACCTCACAGTTGCACCATTGAACAATAATTATTAGGTGAGAGTGGAAAGAAAGATGGGAGAAAGAGAATATGAATGGAGGTACAGTGAAAGGAATGAAAGGGGGTTGCAGGTCGGTCAATGGAGGGACGCTGAAAGAACCTTAGGCGATGGCTACAATGCACCGCGTGAGGGCCACTAATGGCAATACCCCCCAACGGAAACGAATGTGAATAGAATGGAGCTGCATGAAAAACAAGAAAGAATCCTAATGAAGTGTGTGTGGACATCTAACAAACAAATATCAGTGGTTGGTTGATAAATGAAAGTCATATCTCGCTCGTTTGGTATCTTACAAGTTCCGTTTCCCCTTATCAGCCCAAGTAGCAGACACAACCTGTCTCGTTCAAGCAGCAGCAACACAACACCAAAGAACAGAGAAAGAGAGAGAGAGAGAGAGAGAGAGAGAGAGAGAGAGAGAGAGAGAGAGAGAGAGAAAGCAACAACGGAACGTTGCAAAGCAGAATGAGAGCAAAGGCAGAAAGGAGAGAGAGAGAGAGAGAGAGAGAGAGAGAGAGAGAGAGAGAGATCAAGTTTAATGGTAAGTTATCTGCAGTAGCGTATAATTCACATCCCAGAGAGAGAGAGAGAGAGAGAGAGAGAGAGTTTCATGATAAGTTATCTACAGTAGCGTATAATTCACATCACTATCAGAGAGAGAGAGAGAGAGAAACCCGACTTTAAACAGCAACCAATATTGTCACAATCGCCTCCTCCTTCAAAATGTGATTGTGAACTGACCATCTGACAAACAGAGTTCCTGCAGCAGAGGGAAGGAAGGAAGGAAGCGTCCCAAGGACACCCCACCCACCATTCGCTAATAAGGTGTCCTGACAGC
>NC_061095.1:52820044-52840044 GCF_015104395.2 Macrobrachium nipponense | reverse complement strand
AATGTGTGTATATATATATTATATATATATATATATATATTATCCCTATATATATTATATAAATATATATTAATAATGTATATATATATATCTTATATATATATATATATATATAATATATATATATATATAATAGTATATATATATATATATATATATTATATATATATATGATACTAGGCATAAAGAACGTATGGTTGATGCGTCATTATGCAACAAAAGAACCGGAAAGAACATCTCCAAAGCAGATCTTTGCATTGGAAAATAGAAATCAAGCCAAAGGTCAAGCGCTGGGATCTATCAGCGCCGAAACTAAGTTGAGAAGAAAACGGTTCGAAAGGTGTAACAGGAGGAAAAACTCTCTGTTGCACTATGAAACAATTGTTAGGAGAGGGTTGAGAAAAGGATGATGGAAAAAAAAGAGAATATATGAATGGAGGTACAGTAAAAGGAATGAAAGAGGTTGCAAAGAACTGCAAGTAATGCCTATAGCGCACCGCGTGAGGTGCACTGACAGCCTTCCTCCTTATGGGAAGAAGCAGATATTGGTAGTGAGGTGTACTTTTCTTTATAAAGAAACATACTCGGTTGTCTAGAATAGGCATAAACTGCTTATTTTAGTTACATTATTGTTTCTTGAATGATAGGCCTACAATGTAAAGATATTAAGTCAAAATTTCCTTCTTGAACCGGAGAAACCTTCAGTTCTGAAATAATTCTATGGCAGTTCTCCACAAGTTCGCGAGAGGCAGACCTTTAGTGATTCATTTATTCATTTTTTTTTATATGAGGCAGTAAATAAAATGAGGCAGTAAATAAAAGCATCAGTGATAAAACTGAAGCCGTTTTATTAAATGAGAAAAATGTCCGTGGCATCTAGTTTCTGGAATTTTTTCTTGGGGCTTCACCTAATTCTAGTCTGATGATAGTCATGCACCTCCCGTGATTAGATACCCGAGACAGGAAGCCACTGAAAATAAATATCCAAGTTTAGGAACCGTTTTCAAGTTACTGTTGCATTTTTTTCAGAATGTTACTGAGCTTTCAATAAAAATTATAGATCATCATATGACGCGATATCATTACCCGTAATTCTAATAATAATGCACCAAAAAGCATGGTCAATACGATAATTTTCCATACGATGTTAGGAGAGGTAATAAAAGTTGGCATGGCAACACTAACAACGTAACCTACTATGAGATTCAGGGCCTCTGTAACAAGGTTTTTTGGACTTTGTTCCTTGTCAAAGCATCAAATGTAGCTGAAAGTTGACTTATGTATATTTTACAACCACACACAAATTTTGTCAGCATTATCAATAACCTAAACCCGATAGTTTTAATTTTTATAGAGTAAAAATTATCTAGCCGACGCCATGGCCAATGATTACGAGCCAAGAGTCGAAAAACATTCATTACGTAAGCAAGGTAAACACCATTTCACGAAATGTTGCCCCGCCCATCCACCAGACAAACTCATTCACCTTGTTCCATCGGCTCTGAAACCCATAGTAGTCAAGAATGGCTAACAGGATTTGGAATTACATACCCAGTTGCCATAATTTGTTAGCTTAATGAAATAACCTATCATCTAATGTTAAACTTAATTTCTGAGGAGGCCATGGCTTATTGCACAGTGAAAAAACATGACAAAGACTTTATGAATGGCGGAAAGATACATAGATGTGGGTGGGGTATCTGTGCTAACGTAGTAATACTACTGTAGCAGTAGTGCTGCAACAGTAGTAATAGCAGTAATATACATGAATTAAACGTTTAGGCCAACTGCTGGGATCCTTGAGGATCATTTAGCACTGCTTACAACTACTCGAGAAATGAGTTTTTATAGCCAGAAGTTAAATTTTCTAATCCAACAATGCCCATGATAGCCTTCAGCGTTATCCTGAATTATAACGAAGCCAAAGTGGGTGGAGCCTCATGAAGTCATCATTCTGACGATAATTATTGGCGAAGGTTTAAAGCCAAAATACGGTCCCGGCTATTCTTTTTTTTTTTTTTAGTAAATAGGTAGATAGCCAATAAATAAAAATTGCTTGACATTAGATATAGCAGTTATCAAATCAAGCTTGTCTACTATGTTTTTGAAAATTATCAATTATTCCCTACATCTTGTCAATCTGATTGTGACCTATAAAGTAGACTGTAATTTCTTAGGAAACTTATTTTGGGAGTTACACTAATATTCGAAGTGTTTTTGTATTTATTAACATATTTTGTTGGTTTGCTCATTATGACAATTATTAGTGGAGAGGTTTCAGAGTTCATAAAGGTGTACTGCTTTGCTTGTATTTAAATTTGTATGTCATTGTTGCCAGAGGTATAGCCTGCGTTACGTATAGCCAATCATCCATCGAGAAAGAGGGAAGAAATTATGTCATAAGTTACGTAACGAGTGCGTTCGAAACCTTTTCTCTGAGTAAGTTGGCACGGCTTAAAAAAAAAGTCACTTTTACATTATAAGTACCAAATTTATTCAACCTACGTAATGCAGAATACAGTCAAAATTTGTGTGTAGATATAATGTATTCTGAATAAGCGTTATATTTATGAAATGTATAGATAAAAAATTATTGCGAAAAAACCGTGTTACAGAGGCCCTGAATCTCATAGTCTGTAGTTTGGCGTATTGGTGTGAACGCATAATAAGACTTCCCGTGAAGTGTGTCTGTTTATATTTCATTCTTCGGTTCATGTGGGCTCTATTGCTCTCACTGAGCACTTATGTGCAATTACTATTGAAGTGCTTCAGCCATAGATACTTCTGAATTTAAACGGGACTAGGGAGTAGGCCAAGTTGAAAAAACAATGGTTCGTATAGGAATACTTAAGTATAGACGTATGTTAACTTTTATAGTCACAGATAATAAACAGCAAATATCGTTTGATATCGAATTCACTGTAAAATTCAACTAGAAACTAGCAATATATTTTGGACTTGCAAATATCATGTTCCCTGTGTTTTCAATTGTACTTTGAACTGTTCTTACGTTGGTTTAGTTCATTGAAAAGTTTTATATATTACCATCACCACAACCATAAGCCTCGCGTTCAGTAAAACAAACAAAAGACGGTAAATTATCTCGATAGATCTTAACGTGTTTCATGATTATCGTCTTAAGGAGACTTACGATCACAGCATAAAATCTCCAATACCAAAAGATAATTGAATGTTAAATAATACTAAATTTACAGTGCATTGAGGATAATATGACGCCAAAGACCACTCTGCTAACCCATGTACACAAAAACACTTGGGTGTATTAAATTAACTTTCATAAATGTAAGCTATGTAGTTCCAAGTGTCGAACGTGAGCGAAGATTCGGAGAAGCCTCTGACAGAACAGCTCCAGAAACTCTCAGAGATTGAGTGGCGGTTGTTTGAGTCAATAAATGGCAACTGCTTATTTTCTGAGGGATGGGCTGGATAGTGTGGTACGTTAGTCTGTTAGAGTAGGGTGCTAAAATTATCAGGTACGGTACGAGATTTCTGCTATTGTACGGTACGTAAATAATAAAATGGTTTGTGTACGACAATTTTAGGTAAGGTACGTTATTTGTTAGTGTACGGTACGCCCTTTTTAGGTACGGTACGATAGTTGTTAGTCCGGTACAGTATTTCTGTTAGTGTACTTTACGAATTTTTTGCCCGTAGTACGATACGGCATTTTTAGGGTACGGTGCGGCATTTTTACTAGTGCACGCTACATTTTTCAGATACGGTACGGTACAGTACTTCTGTTAGTATATGATACAACATTTTTCTGTACGTGAAAGAATAAATAGACCGAGCCGTACTTTTAGCCTTTGTTTCCAGTTGCTATCTGACCTTTTTTTTTATCTTATTCGATAATTATTGTTTTCGTTGTTACTATAATTTATGTTTTGTTAAGATAACTGTCTGAAACTTGCGGTCTTCTGTCGACAGTTATATTGTAACTTTATAAATGGGGATAGTTAAAGTAACCATGATATTGGAGTAGGCCTATATCAGCAAGAGATTGTTCATATTTCACCCCAGAGGTTGATTTTAAATAATACACACAGATATATATATATATATATATATATATATATATATATATATTATATATATATATATATATATATATATATATTATATATATGTATATATATATATATATATATATATATATATATATATATATATATATATATATAATTTGTGACAATAATCAATGCGGATTCCGAGTTGTGAATATGCGTAAGATTACGATGAGACAGACCAGGTATTATTGATCCATTTAGAACATTTGACTATATTCATAATTTTTTATTAACGAAGTTCCCAGTTTAAACATTGAAAAACCTTAGTGGCGTTATTCATATCCATTGCAGACCTTTCCTGCAATATATACATTGCTTTGCATGATGATCTCGTTCTCTCTCTCTCGTCCGATATCTGCACAAACATTTGAACAAACGATTTAAGTAACACTGAGATTCATTATTCATAATTATAATTATTCCTTCTGTACTGCATACTGACAAGTTATATAGTTGATTGCTGACTTAATAATGATAATAATATATTAACAATAAAATTCATTAACAAATTCCAGTCAAAATAGATCAAATTCTAAAGCAGAACTTTAAACAGATTCCTCTCTCTCTCTCTCTCTCTCTCTCTCTCTCTCTCTCTCATTAATACCGGAAACATGCAAATCTCTCTTCCACATAATGAGAACAGAACAGCCTCTCATGAGCTCTATGTGTAGATGGTAATGTATTCGGACGGAAAAATTATTGTTCATTTCAATATACATTGCATTCCATTGGGCTACCCATCATATAAATAATAATAATAATAATAATAATAATAATAATAATAATAATAATAATGATAATAAACATTTAGTAGTTAATAGCCTACCTGTAATATGCAATAGATGGTTCCTATTATGATAATATAAAAAGACTGACAAAAGTCGAAGGAGCGAAGTGACACTTTCCCGGAATTGTAAATTTTGAACAGACCATCAAAAACAATTATATAGTAAATAATATAATATCAATAATAATGATGCGTTTGGGATACTGTTAATGTATAATGTTATTACAGATGATGATGACTAGAAATCTGGTCATTCAGTATCACAGTTACCGGAGACTATATCTTATTGATAAAAACTATATTCAATTAAATTAACCGCAAATCAAAGAGAGAGAGAGAGAGAGAGAGAGAGAGCCTTCAGCGTCATTAAATTCCTCTCTCAAAAAGCGACTCCACTTTTAATGGACGTGTGCATTATGCCAAGCAGTATCTATATTGCAGCGAAGGTCTACAATGAATATGAATAACACCACGAAAGTTTTATTTCAGCTGGGAACTTCGTCATAAATATAAACATTAAGGAAATGCTGAATAAGACTTAAGGTTATGAGTAGGAAGTCGAGAGTTACAACTTCCCTGAGTCCGAAAGTTGTACACTCAAAACTGGCTTCCAAGAAATGGAGAAACGATATATTGAGAAGTTTATTGAACTGACTTTAGAAAGGGACTTATCCTATAAATACTTGAATAAGAAAAACCGTTCGATGTCATTTTCTGTTATTGGACAAGTCAACAGCAAAACTGCCCAAGGTTTCTGACAAATTGGAATATTCTTATCTAATGCGAAACTGAATCCATTAGAATATTTGTTTGTATGGTATTTTTACGTTGCATGGAACCAGTGGTTATTCAGCAACGGTACCAACGGCTTTACGTGACTTCCGAACCACGTCGATAGTGAACTTCTATCACCAGAAATACACATCTCTAACCCCTCAATGGAATGCTCGAGAATCGAACTCGCGGCCAAGGCCAAGACCATACCGATCACGCCACTGAGGCGCTTCATTAGAATATGTGAGAGAATGTGAACTGTGTAACTGACGTGAAAGATCCTGCTCTCGGTGGAATTAATTGTAAAAAGACTGAAATATCATTCCTGGGAAACATCCGCTCTGCTTCTGATCTTTCTAATTCTTTTCCACCTTCCCTCTCCGAGAGCCTGGCGCAATTTCCCACATCTGGAAGTTTTTTATTTTTCTGTTTTTATTTCAGCTTATTCCCAGGGCTTCCCTTTACGTGTGTATCTTCCATTAAAGCGAGAGGATGTTCCCAATTATGTGCCGCTTGTTAAGAAAAAAATATTTTTCCCGAAGGTTTTTGGCCTCTTTTGTTTTGGATTCTAACTGCTTTTGGGGGCAACTCACAATGAAGCTTTTTCTGACGCAGTCTGGGAGTTTCATTCACTTGTTGTTGATTAGAGGTCAGCTGATAATGTCTTAGGCTGCGTTTGAATTGTCAGTATTCTAGTGTGATGTCTAACTATCATCTTTTATACTATAATTATATATATATATATATAATATTATATATATAATATATATACTTTATATATATATATATATATATATATATATATATATATATATATATATATATATATATATATATATATAGTATATATATATAGTATATAATATATTATATATATTTATAATATATTATATACATATATTATATATATAATATATATATATATCTATATATATATATATATATAAATATATTATATATATATTTATTTATCTATATATATTTATATATATATTATATATATATATTATATATATATATATATATTATATATATATATATATAATATATATATATATATATATATATATATATGTTATATTTAATTATATATATATATTAATATAATAAATTATAATATATATATATATTAAATTATATATATATATATAATATAATATATTAGGGGGATATATATATTATATATATAATATATTTTTATATATTATATATATATATTATAATAATATATATATATATATAAATATAATAATATATATATATATATATATATATATATATATATATATATATATTATATATCCCCCCCCTATGTTTTAGGGGATTCCCCCCTCCCCCCATCATTCATTAGGTAAGCGTGAGATACGAGTGGAAGGCAAAACCAACCACACAGTATTTACCACACAGCCTCTCTCTTCTCTCTCCCCGGCAAATCCCTTCTCTCCTCTCTTCGTCTCTCTCTCTCTCTCTCTCTCTCTCCTCTCTCTCTGTCCTCTCTCTCTCTAGCACCGACACCTCTCTCTCTCTTCCACCTCTTTCTCTCCATTCTAACAGGTAATGAAAATGAGAGAGTTGCGTCATAACATTAACGTTATTAACAATGAATAAATAAATCAATCTATCAAGTAATCCAGTCTTACAGACTAACTCAAAAACCCCGAATAGTACAATGTCTAGTCACCAAAAAAGTCTACACCCATCTGGGAACTCTTTGTCCCCCTGCATTCCAGAAGTACCAGAATCGTCTGTTTCAAAGATACAGAAACACACCCGGTAAGTGCACACACAAGATTGACAATCATAGGTGAAATATTGGATATTATCATAAAAATTCAAAAGTCAGATAATAAGCCAGCCTTCGGCTAAAACACTTCAACACTCACCCAAGCAACCGGACCACTATAAACACAGTTAATAAAAAACTCCTGGCGAATGCCACGGCATCTTGCCTGTCACTTGAAGACCTCTGTCAAAATCCTCCCATAGGCTTGGTATGACACTCTTTTAACAGAAAGAGGCGCACACGCACATACGAACGCACACTTCGTTAGCGCCTCGGCGGTTCTAGCTGCATCCAGTTTCACAAAGGCACTTTGAGAAGAGTTGATAAACTCAGTACATTGACTTGTCGAACTAAGCACTTTTATCTCACGCCATCCCCAGAAACTCATTCATCAGCTACTCTCAGGTCGTTACCTCTGCACTGTTCTCCACATTCCATAGGTCACAGAGAACACATTAACAATATATTATTAATCAAAAACCCTAGGCCTCACAGTGCTCGGCCACCCCATATGCTAGCCCCCGCCTAGCAAAATACAAAATACAAAACACACTTGCCGGCTTAAAATAAAACACAAGTAAAAACTGCACGTCTCTGGCATTATAAAATAAAGTCTTATCACGCTTTATCTCCCAATAACACTAGACGCATTTTCTCTCATATTTTCTGCATTAGGATTCTTGAATATCCCTCTTTGCTTGTCTGCAAGTAGCTGCACAGACAGTAGACTGTAGGAAGCTGTAGGAAGACGGAATGCCTCCCTCATTGTGGAAGACTTCTCATGGCTTCTGCAGATCCCCAAAAGACACGCTGTAGAATTCTCGCGATCACCATCATGGAAATTCTTGTAATCACCCTGGACAACACGACAGCAGTACTCTCTGCACACGGCTGGTGGACGTCTTGCTGGCGTCGGGAAACGACTTTTTGGTGTTAGTATGTCAGTCAAGTCATTGGTCAATCTAAGAAAATTAACCCAGACATACTACTTCTATCAAACAATGATCTCAAAAAGTCAGAAATACTAACTGAACGTCTCCCAATTAACTCCCTTTAATATGACTACTAGATCATAAGTCATTATCATAACTCTCAAAAAACATCAAGTTCTCCAACTCAATTCTCCAAACTCACACATCAACACACACAACTCAGAAATCACAGCAACTCCACGGACTTCTGTACTCACATTTCAAACTCGAATGTTCTCATAAGAAAAAGAAAAAAAATCGTAATGACCCCAAGGAAAAAAAAAATCACGTAACACACCCAGACCCATAAATGTTCTCTCAAGCTCTGATATTCAAACCACCCACAAAATCAGTAAAAATCTCCAACGTTTAACAGCAAAAACCCCTTTACTGCTCAATAATTAATTACAATGAGACTTAATGTCAAACTCCCTTTTACGTAAGTAATAACCCTCGAAAAATTACATCTCCCGGTAAAACAAATCTCCCGTCCAAAAAGAATGCTACTTAAGACTCAATCCCCCAATTATATCTCTCATAGGGAAAGGGAAGAAAAATAATAAAAAAAGAATAATCACAAGTAAGTTTCCCCCATCAACACAAAATACATAATACATGTATAGTATGCATTACATGCATAAACCCCCGCATTTTTCCCAAGAAATGCTCCATGTAAAGTTATGGAATTTGCCAGAAAGCAAACTCTCACCCATGCGCTTTCGTGAAATGCTATTGTCAACATTTCCAGATATTGCGAAAATTCTGATCTATCATCATCAGAGGAAAAATCAGCACACGGCTCATCACATCGCTTGTCAGCAGAAAAATCGCCTGCGGACACATGCTCAAACAACAGCACAAAAATTTGTCTAGTCAGACACATAAGTTCGGAAACTCATGATTCTCTAGAAAAAAGGTCTAACAGACATTTCACAGAATTAACTCCAGGATATGACTAATGTGTTCAAAGATTTGTCTCGAAGACTTATTCTCTCACCATGACTTTGCCCCAAATTATATTTCTCCAAAAATAATACACTTGTGATCATAAAAAATGCACACATCTCCAAATGACTCATAATGCAGTAATGACACTCGCCTCTAAATAGTCACGACCCCAAAAAAGAGAAAGAACCACAGAAATCTCCTCTTGACTCGAAAAAAAACTCCCATAACCACAAAAAAAGGGTCACCCGCCAAAGATTAATTCCAACTCCATATATTTCACCATATTAATAATAACACCAATCCGGTTATAAAAATATTTCCTCCATTTGGTTAATAACCAACCCCTTATATTTCTCTCTTATTTCTCCAATAGCCACATGTCAGTAAAAAAAAGACACCACTCCAGGAATAGAGAATAATCACCTCTATTTCGGCAAATACAAAATATTTACCTCTATTTCCCCAATAACTCCATGTGGAACAAAACAAGGCTCCAAAAAAATATATCTCCAAAAAATGTGCACTCAAGGCAACTAACTCACTCACTCACAAATATGCCCCATAATCTCCAATATGTGTCTCCATTTGCAACAAAGATGGCTGCAAAAATAATTGAACTAAACATAGCTCTCATCACCATTATTGGCAAATATCAAAAATGGCCAAAAAATATATCTCTAATATATATATATCATATTATAACTCCAAAATAATATCCATACCTCCATATAACTCCAAATAGTATATCTCAATATAACTCCAATTCTCCAGAGAATAACTCAATGTTATAGTCAAAAACTATAAAAACTCACTCCATTTAGCATAATTGCTAAAAAAAAGGGCAAAAACTCGGGAAATAAAACTTTCTAGAAAATTCTAGAAAAAATCACCAATGTGCCACAACTCATTATAACAGAACTCCAAATTCACAGTGTCTTAGCAAAGACTTCTCCATATGCACTACGACATAGGCCGCTAGTAAACTTAGCCAAGTTTCTTATCTCTCACAAAGTTGTCACAATACAACAAATGTATTGTGCAAGAAAACTCACAATTTCTGGAACACAAATATCCAGAGAAAAAATGTAGTGCCACTACGTATGCATTCAAAACATGCAAGAAATTCTCCCGTGAATTTCTCTGCAGCATCAAATAGCTAAAACACGAACACGTTCCCGAACAATGACTCTAAGTCATGAACTGAGATATTAAAAAATATTCACACCAACTGGAGAGAAAAAATAAATTCAAATTCACCCACGGCAAAAAAAAACTTGTGTCAGCGATGGCTAACTTCCAAAAAAGGAGAAAAGAAAAATCAACGGCCTTGTTCACTATCTCCCGTAACTCACTAGATGTCAAGCAATTATCTGCTGAGCTCATAAAAAAAAAAAAAAAAAAAAAGAGGAAAAAAAAAAAAAAAAAAAAATAATGAGTTGTTAGTTCCTCCCATATTCAAAAAATATTTGACCACCCTTGACAGCATTACAGCACCCACGTATTAGTACAAAAAAAATCAGTATCAGAAATATCATTATCACAAAATCACCAAAAAAATTGTTATCATCAAAATCATCAGTATCAGTACAAAAAAATATCACCAATGTTAATGCTTGTCCATTCTCCAAAAATTCAGCACAAAATTCAGCAAAAGTTCAGCAAGTTTCACCACAATTCACCAAGATTCAGCCAGATTCATCAAGATTCAGCAAAACTCATCCCCGTGAATCACTGAAATATTCTCCAAAGTTACAAAAACTCAACAATTAATTAACACAAGACTTCTCCCATTAATTCATTGTAATAATTATCCATGAATAATTATCTGTAATAATTATAGAATAATCTCCCATGAAATATCTCAAATCTCTCGTAAAACAATTCTCCCGTAATGATAATTATACTTAAGCAAACCTCCCGTGACACATCTCAAGTATAATAATTATCAATAATAATAATAATAATAACTCTCCATAGCAATAATTCTCTTGCAAAGACCTCAAGTAAGGGTAAAATTCAAATAGCATACAACAGTAATGCTGAATCTTATGGTATACATTTTCTCCAGCATACACCATTCACGGCACCGGGCAACACCATTCGGCACTTCAAAGTAATTTCTCCAATACAATAAAAAAAATAATCTGTGTATCCCCTTTATATTTGTGTCTTTCAAGGCACAAAGAAAACATATAACACATCCCGTGCATGTTAACTACTTTTCCCCGCATTCACGGAAAAGAAAAATCTCTTTTTATTTCCTTTTCTCTTCCTCCAAGAAAGGAAAAAATATCACTTTTCTAAAAAAAAGACTCTACGGGTATTTCACTTCATCAAACTAATCAATCCATACCCCAACACAAAGAAAAAAAAAGGAAAAGGGGGAGTTCACCCACACTGAGAAAAAAAAAGTCTCCCCCCCTCCCCCCCCCCCCCCCCCACCCCCCCCCCCCCCCCCCCCCCCCCCCCCCCCCCCCCCCCCCCCCCCCCCCCCCCCCCCCCCCCCCCCCCCCGATGAGCATTGACACTCCCCCGAGGCCAGACCAAGTAGTCCCCACCCCCATCTCCCCTTGAACAGTGTTCTGAGGACCCCTCCCAAGGTATACACTAGTACCCATCTCGCAATGCCCTCCCTCGAGGTATGCAGTACCCACAATGCAACGCGCCTCTCTGCGCAAGCAGAAAGTGCTGAGCCCGTAAAATTGTGGCCGCTCTTGTCTCCAAGCCAGATATGCTTATCTAAGCACAGTTCACATGCAAAAAACACATCTCTATACACTCTTATGTGTTTAAAACAAAGACGAATGCGTCTATCATAAACAGGCGCGAATAAAGAAAACACGTCACTTCTGCTACTATGGGCAAAGAAAAAATGTTTTGACCTCTTGAACCAATCCTATTTCACTGAAACATTTAAACAAAACCACCCCTTCAAAACAATAGTTTTTAACACTCACCACTCCATAATGGGAACAAAAAGAACTCGAAATTCTCGAAATGCATGGCAGTGATATATGCACGAACAACAACAGCCTCGCGGCCATCTCGGGATGCACTCGTCATTACACAAGCAAAAGTCAAACTGGGTGCGGCCACTGCTTCTAGGCTGACTCCCTGGGAATAATACTGAGTCCAATAAAATCCTTCCCTCCCTTTAGCACAGCTAACAGATAGATAATTTCTCATTTTTTCTCACTAAGTAACTGAAAAAACTAAACAGTTTAACGATTTTCCACAATCCCACAAAGGCTTTGTTATTCGAAAACTATCGCTAAGCCATAACCCTAACTGGTTCACCATCTCTCATTGGCGTTCCTAGGCATAAAAAAGAAAAAAAAACTCCATACCCTTTTTTCACCGCCTGCCACCACTGTTATAGGGGGATTCCCCCCCCCCCCCCCCCCCCCCCACCCCCCCCCCCCCCCCCCCCCCCCCCCCCCCCCCCCCCCCCCCATCATTCATTAGGTAAGCGTGAGACACGAGCGGAAGGCAAACCAACACACAGTATTACACATACAGCCTCTCTCTCTCTCTCCCGGCAATCCCTCTCTCTCTCTCTCTCTCTCTCTCTCTCTCACTCTCTCTCTCTCTAGCACTGACACCTCTCTCTCTCTCTCCACCTCTTTCTCTCCATTCTAACAGGTAATGAAAATGAGAGAGTTGCGTCATAACATTAACGTTTATTAACAATGAATAAATAAATCAATCTATCAAGTAATCCAGTCTTACAGACTAACTCAAAAACCCCGAATAGTACAATGTCTAGTCACCAAAAAAGTCTACACCCATCTGGGAACTCTTTGTCCCCCTGCATTCCAGAAGTACCAGAATCGTCTGTTTCAAAGATACAGAACACATCCCGGTAAGTGCACACACAAGATTGACAATCATAGGTGAAATATTGGATATTATCATAAAAAATGTCAAACAGATAATAAGCCAGCCTTCGGCTAAAACACTTCAACACTCACCCAAGCAACCGGACCACTATAAACACAGTTAATAAAAAACTCCCGGCGAATGCCACGGCATCTTGCCTGTCACTTGAAGACCTCTGTCAAAATCCTCTCATAGGCTTGGGTATGACACTCTTTTAACAGAAAGAGGCGCACACGCACATACGAACGCACACTTCGTTAGCGCCTCACGGTTCTAGCTGCATCCAGTTTCACAAAGGCACTTTGAGAAGAGTTAATAAACTCAGTACATTGACTTGTCGAACTAAGCACTTTTATCTCACGCCATCCCCAGAAACTCATTCATCAGCTACTCTCAGGTCGTTACCTCTGCACTGTTCTCCACATTCCATAGGTCACAGAGAACACATGGACAAATATATCATTAATCAGAAACCCTAGGCCTCACATATATATATATATATATATATATATATATATATATATATATATATATATATATAATATATATATATATATATATATATATATATATATTATAATAGATGAGAGAGAGAGAGAGAGAGAGAGAGGATGAGAGAGAGAGAGAAGAGAGAGAGAGAGAGAGAGAGAGAGAGAGTAAACAGTAGTTCTTTATTGTTGAAAACTGTTGACAGCTAATTTAGTAGTGGCCGATTGAGTTCTCCATCACCCTCTCCTTGTTACCAGTTTCAACAAATATTGGGGAGGAACCCTAAGTTACAATAACATTGGATTCAGAAAGATAAATGGATACAGTCAAATGTATTTGTGACTCTGCACTGGCTGTTATCCCTAGAAAGATTTCAGGAAAAGTTGGAGCCGAAGTTCCAAAGTGTTTTGGCGCGTACAACGATTGTAATATATCTCTATGTTCCCTTCAACGCTTTAAAATAACTGCTTGGGTAGAGACTCAGCCAAAATGGAAAATAAAAAACAGTTACAAAAACTAGAAAAATAAAAGAAACCAAGGGTGTATGAACCCATATAGCTAACTGATCAGTTGTGGTGTGATGATTCACGGAAATGGTTAGATATACACAAATATATTAGCCATTTTCAAAAAACTGGATGGGGAATTAATTATATGCATATATATTACAGACTTTGGCTCTATTTCTGAAACTTCTCTAGGAATAAGACCCAATGCAATATCAGAAATACATTGACTGTCTCCATTCATCTTCATTAACAACATAAGGCTTTTGGATCCAATGTCTAAGGAACCGAGGGTCCTTTCTCACTATTTGCAAAGAACGAGAACAAGCAGGTGACAATTAGAGGGTGATAGAGGAATTGATCGGTTAATCAATACTGAAGTGAGTTTCAACACTTTTCAACTGAAACTACACCCTGTTTTTGTCTGTCTATGTATGTATACATGCAGGTAGCCTATGTATAATCACTGTTGAATACTGACATATCAGACATATTTATTGGGCTATGTGTGTATGTATCATCATCATTGAATACTGACAAGTCAGATGCAGCCAAAGACAACATCAGCTGACCTCTGATCAGCCAGAGTGAATGAAAACCATTGACAGCAGAAAAGTGAACTTAATTCAGATTCCCCAAAAATCAGTCAGAACCCAAAACCAAACGAAGTCAAAAACCTTCAGAGCAAAGTTTACTTTTCCTTAACAAGAGGGATCTAATTGGGAACATCCTTTCGCTTCAATGGAAGATCCACACTTGAGGGGAAGAAGCCCTGGGAATAAGAGGAGATGAAATGCTTATTGCGCAATGTCACGGCACATACCGAGCATAAATACCTACTTTACAAAATGGATCATGTCCACCTCAATGTCATCAGTGTAGGAATGAAATGTCTCGTGTGGCATCATTGCAGCTTATTTCGTGATATGACTGATGTTTTCCCTGAATCTGTCAGGTGTTCATATATACCAGTATGATTTTTCCTGACAGAATATTAACACCGTACACTGAAGTCAGAGAGAGAGAGAGAGAGAGAGAGAGAGAGAGAGAGAGAGAGAGAGAGAGAGAGAGAGAGAGAGGTAAAGTTGAAGGCTTCCAGTCCATGAAGTCGAGTCTTGAGACGTTGAAAGGAACCAAAGCAATGAAGAGGAAATGATTCAAAAGAGAAGGATCTCCTGTGGGAATGTTGTTGCAAGGTCAGAGTTTATGTTGTCAGAACAGGAAGTGTCGTGTTGTGTTGTCAGACCATGAAGTGCCATGTTGTCAGAAAACGAAGGGCCGTGTTGTCAAAACAAAGTGCAGTGCTGTCAAAACATGAAGTGCCGTGTTGGCAGAACACAAAGGGACATGTTGTCAGAACACGAAGTGCTGTGTTGTCAGAATAGGAAGTGTCGTGTTGTCAGACAACTTAGTGCCATGTTTTCAGAACACAAATTGTGTTGCCATAACACAAGTGCCGTATTGTCAGAACATGAGTGTCATGTTGTCAGAACAAGAAGTTCTATGCATTAATTGATTCTTGCACTCGCAAGGAAGGTGTTGTCAGTGAATACAGTCTAATCTGACGTTCATAAAGATATTAGCTGGAGGATGTGATTCAGAATCTAGTGTTCTGAGTGTCTGTTGCAAAGACACCTTTGATGCTGCAATTTCTAGGGTAATTGGTCTTGATTTATGAATGCATGTAAAAAACTTGTAATATTTTACTTTAAATCATCAATGCATTTTGTACTTGAAAATATATTACGCTTTAATTTCTGCTTTGAACGTTTCTTATGTTTGCATCGTTCGTAAATGACCTAACCAACCTCACCAAACCTTAACCTGACCTAGGGTACTGTGTCCTTACCCTAAGAAATGACTTTGTCTGAAAATATTCCATAAACTTAACCTTAATCTGATGAGAAATGTCAGTGGGATTAAGGTAATGTTATTTACATTTTCGTGTTTTTTCCTCAAAAAACTCTGCACTCTCCCACAGTAGTCGCTGGGATTGTGGGAAATAATGGTGGGTCGACTGTCTCTTAAAAGGACTCATTACGTTTCCAAGTCCAAATGCTATAATGGTTTAAAGTGAAATATTACATAAAACTACTTTATACGAAGAAATGCGTACAGATTGTTTTATTAGGAATCTTTCTCTCTCTCTCTCTCTCTCTCTCTCTCTCTCTCTCTCTCTCTCTCTCTCTCTCTCTCTCTCTCTCTCCAAGCCTAATCATAACTGGCAAGTGAGAAAAACTGCCCTTCCAAAATGACATACTTTGTCAGGAAAAGGTTTCACTCATTTTCCCTAATTCAGAAAAATTACAGTGTTGAAACATACATTTTCCATCGTTACTAGAGCTTAAATTTTTTTCCGTAAACATGAAAGGGGGGGCGGGGGTAGTTTGGGTATGGTTTTTGCATACGTTTGGTGGTTTTCAGTTAGTAACCTGACGGAGAATAAGAACACTTACGACGATGCAGTTACTTATCACGAAAGGTATGGAATATATATATATATATATATATATATATATATATATATATATATATATATATAATATGTTGTAACTAATAAGGAAAATGGCGTTTTAGGTCTAACGGGCGACTAAAATGACGATTTAGTTTAAACGTAAAATCTTTGAGCGTTTAACTTAATAATGTTAATTTTAAGCTAAATGCGTTATTCTTTTAACTTAAAATTGGTATGGTTTTCGGCGGATAAGAATACTTATTCCATTATTATTATTTGAAAGGTAAAGAATTAGGTTTTAAAACTAATAACATATAAAAAAAAATATATCCTTAATATTAATAATAGGAAAAGAAAACGCAGATTACTGTTCGTTTTTTATTTACTGCGCTGTCTCCTTTATAACAAATTGATAACAGTCGTCATCGTATTCTTCATAAAGATCATATATTTTTTTTCTAATTTCCTCGAATTTTTCACGCGCCCTTTCAGGTATATGTACACTTATTTTTTCAAATGCTTCATCAAGGTCTTCATTACCATCAATACTAAGAAACACATATCCTATCCCATTCCGGAACTGACTAATGTTAATTTGTTCCATTGTCTTTTGTTTAAACTCATTAAATGACTCCTTTACCCTCTTAACAGCTTCATTATATTCTTCATTAAAACTTTCGAGCATCCCCTCAGTACGTGAATCATCCGCTTTCAAGTAATCACATATTTTTTCGTTCAATACACGAATTTTATAACAAAATTCGAGACCCTCTATTGTTTTGAAGTATTCATCGTTGTCGAGTTCATCTAGCCTTTGGCACAATTCATTGTATTCTTCGCCTCGTTCGCTTTCGCACTTGTCACATGATTCCTGCACATATGTTAATTTTCCTTCTTCCTTGTACAATTTGCAATCTTTACAAGTTTCCTTCACTATTTTTAGTATCAACATGATGATTTAGAGTCGGCTGTTGTAGATTCACAATACAATGAAGGTGAAGATGTGAGACACCACCGCTGACTGGCCCGGTTAGAACAGTAAGGCACCCCTATAAGAAATGCCCGCATTTATATAATGGCAGGTAACATACAAACATGGAATTAATTAATTAAATTAATAAATACATATAATATATATATTATATTTTATATTTATATATATAATAATAATATATATATATACCACACTTATATTATTTTATTAATCTTTCCTTTAATTAAAAAAAAGACAAAGATCTATGGCAAAATATATCGGTATTGATGCTATTGAACAGTTATGTATCAAGAAAATGAAAAAATATATTAGGAATATAACTAAAGGCATGGGAATAAACTTAGATACAAATGTAATTAATCATACCCTAGCAATATTATTATCATCTACTAATAATTCAATTGAAGGTATATACGACATTATTAACCTTTGCTGAGATATCATTCCTTTGTTTAAGAGACATCGTTGTCAACGTCAACGTCATAAATTTTCGATTCAACGAAAGGTGACGGCAAATTCAAATCGCCATCTTCATAGACAAACTATAGGAAAGTTAATTAAACAGCATATTTTTCGAGACGGCAATACTATAGCAGAATTATCAAAATTCTTTTATTGTGATGATTCAAATCTTTACATTTTTTTATATAAATTTTTCAAAAAGAGTATTACATGCGTATCGAAATTAGCAAAATAATTTTAAAAACTCACTATAAAATTAATTGTTCATTCAAAGATAAACATTGTTATATTGATTTTGAATATAATATTCGCAATAAAAATTCATATACAACCATGGAAGTCAAATGATGCTTCTTTGACATTAAGTACACAAAAGCCTTTAACTAAAACAATATTAACTCAATATTAGGAAAATGTATTGCCAAAGAATTTGGTTTTATCCAAAATATTTTCATTTTCATATATTTCAGGTTTTGTAATTGTGCCCAAATATAACATTCTATTATTTATTTCATCGCATATTACAATATACAAAGGGTCTATCTAAATAAATGTTATTCTGAACCTGAACGCAACACGAATCCGTCATACAACATAACCCCACGCCTTAACTTTCGTTCCAGTTTCGTCATTTTCAATCTCCACCTTCGATTCAAAATAAATAAACCGCATGCTTTGGCCGCAAATAGAATCCTTTTTAAACATTTTGTGGTAATTCGCTCCATCTTTTATGAATAAACTTAATTCGGGTATTTTATTTAACGCGCCGTTTAATTTGTAAGAAACGTTCAAATTTAAATTTGGCATATAAATATTATCGTAACGGATGTCTACTCCTGATGCATTTATCATTTTTGATAAACATTACCCATATTGGGGATAATATGATTGGTTAATTCCTTAACTGTAGATATTTCACTCGGTAGAATGGTCAACATAACGACGCCATTGGTCGTATATGGAAAACGATAAACGTTACATGTCAAATCGCCAAAATTCATTGACAATGACGTTTTTATAGTAGTATAAGTCCTTTTCATCATTGGCACTTTTATTTCTTCATTGGGTGTGAAATGAAAAATTTAAATCTCTAGTATTTCCAGTACAAATGGATATTTCCATTTTCCATTCATTATAGTTTTAGAATAAAATATATATTTCATTAATAAATGAGTAGCATCAATTGTATCATTTTTTGTTTCATCTTCAATATTTTCTCCATTATTAATTACTATTTTAAACGTTGTTGCATTGTTTGCATGCATTATATTTTTGATTTTATCAACAAAATTAATATCAATGTCGTCTGCGACAATTTGAGGGAAAATACGACAATGTTTTTGTTTCAAACGATGATGGTAACGTATTGTTCACTTCGTTGATGATCGCATTTCTTGTCTTTTCTTGTTGATTTATTTCTTCCAAAGTTTTATCATCTGCCGCTAACATCAATAATTTAAATATATTAAATAAACATTCTTTACCCAATATAGCATTTTCGTGGTTATCTAAATTTTCAAATATTTTCAAAAATAAGTTGTTAGTAATGACAGTCATTATTGAGTAATAGTATATCTCTTATATAATTTCTTTTTTTATATTTTTTGGTTCTGAACCGGGAAACTTGATGGTAAAATCCTTTTACGAAAACAACGGTTAGAATTGATTTTTTTTCAAAATTATCACCATTCCCGACACTATATAACTACAAACTCCTTTTACGAAAACAACGGTTAGAATTGATTTTTTTTCAAAATTATCACCATTCCCGACACTATATAATCTACCAATATATCTTCAAATTGGGTGGGGCGCGCTTGGTTCACTGTGATACATGAAGATATGAGAGCGTATTCGCCACCAC